>NC_067149.1:66145762-66453963 GCF_903995435.1 Acomys russatus | reverse complement strand
TGTGTGTGTGAGAGAGAGAGAGTGTGTGTGTGTGTGTGTGAGAGAGAGAGAGGAATGTGTGTGTGTGAGAGAGAGAGAGAGATGTGTGTGTGTGTGAGAGAGAGAGAGAGTGTGTGTGTGTGTGTGTGTGTGAGAGAGCGCGTGTGTGTGTGTGTGTGTGAGAGCGAGAGAGCGGTGTGTGTGGAGCGAGAGAGAGAGAGCGCGTGTTGTGTGTCTGTGTGGTGCGAGCGAGAGAGAGAGAGTGTGTGTTGTGTGTGTGAGAGAGCGAGCGGTGTGTGTGTGTGTGTGTGAGAGAGAGAGAGAGTGTGTGTGGTGTGGTGTGAGAGAGCGCGCGTGTGTGTGTGTTGTGTGGAGCGAGGTGTGGTGTGTGTGAGAGAGCGCGAGAGTGTGTGTGTGTGTGAGCGCGAGAGAGAGATGTGTGTGTGTGTGTATGTGAGAGAGAGAGAGAGAGAATGTGTGTGTGTGTGTGTGAGAGAGCGAGTGTGTGTGTGGTTGTGGTGTGTGTGAGCGAGCGCGAGAGCGTGTGTGTGTGTGTGTGTGTGTGAGCGAGAGCGAGCGCGTGTGTGTGTGTGTGGTGTGCGAGCGCGCGCGAGCGTGTGTGTATGTGTTGTGAGCGAGCGTGTGTGTGTGTGTGTGTGTGTGAGCGAGCGCGCGAGAGCGCGCGCGAGCGAGCGTGTGTGTGTGTGTGTCTTGCTTCCCCTCTTCCTCCTGGTTCTCCCTCCACACCAAGCGTGTCACATATCCCTCACATACAGAGCCGGGGGGGGCCCCCTCAAGGTTTTGTTTGTTATGTGAGTGGCTTCCTGTTGGGAGTTGGGCTCCCTATTTTTGACTCAGTGTCATCAAAACAATTTGGAGGGCCAGAAGATAGTGAGCTGTGGGGAGGAAAGATGAGACGGGGGAATGGGCAAGAGGTGGATTTGATACCAAGTGAGGACAAAAGAAACAAATTAGTGTTATGGAAAATTAATCATTGAAAGGGGCTGGCTATTTTAATGAAACCATAAGAATACAGGGCACAGTCAGCTGGAAAATGTGAGGGGAAGGATGATAGGAATTCCAACAGAAGCCTTGACTGGACAGAGTCTCCTGGGTGTCTCACCAGACAAGCCTTCCCAGGAGACGAGTGCCCTGAGTGTTATTATGCAAGTGGTATTAAATTTTTTTATTATAATTAAACCTAATATATTTAGGTTTAACAGTACGTGGTGCTGAGTGCCATGGTATAATAGGGACCTCTTAGCACTGGTTTATTCCTAAGCACAGGATCTCACAGCGCTACCATTCAGAAGTCTTTACTTCTGGTGGGATAATACGGATCTCCACCCATGAGGAGAAGATCGCTGAAGCAGGCGTCAGCCCCCATGAACCTCAGAAAGCTGCATCTTATCCTCTCAAGCATTTCCCCCAAATATTGATAATCAATAACATATGTGGCAAACAGATGTCCCCTCGAGGTCAGCATCCGTAACTCGGAAGTCGTAGGTGTTTAACTGGAGACCTGGCCTGCTGGTGAGGAATGGCCACTTGAGATGCCTCTTTAGTTTAATGTAGATGAGGCAGGTGTGCAGAAAGGCCTTGGGGGTGGCCCCAGGGTGAAAGATCTGGAACCCACAGAATGGGGAATACCCTTTCCTCTTTCTTCTGTTCGTTCCTTGCCAACGGCCCTGTGTGTCACACCAGCAACTGACAGGATAAAATTCCTACAATAGCAAGATTTTCAATTAAATCTTCCAGATAATTTCCCTTCTGAATGTGTTGGCCTAGTGTCCTCTGTGGCTCAATTTGCCCTGAACTCTTTATATTTCGGGAGTTGGCTTTGTGGATATGTGGTACAAGATAAGTGATTTGCAGAGACAATAAAAGAAGAGAAATCTCAAGGTTTAAACCTAGAAGTAGAGATAATAATGATAGGCTACATCATAGATAATGAAATGTTTGCTTTAATGTGATTTATTCTTCTTTTAAGGAGCCCAGCTCTATCACAGTCCAATATTTCTCTTCTCCAGTAGCTTCCTTGGAACAGTGGGGTGTCCATCCTTCTCTGGGAAGGAACACTTACATCCGGAACTATGGAAAGACATTAGGCAGAGAACTTACCTTTTACAGTTGATCCCTGTCACATAATGCAGATCAATCTTCGTTATAGCAAAGCTGTAGTGATGACTTACATATTGTATCAAGGTTCTGACGTTGAAATTGTAACCTTGTGCAGTTTATTGTGTTTGTGTGTGTTTGTGTTTTTGATTCCCCTGCATGTGTGGCTTGCCCTCGCACCCTCGGGTGACAAAGCGCAGGATTCCCCTGCATGTGTGGCTTGCCCTCGCACCCTCGGGTGACAAAGCGCAGGATTCCCCTGCATGTGTGGCTTGCCCTCGCACCCTCGGGTGACAAAGCGCAGGATTCCCCTGCATGTGTGGCTTGCCCTCGCACCCTCGGGTGACAAAGCGCAGGATTCCCCTGCATGTGTGGCTTGCCCTCGCACCTTGGGTGGAAAGACTAGGTGTTCTTTACTTTTGTTGGATTCACCCATCCTTCTAAAATAAAAGGTCCATCTATTCTTAAACTGGTAAGTGCTAATAATTCAATTTTTATTCACTTAAGTCCCTAGACTGTTTTAAATGAGTTTCCGGCCTTTTAAAGCGTTTATTCTTGTAAAACGGTACTCATTGGGAAAGAAGGAATTGACTTCACAGTGTAGTGTGTCTGTACGTGACACTTTCCTCACCCACACCCAACCCCCACCCCTTTATTATGAGAAGTAGAATTCAAACTGTAGAGTAACTATTCTATGTGTTACCCTAAATATGTGTGTATGTCATTGATTTGGGCAGTATATAGATATGTATCTGCTGTCTGTTGTTGTTACCATTTGTCTCACATACAAAAGTCATCTACAGCACTCTTGCTTTGTTGTTGACAGGAAAAGCAAGGCCAGAAGCAGTCCATTTGACAGCCTTTGTCTCCCTCCCCTTCCACCCCAGCTTCTAAGCATCTCACGTGACCCCCAACACACAGTGTCTTCCTTTCTGTCATTACACGGGAACGTGGTTCACTTTACAGT
Source organism: Acomys russatus (assembly GCF_903995435.1). Lineage (NCBI taxonomy): Eukaryota > Metazoa > Chordata > Mammalia > Rodentia > Muridae > Acomys > Acomys russatus. The sequence continues at coordinate 66,450,899 of NC_067149.1, read as the reverse complement.
ATTGACCCATGTTCTTGTAAGAACGAATGAAGGATAATCATTTAAATGCTGCTGGCCCATGGAAACCCATGTCAGTTATTCTCAGAGAAGGGCGGATGAAGTGTTTTATTTTCTGCCATAAGCTGATGCCCAGGGTTAATAACTTGTGGTCCCACCATCTCCCAGAGGGCTTTGCCTAGAGACTTTTCTGAATAAAGGAGACTTCCGGTAGTTTGTATTTCTTGGATTTCCCAAGTTACCTATGTCATTCTTTGACTAGACTTTAACCTACCCCCTTCATTTTCCGCCACTCAGAATCACAAGCTTCACATCCCTGGGACTTACCTCTCTTGGTCATTTACATAACTTCTGTACATCTGCCACGTGAATATTGCATTCTGCTGACTTCTTAGAAATGTGTGTGAGTTTCTAATGTGTGACTACAAGGTTCACGATCCCTCACTTACAACATTTAAGTGGAAATTTTATCCTAATCTACCGGTACCCACTGTGCTCCTTCCCTCCCTGTGTGACAGTTGAAAGGCGTATGGACTCCCTTGCAGCTAGCTCTTCATTGCGTGCCCCCATGAAGTGCCCCAATCATGCGGTTGTAAACACAAACCCACTGGGAGACATTTGCATAGTTTTAGTTTATGTTGTCTGATTATTGCTCAAATGAAAAAGTGGCATGTTTTCAGTCCTTTCACCTTCGGAAGAAGGGCTGAGCATATTCCATTTGTTCAAATCTTACTCGCTTCTGAAAGGCATTCAAGTTTCCAAAGTCCTAATGGGATGTTTTCCGTCTGTCTTTTTAAACCCTGATTCACTGTTTATTTATCAAAACGAATGATGAAAAGTTCAGGTTCCTGGACCTCACCCAAGACACACAAACTGAACCCTTTGATGGCCTTTAAACGTTGCCTTAGCGACCCTTCTCCCATTATAGGTGGTAGACCACAGCATCCACTTTGATTCTCCCTGGCCTTGGTACTATGTTCAATGCTAAAAGAAAACAGGGAGTTCAGACCTTGCTGAAGGAGTTCACTCACCCTTTCTTATTCATATGCATTGTTTAATTTACTTGATATTGCTACTGTAAGTCAAATTTCTTCCTAATTTTGGACAAAATGAGAAGTGGTTCCATTTCTTAGAAATTGTTGTCTAGTGGGATTTTATACTGTGCATCCAACTGACAAGTATTACACCGTATAGGAATGCTTACCAGAAACACCCATCCATGTTTGCTCTGACTGTTATTTGGTTGGGTAGTTCACAGAGGGGACTACCATTAGTTCTGAGTCAGTAGATGAAATTCTGGGCAAGCAACCCAGAGACATGGTACCATTTGGAATAAACAGTTTGATTTGGCTGTCTGGCTGGGCCATAGTCTCCCCTCCAGGAAACTACGTTTCCTGTGGTGTCCAGGCCATGTCTTAGGTGCCAATCACAGTGCTGCTGTGGGACCTGACAGACCATTGTTGGGTAAGTAAGTAAAGGAATACTATGTGAAGCTTTCCTGACTATGCATGTACATGTTCGGGCATGTGTGCATTTGTGGTGTGTGCATGTGCACATGGGTATGCGAATACTATGTGTGAACCACACAAAATAGACTGATGAGTCTGTATATGATATATATTCATTTTATATAGTTTGTGTCTCATGTAGTATATGCGATTAAAAAGCAAAGATGATAGTGGTGAGAAACAATCCATTTTGAATTTAATGTATACACAGGCAGGTAGCACGACTAATTTTATATCCACTGCATTCACCATTGATGCAGTTGGGCTCTGCCAATGTCAGGAAAGTAAAAACTATGCCTATCTCTTTCATTTCTTTACCATTTATCTTGCTTTTGTTTCTTTTTACTTTTTCTACTTCTTTCCACATTTAATTACTTACTGTGTTCCTTCAGTGAAAATGATGTTTAAAAATAAATCCTTAATGGGTTTTTATTTATTTTTTAATCCTATTCTACATTATTTGGGTGGGGTCAGAGGATATCATGGCTAAGGTAACAGCATACTTCTGTTTTGATGGGATCATGTCCAAGTGTGGTAACATTAAATCATACTTTGGAAATGAAAGTACTGTATTTTGTCTTCTGGAGTTACTCTACAAATGACACAATCCAAGATTTATTGCAGAGTTACGAAAGAGCAGAGAAACAAGCCCTGAGGGAGTGCGGGGGATGTCACTCCGGAAGTCCACATGCAAAGCTTGACATGTAGTGTGAGGCAGTGGGAGAGCATTTTCCCCATTTGCTTGCTGTCAACCCTGATCCTCTGTATCTGAACACGACAATGTCTCCTGAGTTATAACTAGTGTCTCTACTCCTCTGTTCAGTTTCCTCGAAGTGTGCTGGAGGAATCCTCTGTGTCTAATCCTGGCAGGCATCTGGTGGGTGGGGCTTAAGGCGCGGGCTCACAGGTGTCAGGGTGGACAGGTCCAGGATTTGTGGTGCTTCAGGCTCCACCATGCTTTAGTTCTCATGTCAAGAGGTGCAGCATTTTTGTCATGTTTCTAAAGATGTGTGCTGCCTATTCTAATGCACGTCAAGTGGTTTTCTGTTGAGATGCTCTTTGGATTTCCTCTCTCTTCTCCACCAGCCACACCAGCAACTTAGAGCAACTGTAGAATATGACAAATGTAATCACAAAAGACAGAGTCTGCCATGTCCCAAATGTCCATACATGAAGGACTGTATGACTTTTCCAGATGTAGCTGGATAATTTTGTGGGTTATAACCCAAATCCATACATAGTCCTTGTCTTCCTTATGTCAGTAGATGTGTATAATCACACCTGATCTCAGCCTGTGGGCAGACAAGCACCAGGTTCCCAGGCACAGGACGGTCTCCTCAACCTCATCATCACGGAGCTGCGGAGTGCTTAGGTGAGCCTGCCTGGGCTTTCCCCATCTTCCAAGCAAGAAGATCTTCTGAGAGTGAGGCTTATTTCATTCTCAAATGCCTCATGCTATATCCCGCAGTTCTTATGGATTTTTATGCTCCATAATATATACACAAAGGAAGAACTCTAAACCAAGCAGAATATCCAGAAACAGAAAGCTCCTGCTTAGCTCCTCTCTGACCAGGTCAGCTGTTTGGGTAGGTGGAATGTAAAACAGTGATGAAAAGCCTTCATCAGGAATGTTGGGAGTGTAAAGAGTGGCTGCTGCCTGTGCACGGCCACACCCATTCACCCAGGTTTCCTCTCACACTGCCGTCCTTTCTTGTCTTCCCTCCTCGTAACCCGGACTTTCCTCCTGCTGTCTAGTCCCTGCCCCCTCACAGAAACTGACCTAGGTCAGAACTTGATTCCCACCCTCCCCACCCCCTCCACTCATTTCTGACACCATGCCTTGCTTGGCTCCCAATGGATGGTATCACTAGCCATGCACTTCCGGAAAGGGCGTTGTGTGAAGAGCTTGCTTGTCAAGTGTATTAGAAGTTAGAACGTTGTTACTCTGAGGAGGTGGAAGACCTGGGCAGGAGTTGCCATGGTGGTGAATGGGGCCACAGTGTGAGCAAGTGAAACTACAGACACTGCTGCTGCGGTGTAACCCTTTAACTCTCTGTCACACCAACCCTCTACAGCCATTAGACAATGCTGGCAGCCCTGAGGACCCTTGCAAAGACGATTCTCTAAAGCAAATGGGAAAAAATGACCAGTTGGGTCTCTTTGTTGATGCTCTTTGAGACATTTAATACATTAACCTAAAAGTAAAAGCCCTCCTCTTCATCACTGTCTCCATTTTCCTTATCAGAAAGGAAGAAAAGTGACAGTCCTCATTATAAAATACATGTGGGTACAATCGGTACCATGTAATTATAGCTGATGGTGGTGTGTGTGTGTGTGTGTGTATGTGTGTGTGTTCATTGTGAGTATGTATATATGTATTTCTTTATGTATATGTGTGTATATGTGCATGTATCTCAGGGTTTGTATTGTTTGCATGTGTGCACATACATGAGATGGTGTATATATATATATGGGTGTGTATGAGTTTGTGTAATGTATATATACATGTATGCATGTATGTGTTTCTGTGTTGTGTGTCTATGTGTATGCATATATGTATGTTTCTTATATTTTTCTCTGGGTGTATCTGTGTCAATATGTGTATATGTGCACATGTGTGTGTATGTATGGTATGCATGTAAAAGATAGTTCTATGTGACAGTTTATAAGCTGACTTGTATTTGTAACGTGGTTAACATTTTTAAGTAATGCTAATGTGCCTAGTCCTGTTTAAACACTGCCTGTGTTAGTTTTCAGAGCAACATTAGATAAATTAGTCATTATCCCTATTTTCAGGTGAGTATACTTGAGGTAGCAAGAGGGTAAGTTACTTGCCAAAAAGCAAATAAGCCAGTAAGAGATGGAGTCCAGGTTTTATGACATTAAAATCACTATTTTTCTTTTTATATCTAGTAGTAAAAAGACAAAGGGCTTTTTGTACCAGAGGAATTACTTTCCACAACTCCCTGTTGGAGTGCTGCCCTCTCACAGCTCACAGTGTTTTGGTGGGATCTAATAATAAAACCACTACATAGAAGATCTGCAGTCTACACAAGTCAAGCTGTCTTTTGATAGGGGCGAACAACTCCATCACTTATTCATTAAGCTTTGTGTGTGAAGAGACTATAACGGAGTGTGGTGGTAGAGGTCTGTGCTCTAGAACTTGGGAAATGGAAGCTCGGGTCAAATGGACTAAATGAAGCCAGATGCGCATGTGTGCGTGCGTGTGTGTGCGCGCGCGTGCGCACACACACACACACACACACACACACACACACACACACACACACACACGAGGCGGGGCTAGGGTTCTCAACCTTTCTAATGCTGGACTGTTTAATACAGTTCCTCATGCCCTGGTGACCTTCAACAATAAAATTATTTTGTTGCTACTTCATAACTGCAATTTTGTTACTGTTATGGATCATAATGTAAATATCTTTGAAGACAGAGGTTTGCCAAATGGGTCATGGCCCACAGGTTGAGAACCACTTGGCTCGAGCAATACTTTAGTGGTTAAGAGCACAAGCTGTTCTTCTGAAGGACCTGAGTTTGTTTTCTGGCACCCTTGCCGTTGAGAGGCTCAACCCCTTGCCTGTAACTCCAGCTCTAGGGGATCCAATAACCCCTCCTGGCAGGTACCTTCACATACTTTGCAGAGACACAGAACAATGCACATTAATAAAAATGAAGTCTTAAAAAGGAACCAACAGCATTCACACAAAGTAGCCTTGTTACAAGTAAATAAGAATTATCGATATGTAGCAACTGAGCCATATTAATTTTGTTATATTTAATTGCACAATAAAAAAAAAACACTCTTCTAAAATGTGATGCCAGGTTGGTGCAATAGAGCAAACAATGTCCAATTTTCTGTCCAAGTGCCACAGGAACATCGTAAGTAACTTAGGTCTCATCCATCTCTGGGTCCATTATATATTAATAACTTGCAAAAGTTGCCTAATCAAAGCTGTTTCTTTTTTCTTCTAGAAAGTTATTAATAACTTTCAAGTGAAAACAAGCATGTACATTGACAGTACTAAAACAAGAGTCTTTCCAGGCTTAAGAAACTTGAGGATAATCACATATAAAAGTGAGGCTACAGCAGGCCGAGTGCTGCGGAATGTCAGCTTGATTCCTGTGCTTTGGGGAGACGTGTACAACTTTGTAACACGTCCTGGAACTTGACATTAGTAACCCTGCTGCAGTGTGGGCTGGGCTACAGAGCTGTGCAGAGCCTGTCTGTTCCCACGTGCACGTAGGGCTTCTCTTATGTATAAGCATCTGCTGCTTACCTTGTACTGCATAACAATTCTCCAGTGTGTTTTCTGTCAGGAAGATGCTGTCCTCATGATGGGAATTCTTATTGATGCCATTTGCAGATACACCTCTGTCAGTCTTTATTTATTGTCTTCACTCAAATAATTAACCAGCAACATACTGATCTGCAATTGCACACTTGGGCACTTGCACACTTGTACACTTGTGCACTTGCATTTATCCCTCAGTTCCTGTGGGCATTCAGAGGAGTGCTTTTGGGAGTGAACAGGGATCAGTCCTGACAGAGGTTAGTGAGTTCACTGTGGCAATTCTAACAGTGTCACCTGCCGCTTAATTATCAGCTGCTCCTGAAGGTGGTAATGAAAACAGATCTAAAATTCTACTTTTTCAAAAGCTTAGCTCTTTGGCAAAGGAATTTACAGTCGGATGTGGACACAAATAATACAAATAAAGCTGTTTTGCTTAATATCTATAAGATCCTAAGTTCAGTCCAAGAGCCAACCACAAAATAAAAGGCAGCTCTGTGGCGTGTTGAAGGGAACGCTATGCTGAAGAGAACGGGCGTGAGCTCAGGCCTGCCTTTATGTTTATTTAGGTTGACGATTTTTTGGACAAGTGTTTGAAATTTGCTAATTTATTGTGTTTCTGACTGTAAATGAAGAGTTTGGTCTAGACTAGTTCAAGTCATGCTGAATAATAACAACCATTGCCCACTTCCATTCCCTTCGTAAAGTATTTCAGTACTCTATAACCCGTGACATTCCTTGGCAGTCCTTTAGCACCTAAAAATATCTAACTCCTATAGAAAAGGCTTCCACGTCTGTTAAGTGTAAATTAGATTTGCATGACAAAGGGACGCTTATTCTGTTTTTTGTTTTAGTTTTACCCTCCCAAATCATGTATATTCAGTTTATATCTAATCAATTGCTTCTATAAAGTGCTTGTCTATGTGAGAGGGAAAGGTCAGACCAGTGTTAAAATCCAGCCTCTGACTTATCTGCACATGTGTTTACTTATAATTTGAGACAATTGGCATATTTGAAATTTGCCAGTATTACTGTTCCTTCCTAAGTGTTACATGTATGCATCAACACAGGCAAGAATAACGCAGTTCAGTCAGAGCTACAAAATTAAAGTACAAACAGTGGTTGATTGCTACGGCCTACTTCACGGGGTTTTGTTTAAAAGTCAAATACTGTGCATCCATACCTTTCGCTTGTTCAGTTTTTCAATGGGCTCTGCCACAGTAGCTCAAAAGAGATTAAAACAGAAAAATAACCTACATTCACACAAAGCACCAACCTCAGGTTGAGTGTAAGCTACTGCGCTGGCACACGTGCAGTTTAATTCTTGGCACCAGCGGCTTGCTGGAGAATTACAATATGTTGGCATGGGCCTCCTGGTCTCATTGTTCCAGCCCAGGGAGTCGGTCTTAGGAGGGTTTGGCACCGGAGGGGGAAAATCAAGTGAGAGTTACAGAGAACGCACAGGCCCTAAGAGGCTGCCATAACAATGGCTGGCAAGTTCTGGGGGTTCTCTGGTGGGGACTGCCATGAGCAGTGATGTGAGGAAACCAGTGTGAGCCAGAGAAGAAGAGGAAAGCAAGCCAGCATGTCTAACGGATGCTGAGGCAGGGAGAAGCATGAGTGAATTCATAGTCCACATATCCTGTGGCCCCATGATGCGTATGTCCTCGGCTCTGATATTTCATAGCTAATTTTTTTCACATTATTTCACAGTATCTTTTAAAATGCACGTGTTTAGTTTTCTACTAAAAGACAAATTCTTGAAGGAAGAGGCTGGGTTGGTACAGTCTGTGTTGAACTTTCCTCAGCACAGCATGGGACAGCCTGTTGTCGCGTACTACTGTCAAAAGAGTTACATCTGACAGCGTTCTTCAGGCCTAAACCACTGCTGACCCTTGTGATGACTTCATCTGAGAGAAGTGTTGGCACTGAGTGTGACCCTGAAACTCCAAAGCTTGGGAGAATGGCCTCCTAGGTGTTTAAACTAGGAAATACGCATTAGGCATGGTGGCGCAGACATCTGATCTCAGCACTAGGAAGGAAGAAGGAAGATGCTTGTGTTGGAGGACCCAGTCTGGTCTACATAGTGAGGCCATGAAAGGTCAGCTGTCAAAACATGAAGAGAACAGACCTTACCGATATGTAAACAGATGCCAGCCCTACACATAGCATAAACTCAGCTCTGTGGCTTTAAAAGTGAATCTCATTTTTGAAAACTAAGTATTCAGATTAAAGCCACTTCCCTTTTTTCACACACACCATGACTAGAGAGTGGTACTTACTACTGCGTGACGGTAGACATCCCTGTATTGAAATCACATGAGAAAACAGGTGATTGTAAATATTGGGATTTTTGCCACTTTGTCTTTTGTGGTGTCTAACCATAGAATTTGCTGTCTCTCAAGAAGCTTCTTCAGTGTGGAGGACACTGGCTTCCTGGTGTTGGTATCGGGACTTCATTTCCCAGCACCACATGGGGAACTACGTGTAGGGCCAGGAGACCAGGACAGGAAATGCAGGGTGGGAAGCAGGGTTGCTGGGCCCTATTTATAGAACAGAAGTTCATATAGAAGGCTGAATGAGGGAAAAACTGAGAGCCCAGACCCCACCGCCCACCAATAGCTGGCTGCTGCCATAAGAACAGGGTGACACCCTGGCTTGTAGTTAACGCACAGCCTAGTGTTCCTTTGAGTTTATAAGTAAAAAGGGTTATTTTCATTGTACATGCTCACAACATTTAAAAAATACCCAATATAAACACTATAGCACAAAACCATATAATTAGATTAAGTTGTAATGCTAATGAGAACTGTAAAAAAAAAAATCTAGCCTTTTAATCCCATAGTTTAATGCTCATGGCAAACATGTTATCCTGGAAAATTCAGTTTATTCTTTGAACTTTTATTCTAGTGGAGTTAGAGTGGTTCCTGGGATCTAGAATTCTTTCCCAGAGGAAATGAGGTGGCATGTCTTTGCGTTGCCCATGTGTGAGCATATGTGTCAAATAGCTGTGAGGTTTGGACTCGGCTTCATGATGGACAAGTACTTGGTCTCTCTAAGCTCTGGTGTTTTAAATAGCAATATAGGTGTGTATCAATCCATACCTACTGGGAGAAGTTGGCCAGGCCACAGGGGAGGACTTCACTTTGTTGCTGAGCACCCAGCTTCAAAATGGGGGCCTTCTTGTCACTGCAGTGGGGATGCTAGGGAGAAGCAAAGCCTTACCCGAGACACTCCTCTGCCCATCATGCCCTTTAAAACCCCACACTGGTCTAAGCCTGATTTTTGTGTGTGTGTGTCTTTCTTAGAGACCATAACATAGATGCAATCACACCTTCTCAGACTTCTGGACACTGTGGGCAGAGGCCCTCACTAGCACAGTCCCCAGGACAGAGGCTGCTCACTAACACAGTCACCAGGACAGAGGCCACACCCTAGCACAGTCCCAGGATAGAGACCCTCAATAGCACAGTCCACAGGACAGAGGCCCACACTAACAGTCCCCAGCACAGAGGCTGCCGACTAACAGTCCCCAGGACAGAGACTGCTCAGGACATATATTTGGATTTGGGTGCACACCTCATACCTCACTGAAAGAAGTTGGCGTTCTTAGTCATCCTAAATATGACATCCCTGAGATAGGTGTATTTCTGATTTTCCATTTTCACAAGCACTGCCCCTCCCTCCCCCTCTTCTTCCCTCTCTCCCTCCCTCCCTCTGTCCTGTATGCTAAGAGTCAACTTGAACCAGCTCTCTGGGAGCTTTATATCTTAGTGCTTATTAGTAAGAAGGCTGGGAATGTTCTGCAGGCTCCACAAACCTGGCTGCTGTTTCTTTAACTCTGCAACTTAGACAGAAGACTTCTGTTCCTTTATGAGGTGGCGACAGTAGATATTTTGTCTAGCTGCAAGGGAAAGGCATTGCCATGACCTGGCAGACAATAGCCTGAAAAGTAAAAAGATCTGCTTCTGGAACAGGGAGGTTCAGGGTCCATTGTTAGGCCACAGTGGATTTCTGTTGCTGCATTCCTGCTTTGCAAAGGTTTGTTAGCTTTTAGTGACTGACAGAGCACTCCTGCAAATACCATATCGGCCATGCCCTGTTTACACGCCTCTCAGCCTTTTGCTTTTTTTTTTTTTTTAAAGCTCTGGATAAAGAAACAGTGGTGTTTGTTTGACCAACTCTGATTGATAAGGTTTAAGAACTGATTTCCACCCCTCACCCCCCTCTACCCCCAGTGCTCACTGGGAATACAGACACCCTGAAGCTCCGTGCAGAAGTATTTTCAACTTACTTTAAACATCATGATGCAAGTGGAAACACAGATTACAACACCAATCTGTGCGCTGGCTGGTCAAAGCATTGCTGTTCTCATTTCTAAAACATGAGATAGAAAAACAGAAAATAGGGAGGCCTTTAGGAAAATGTACAAGTAAGTCCATTAGGATTTTCCTTCAATATGAAAAATAGAAATAAGTATTTTGTGACAAAGAGAAACATACATTACAACCACATATCAGGAATGGGACCTGCTTATATATACATATGTATGGACACAATATAAAATAACTGATACCTTTTGCTATTTAAATGTCCACTAGTCATTTTTTTTTTTTTTGACATCTTAGAAATAGTCCATAGTTAACCCCAGCTTTGGTGGAAACCCCTAGGATGGATGGCCTCTCTGATAAGTTAACAACTCCTCCCTTTCTGTTCTTCCTAGCAGGTCACTGGAACTAACAGAACCATACTTAAGCACCAGCGTGGAGAAGGCAGTGTGTGTCCGATACCCAAAATAATAGGTGTGGTGCTGTTATTTAGGTGAAGCACAGGGGCACCTACCTTTCACCAGTATGAGAACTCTGTTTTCTAACTTTATACAAGGCTAACGGTAGAATTGAAATGCACTGTCATTGTGTACCCAGCCAGTCGCTGACATGAGCATACAACTCCATTGTTTGGAACTGAGTCTAATGTTCACTGGTTTTATTACAGTTATATTTACTTATAGTTCAGGTTCAGTACAAAAGGAGTGGGCAGAAAAAAAGATGTCTGCCCAAACAAACCACTCTCCATAACTCATGACCTTGCTCTCTAGAATGTACCCATCCTGTCCCAACATGGAACACTGGGAAAAAGCGTGACACAGATCTGAAATAGGCAAATGATACGTTTGCACTGGGGACACAACTCATTTTACCTGATTTAGCAATCTTTTAAACGCTTCTTTTATGTCAACCTTTTTGTTTGTTTGTTTTTTATTTATTTATTTTTCAGTGCTCAATGTGTAGCCACACAATGTTATACATAGTATAAAGTGCAAGGAATTGTAAATACACAGAGGGACATAATTACATGTAGCAGACTTAAGGGCTAATTCTTTGCCTTTTTTTCCACTCTGCATTTTATCAACATAATTATTTTCTGACTGCAGACTAACACTCTGAAATTGACAAGCATCCATTATAACAAGAATTTGTTCACCAAATTGTGAAACAATGAGCTGTGTGTTCACATGAGCCCATTGTCATAAAAATATTAGTATGGCTTTGTTCAGGAAGAGAGGGAAAGCTAATGATTTTGAAACAGCAGGTGACCAAACACACTCCTTTTTTTTCCTCCCGTGTTATCAGTTTGTTGATGAAGTCATTGTGTACGGGGCAGGACCAGGACCAGGATGGCTCTATTCTGTGAGTCTTACTGCAAATAGCCCTACTGATTTGCTTGTGCGTGTTTTTTTTTTTCTCTACTTAGATACCCCCAGTATTGAAAAGCTACTCTCCAAGGACTGGAAGGACAAGCTCCTGGCAATGGGATCAGGGAACTTTGGAGAAATAAAAGGTAGGAAGTGTGTGCTTCTTTTATCTAGAATTTTCAGAAAGAACGTGGCTATTTATAAGTCTTAGAGGTTATGAAATACCTGTGTCCCAGCCCCTCTGCCCCATGCATGCTTTGTCACAGGCCTTCCTTTTAGCTGGAAATTGATCGTGTCTGTCTGTGTGCTCTGCTTGCGCTGTGTCGGATCAGGATGGGATTTTGTTTTTGTTTTTGTTTTTTTGCTTTGTTTTGTTTTTGATTTCTTGTCTTAACAGCACAAGCCCACTCTATATGTGGTATGCTCTGTTTCTCCTCCTCTTATTTGACTTAAATAATTTACTTCAAAGGTAAGAAGATAGCAACAGCACAGCAAGGTTAAAAGCCGTGTCTTGTCCGTTATGACTCACATTCTATGTCTGTAGAGCGCATGCTTATAATGGGCAGCTGGGGCCCACGACAATCAGCAAGGCAGACATAGCACAAGGATGTTTTGAGCCAATGTCAGTTAAGTTCTGCTTTGAGCTTACTTGAGTCACCAATTACAACTAATAAAAGCTCTCTGTGGACTTTGGAAGACACTGAATATTCATATATTAACAAACTTCCAGTAACAAGGAATGGTATTTAATTTCCTCATGTAGAAATAGAAGCAGATGATGGTTTCAATTAGCTATAAGCCACTGCTTCTTAGAGCACGGTGGACAGTGCATCGCTAGCTTCCTGCTGCTGCCGCCACGAGGATACTTGTGAGTCTAAATTCTAAAGCAACATTAATTTCGAGAATGTCAAGATACTAGGTCATCAACAATATCATATGTGTTTATAAACTGTGGCACATATCTGTAACAGGAGCTAAATGTAAGTTGCAAACATCGCCAGATTAATATTCGTATATATGTAGACACATGGCTAAGTCAAACTTTGTGGTGTGTGAGTCAAAGTGACAGTCTCTCCCTTGAGGCTCTGCCCCATTCAAGTATCCTAGAGGAAAAAAGCAAAGCATTTATCTTTTCAACTAGTTCTCCTATAGACAATTTATATCTATCTGGCTGTTAGGAAAGTTCCAGAAAAAACATTCGGCTGATGATTCCACTCGTCTGTCAGTCATTGATAGTTGTGTAAATTCTGGCTTTGGAGTGTTGAGAATGTACAGATAGTGGGAGTGAGCGCCCAGCAACAAGTTTGATGATGACCAACATCTGTTTTGGAAGAAAATGTAAATGGCTAATAAGAGTGCCTCAGAGCTTGGCAAAACTTAAGGAGAACACAAAGAAAAGCTCTGCTTTCTAGGACATGAAGCCCTTTACCTATTTGACAGACCTTGAACCCATGACCCCCCTAAAGCAGTGGATGGATCGTCCCTGTCTCTGGTTTCCGTCACTGACTTCAGCCACCACCAGCAGAGAGGACTGACTTCCCTCCTCTTCCCTCACAAGCCAGACTTGAGGCCTCAGCAGCAGTGCTGATAAGCTGGAGCATTGAGGCCCTGTGCTGTCCTTTGAGGCTAGCTACTGTAGGCCGCTCTGGTACACGCACAAAAGACAGATCTGTCTTTAATTTTGAGTTTTCCAAGCTCCTCATTGAGAGCCTAAGTTCAGTTATTGTCCTCTGGTTCTGTTCAGAAAAGCCGTTTCCAGAAACATTTTGAAAGGAACTATGCATCTTTCCTCCGCCCAGCCATGGCGATTAGGTGTTCGGCTCAGGTTTCCCAGTGAAGTGAGGAAACAGCACTGAGTTACTCCGCTTGTGTGTGACAGTTGCAATTACGAACCATTGTTCGGAGGTGCAGAGGGTACAATAGGAGATCACCTCTGGGGGTAAATGAATTTGGGGGGTCAGGCGCAGAGATTATGCTGTGCCCAGGAATGTGGTTTCTAGCCACCTCAGAAAAAAAGTCCAAGAACAATGGCTTCCTTGCGTTCTGCGGCTGCTTTATCCCAGGCAGAGGGAGGCGGGAGGCTCACATGTTGTCTACTGTTTCTGGCTGGGGGGTGGCAAGGGGAGTGGGGGCGGGGGGTGGGGGTGGGCGTGGGGTTGTGGTCTTTTTTTAAAATATGAAAGCATGACATGCTGAGTGACTGGCTGGCTTGCCAATGATCGTTTCAAATAATAGGCTAGAACAGGACTTTCACATAGGACAGGGTGATGGTCACCAGCTTCCCAGCACATATTAGATCTCCTCGTGTGGTGACAAGCGCCCCTTGGTTAATCTTGGCCAGTTTTTTAAAAAAAAATTCCTATTCAATATGAGAAATGAACCTAATAGAGAGGGAGAGAGAGAGAGAGAGAGAGAGAGAGAGAGAGAGAGAGAGAGAGAGAGAGAGAGAGAGAGAGAGAGACGAGAAGGGGGTAGGAAGAGAAATGAGAAAGAGGAGGAGAGGGAGGAGTGGGGATTCAGAGAGCCTCTTGCAGGTTTAATGTGGTAGCCACTCCAGGCACGAACCTCCGTTCTTCAGGACCGCAGCTTTAAGGGCCTAACCAGTGAGCTACTGTCCAGGTGTTGGAGCTAATTCGTAGAATCACACAACTTGGAAAGGTTACAGAAATGTTTCTCACTGTTAATACTCACAAAGAAGAAGTGTCAAACGTTGCTTCAAGTAGGCAGAATAAGAAGGCTTTGATGTGACACTCTGGCTGTCCAAAAATAATTGTATTTAAATTCCATCTTACTTTCCCCCCCTCCTCAAGAAACAATGTTAGGAAAGGCCACTGGTCTCTGACGCAGTTGCTGGCTCTCATTTCTATGTTGCTTTCCTGTGTGTGTGTGTGTGTGTGTGTGTGTGTGTGTGTGTGTACGTGTACGTGTATGCACACCCCTGCACAGGTCCTTGTGTATAGGCCAGAGGGTGAATTCCTAGAAGTCAGTTTCTTCATCCAGCAGGTAGGTTCTAGGACTCAGCTCAGTGCTGGACTCGGCAGCTAGTGTCTTTAACCACAGAGCTGTGCCTTTGGGCCTAAAGTTCCTTTGTAAAATGTTAAAGCATTTTTCCTGGTATCATACCATTTTATACTCTGGCACTTTGGAGATGTGACACATTCAGGTTTTAAATACATAGTAGAAATCGCCCTCTCGTGCACACATACAAGCCTTACAGAATCTTGTTTTGGGGAAACAGTTGGCCCGCAAAGCCCTGGCAACACCAGCTGATGAGTTTGTGCAATACTCCAAAGAGCTGCCTGAAGAAATGGTTTCATCCCGTCTCCTCAGACATAGGACGGTCACCAGCCAGCTCTGAGTCCTTCCGCACCATCTGCAGCAGAAGTTCCCAGCAGCAGTGGCGAGCAAGGTGACAGATGCTTTCTGTAGCCTGGTGGCAACTGGGGATGGGGAAGTGTTAAGCACCTTCCAGCTGGCTACCAGTGATGCCCACAGCATTCCGGCTAGCATGGAATTCCATGACAGCGAAGGTCACTGAATTGGCACCTCACCTGAGGACAGTGTCTGGGGATCCATGGTGCCTTTGACTAGTATGAACAGATCTTTTTTTTTTTTTTTAATGGACAGGCAATCGCAAACACTGCATTTTGCTCGAGATATACACTTGTAGAATAGAATACCCATGCCCACATGCAGACATCTCTCATTTATTTATCCCAATACTGTAATAGAAGTGGGACATTTATAGTGAGGTTCGCTAGCTCTAGGACAAGGCCACCTTCAGCCTTGATTGGACAGATCGTTTTACCCAGGACTCACAGGTTCTACTGTATTAGTTAAGTCTTCCAAAATGTTAGTAAGCAGTGTAGAGGAGCCTGCCTGCTGTGCTTCATGATATAAAATAGGACTCTTTCAAGTTCCTAAGTTTTCTCACTCTTGATAATGGCCATGCAGGCAAACACTGAACCACTCTGGATTCATATCAATAATCCTTTGGACAATACAATTGCCTCTGAGCTCAGGAATTAAGCACAAGCTGCATGGAGTCAATACCTGGATTAAGATAATCTCCCAAGTGGTGTACATTTTTGAAATGGGCAGGCATATTGAGTACATGCCTTGAGAGAGATAATTATTCTGGTTAAACAACATTAGATGACTTGAAAATAGTCAGGGGTAGAACAAACATCTGACACAAACTGTTTGTTGGTTTTTTTTTTTTTTTCAAGGAAAAGATATATAGCTTGGTCAACTGGTAAAGGGATTACATTGCAAGCTGGAGGACACGAGTTCAAGACTCAGATCCGTGGTTAAAAACTAAGCTGGATCCAGTATCTCGGTTATTATTTCAGCACCAGGAGGCTGATGGGTGGATCCCTGGCATCTCAGGCTACCTAGGCTAAGACTGCTTGGCTCATTCTGAGCTGTTAAAGGACCCTGTCTCAAAAATACAGTTGGACTGTATCTGAGACATGGCACGTTTAAACTTCCAGAAAATTGAAACACATTAACAAAAACGTCAGCGTTTGTATCTGTTCTTGCTTGCATGGCTAGGAAAGCTCTCTCAACCCGTTCTTTTAGACCCTGTGGCTGTTGAAGGGTCAGAAGCACCACATGAGTGGCCTGCACGGGTCGCATTTGCACTCTGACTGGAAGCACGCGAGTCTGCACAGCTTTGGGGAAGGCGGGATGTTGATGTCCTGTGAGGGCTGTCGCACCATGAAGGCGTTCAACAAAGAGTCAACCTGACGTCAGGCACATCACATGGAGTTGTTTACTTCCAAATAAAAGAAATGTCTACATTTTTAATCATCTCAGTTCACTTTCTACCCTTTGTAGTTGCTTCTAAGCGGTGTTTTCACATTTCGTTAAAAAAAAAAAAAAGTTTTAAAGTTTCATGAGGCAGGAGAAATCTGGTGGCACAGAGAGCGTAAGGTGGGGCAGCTTTGAGGTGCTCACAAACACACACAGTGTTTGCATGTTCTGTGGCCTAGTGGTCATCTCGCCTTTGCGTGCACAAGCTGACTTAGGAGTGGGAAGAAGGTGGTATTGACAGGTCTTGGTGGGTCCACAAGTGTGGGGTGTGACATACATACATTGTAAGAACAAGACAGAGTCTTTCTAATGCTTGCTCCAGGTGTGATAGGAAATGCCTACATCGTATTTATTTTCTGAGTTTGCAATAGGAAAAGAAATAACATCACCAACATTGTTATCCAGCCATTTAAAACAATTTACAGGCAGGAATCAAAATCGTAAAATTAAAATGATGATAGCATCATTTGTATTATTGTAGATACAGGCTCCTTCACGACTAGTGAAAACGTGATCTGGGTTGTCAGATAGTTTAACCCAGCCTAGGCTTCTGTAGCAGCCTACTAATCTAAGTACAGGGTCAGTGAGCAGTCATGGGGCTCCAGTTCTTCCAAGGTTATGTCTTGTGGTTTCCACTTCCTTATCTGCTCATTTAAGGGAAGTCATAGCTAAGTATTTATTGCTTATCACTCCGTAATCAACTTTCTTACCAAATGATTGCCATAATCATTTTATCCCAATTCACATATTGTTAAAAAGTGATAATAGCCAGAGACCAATTATCCTAAACCACATACTGTGGTTGTGTATACGTATAGCCTGTGCCTTCTGCCTGGTACAGAGTGATCTGGCTTTCACAGCAGCAGACTGTCTCTAAGGGCCTTTGCCTATTGAGAGCACTTCTAGGCAGACTGTACCTGAAGAGCCCTATAAAATTCCAGCCAGGGGAGGTAGTGCCCAGCTCCCCCCAGACACACATTCTTAGGTCCTCACCTGTTTGCGTGCTGACCTTCCTAACCTAATATCAGTACAAATATTTGAGTCCAAGTAAATACCAAATTAAAAAAAAAAAACATCGCGCTGGAGTCAGAGAAGTGGTTCAATGGGCAATATCATGACTGTTCTTGCAGAAGACCAGGGTGTGGTTCATAACACCTGCTAAGTGGCGCATGCCACCTATAACTATAGTTCTAAGCAACCCAGTGCATTCTTCATGCCTTTGTTAGCAGTAGACACACAGATGGTACACAGACATATATAGAGGCAAAATGCAATGAGCATTGAATAATAAATTAATTAAAAATTTGATATTAAATATGACAGCTATTGAAATGTGATAGTTTGAAAAATTGATTTTTTTTTCATTTTAGGTACATTAAGTAGGTGGGTATAATCATCTTGGTAGAAGTTATTTAAATGGCATTAAATTAAATTATAAAGGTAAAAGATTTGGGCCCAGGGGTCCCGCTCAAACTAAGGCACCAGCCAAGGACAATACAGGAGGTAAACTTTAAACCCCTACCCAGATCTAGCCAATGGTCAGAATATTCTCCACAGTTGAGTGGAGAGTGTGATACGACTTTCTCACGTACTCTGGTGCCTCACATTTGACCATGTCCCCTGGAGGGGGAGACCTGGTGGCACTCAGAGGAAGGACAGCAAGTAGCCAAGAAGAGACTTGATACCCTATGAGAATATACAGGGGGACGTAATCCCCCTCAGGAACAGTCATAGGGGAGGGGAATAATGGGAAAATGGGGGTGGGGGGGAGGAGAAATGGGAGGATACAAGGGATGGGATAAACATTGAGATGTAACAAGAATAAATTAATAAAAAAAAAAAAAAAGCCCACGGTCTTTACTGAGGCCTGGAGAGATGGCTCCTGCAGCTTTATAGGCAGCGGCAAGCCGCCCTACATGGCTGCTGGGAACCAAAGCCAGCTCCTCCACAAGCGCAGGTGATTCCCTTAACTCCTGGGCCATCTCTCCAGGCCTCTTTTTATTCTTCATTTATTATTCCCACCATCTCAAGGAGAGCTTGTTGTAACATAATACAGATTGCTTGTAGGTAGAATTGTGCAACCTTTTGGCTTTCCCTCAATTGATTTTGTTCAATCAGCTAGTAGACACCGGGTGTCCAGGAAGCATGGGACCTCATTCTATAGAAGCCAAGGGTGCAGAGTAAACTGGCTTCCTGTTATCACAGACCATGTAAGGCAGCAGGAGATGGCCTAAATAGAATCTCAGTAAGAATGCAACAGGGAGTACACAGTATTGATTGACAAGAAGCAAGGGGCAATGACCTCTTTAATGTTAGTTTGTAGGAGAGGTCACCGGAGGAGCTGGCCTTCAAGTTGCACCTTGAAGGCCTGAGTATTTATTCGTCTGTTATGTCTTCCATATAGAGTTAAGCTACAAGCACCCACTCTCTTCCGCCTTAACTCGTGCACAGCACTGACATGTAGAGCTGTGTGAGGCTGACAGGAGCCATGCTGTGGACATGACTCACTGAATGGAAGAAGCCAGTCCTGAGAAGTGTTTGTCTCACTGGTCATCAGTGTTGCAGTAAACATTAGGCTACACATGTGACGGCTGATACCATGTGATGATATCACCTAGGGACACTGTGATCACCTTAGTGTATCCAAGTACAGTCTATGATGTTGCCACATGACGCAGTCACCCAAGGACTTGTTCCTCTGAACGTGCCCGATGCTGGATTCTGCATAACTGTAATCCTCAAATGAATATGAGAAGCTGAGAAACTCCTCGAGACAGCCAGGGGTGGGGCATAAACTGTGAGGAAGATGGTCCTGCATCTAATGGGGTGGGGGGGGGAGATCTTGTATTCTACACAATGTGCCCCTCCCTGAGGAAGTTGTCTGGTTCAGTAGACAGTTTGTATTGGGGCAGAAACTGTGGTGCAGATGAGTGAAGAATGAGGGAAATTGAAAGTGCAGCTCTCAAGCTTATGCCTTTGTTTTAGTTTAGGACTTCCGTAGAAACAGCCATCACTGAAAAAAAAAAAAAAAAAAAAAAAAAAAAAAAAAAAAGAAACAACAAACAAACAAAAACTCTCAGAAACCCAACTTGAATCCTATGCAATACTAAAGAAATAAAATCTCCTGGTCTTTATCTTAGTAGCCCATGGTGGCTGAGCATGAGGGTGTAACACAAATGAGGGGTGATCCCTCATGCTGCTCACGAGACAGGGTTCAGGGTTTTTGTCTAACCCGGCATATACCATTTGCTTTGCCTACAGTGGGGAGGATCTGAGGTTTCAGTGAGGAGCTCAGGGTACAATAGAGTCTGAGAATTCAGTGATGATCTGGGCACACAGGCAGTAGCTGCGGGCTTGTTGACTGGGGAGCAGGAGAAGTGGTGAAGGGCCGGGGTGTGGCTCCATGGATGAGTGTGCTGTGCGTGCCCGGGGCCCCAGATTCCATCCTTAGCCCTGGCAAGCGTGCACACTGGAGTCGACTCAAGGTTCACAAAATTAGAATCGAATGAAAAAGTCACACGTTTTATTTTAAGCATAAAATACATTTTATCTTCATAGCTCAGTGACAGTCTAAGAAGTTTGCTAATCTTTGTTGTCTGGAAAGCCAGAATGGCTTTTTTTTGGACACTCGTCACCAAATACTGTACTTCTGCCTACCCCAGCATCGTACTGGCATGTGCTGATGGCTCCTAAATTATATTGCTGCGTATTTAGGTGCGATACATTTTCTGAGAATATAAATAGTAACTATAGAAAATTTAGCAAACATATAAACATGAAGGAAAGATTAAGATAACATATAATCTATCACCTAAAGTGGTTTCACAGATGTGTGGGTACATTAGCTTTCAGACTTTCCCCCTGTAGCGTAGACATGTAAAAGCATCAAGGTGAGTATTCTTCAGAATCCTCACTTCCGTGCAGCTCTGCCCTGGAATGTCTGTCACGAGGTCATCTGTGTCTTCATGCTTCTAAGCAGCAGTACTCCACAGTGCAGATATCTCATTACTATCTAACTATTCTGACTTGCTGTTAGCTAATTTATGGTTTTTAAATTTAAAACATTTGCGTGTATCTTATATCTTGGCATGCATTTCTGTAATTGGGGCCTCTTACAAGTAATGAGCACCCTTAGACATGACATGACTGCTAATCGAAGGGTACGTACATGCCTTGGACCATGTTCGCAGTTTGGAGGTTTAATAAATCAACACAGCATCTTGATGTCAAATGACTATTTCTATGAAGGAAAGCTTTCTGGGTGCATTTAGACTATTTAACACTAAGATAATAGTCACGCAGCTCATTTTTCTTAGTAAGATGCCTTCAGTTGTGATGGAATACACATTTCTGAGATACAGTGACTTAATTGTCATGATGTATTAACCACTACCCTAAACAAAGATCAGAGTTTATAATAAAAATGTTATAATTAGGGTCTGGGAAGAAGACTCAGATGGTAAAGGGCCTGGCCCACAGGTCCGAGGGCCTGGGTTGGGATACCAGGTGCCAGGCACCATACAAAATGCGTTAACAGCAGGCACCTGCGATCCCAGGACTGGGGCTATGGAGAGAGGATGTTCCCAAGGCTCTGGCCAGCCAGTCCAGCTGAACTGCCAAAGCCTTGGTTCAATTACTGATCTAGTCAGAATGGTATTCAAGGTTAGCCTTTGGCTTCCAGTTGCATGCATGTGTGCATGTACACACACACACACACACACACACACACACATCAGGGGGCAGAGGAGGAAAGGATAGTACCTGTGGTACACACACACATACACACACAAACCAAGGGGCAGAGGAGGAAAGGATACTACTTGTGGCACGCGCGCACACACACACACACACACACACACACACACACACACACACACCTCCCATACACACACAGGAATAATAAATGAATGGTAATGAATACCACACATAATGATTTGTGCCTTATGTCCATCCACACAGAATCACTTTCTGTATGTGTGCAGAATTAGAAATACATTAGAAACTATTTTTTTTTTAAACTCTGCCACCTTTCCAAGTCAGGATCTGAAAATAAGCCACTCATTGTAGCTACACTTCCTCTTAAAAACATTGTGCCTTTTCTGCCTAAATTGGTAGGAAGGGATGTGGTTGGCTGGCAGGGATGACTGAAGCAGAGTAGATATTCCTGATTATGTTTACAGGTGGCAGATGTGTCATTAAAACAGTGCCTAGTGTTTCTGTTGAAGTGAAAAGTAAAATTAAAGACTGTCTTCTGCCCTTTGGTTGGCTCGCACTTTATCATAGGGGGCTTGTTCCTCTGATGACTCCTAGAGGACCATTCTGGCTCTGGGTGCAGCGCAGGTTGCTACACTATCAGGGACATACTGAACCTGACTTAAGATGTGTGGGCACTTTAAATACCTGAATCATGCACTTCCTTTAAATGACCACCATGGCTTGCCAGCGTCTAGATTCCCATTTGATTCTGGGTGAACTTATGGCGTTATACATCCACCAACCACATGTTACCGCCTCAGTGGAAACCTGTTGTGTTCTCAGACTTGGATGTTGGTCTTGTTTACTGCATTCTGGGGTTTTCTTGTTTTTGTTTTTGTTTTTTTGTTTTTGTTTTTGTTTTTTTTTTAATGACAAGATCTGAGACTTACTTGGCTGTGCTTTAGAACTCCTGCCTCATTTGTGGTGGCTGGGGATAAATGCAGAGCCTTAGTTGTTATCACATGTGCTCTCTCACTGGACTACGCTCCCGGAGGCGAGGTGCTTTGCCTATATTAATAGAGAATTTCTCATACTGATCTTCCTGGTTGGTTTATAATAAAGGAAGGAGTGAAAGATGGCTCCGTGGCGAAGAGTGCTGATGCTCTTCCAGAAAAATCACAGTTCAGTTTTCTATCACACACATCTGTAGCTCACAAGCTCCTGGAACCCCAAGGGAGCCAGAACTCTCTCTGGACTCCTGGGGTCCTGCCACACCTGTGCATATAAACTCACACAGACACATAAATAATAAAACAAATCATTTTGGAAAATGAAAGGCGGATCCTATCCTTGACAGTGCCTTGATCTCACCATAGTTTGGCTACAAAACTCCCCTTGCTTTGTCTTCCCTGGCTAGCAAGAACAAAAATTAAAGATCAAGGCTTCTGGTTCCGGCGTCTTGTTATCTCCTGCAGGCCTACCATGGAACCTCAGAGGCAAAGATGCTTACCAGCAATTTGTGATTCATCCACAAAGGATACAAACACTATGGCTTATTTATTGTAAAAAAAAAATCTCAGAATGTCTGCCTATTCTGGCATCCCTTATGTTTGTGTGTGTGCCTGTACATGTGTGCACATGTGCGTATGTGTGTGTGTGCTGCATGTTTGTGAGTGCATATGTGAGTGTATGCACATATATGTAAGTTTGTGCATGCACACATAAGCTTATGCTTAGGAAGAGCAGAGATTGTAGTCCTTCCTTACCCTCCATCGCACTTTTACCATCTCGTGGTCTCTCCCCTTGAACCCGGAGCTTGCTGATTGGCTATATTTGTTGTTCAGAAAGAGCTCCAGGATCCTCCTGCTGCCATTTCCACACTAAGTTTTGATATCTGTGCTGACATTTGGGCAGCAGCCAAGGATCATACTCAGGTACTTGGGCTTGTAGAGTTAGCACTTTATTAACTGAGCCATCTCCATAGCCCAGTTATGGTGTTTTTGATGAATAAATAGCAATTGCTTCTCACTGTTGAAGGAAAAATCTAAAAGAAGGTAGGTGTGTGCATTGCCAATCATGACCAAACTAGTCTATCCAGTTCCCTCCACAGCTTAAGCATTTTCATTGAAGCATGACCGCCTTCTCATTTCTCCTGCGTGTTTTATGGTTGTGTTTCTCTCAGGGACTCCTGAGAGCCTTGCTGAGAAGGAGAGACAGCTCGTGGGTATGATCAACCAGCTGACCAGTCTACGGGAGCAACTCCTGGCTGCCCACGACGAACAGAAGAAGTTGGCTGCGTCTCAGATAGAGAAACAGCGCCAGCAGATGGAGCTGGCCAAACAGCAGCAGGAGCAGGTGAGAGAGCCTGGGGACCAGGGGGTCCTCAGCCAGCTGCTGCCAGTTTTTGGTAAATACTGTTCTCAGCAGCGAAAGATGCATGGCATTCCCTCCCCTTCCCAGTTCCTAGGAAGTAAGGGGAAAGGCAGAGAGCAAGGCAAGCTCACCTTCCCACCCATGACCATGTATAACTACTTGCTGGGACTGTAGAAGTGGGATGGGTTGACCATCCTACCTAAGAAAACATGAACTGAAATGCCTGAGGTGTCCCCAGACCCCAAACTTATGTTTAGCCCCACCATAATGCCGTCCATGGAAAAGGAGACAGCTAGACTCAGACTGAGACCCAATCAAAGCCCAGGAGCACAAAACATAAATGCCCAAATATCGTAAAGACGTGGGTCCAAGGTGTTTAACACATGTGTGTCAGCCACTGAGATGTGGTTCACCTCTCCAAGGATATCTTAGTATCCAGCAACACCAGCCAAATCAAAGCAAAAGCCGTGCACATAAAATGCTTTTAGTCCCTAAGCATTCCACATAAAATATTTTTCACCTTTTAATTGTAGTTTTACTGAGTGGGTTAGGACAATCCCTGGAAAGCACCATGTGAAATGTCATCCTCTACAATTGATACAACCATTATAATTGTGGACTTGACACAACTATGCTTGCCCTGTGAACACTTGCGTGAGTGAGGGGATAGGTGACGCCCAGCCTGTTACTGCTGAGTGATTTGGCTACTGCTAGAATCTCTGGATCATGGAACAACATGAATGGACATAAATACAAGAAAGAGATTTGTAGGAAAGAGACAGGTAGACAGGGGTAATGAGGAGACAGGGGGAAGTAGGGAGGCAGGAGAGTGTGGCACTCTACAGCTCCGTAAAATCCACAAAAACATCCACAGAATTAATCAATAGGTGGAAAGAATGAGCAAACAATGGAGAGAGAGAGAGCTCAGAAGACATTTACAGTAGGAACATTTTGAAAAAGAATGGTCAATAATGGTAGCAGGTAAATTTGCCTTGAATAATAGATGGCATTCAAATAGGGAGGCGTGTTTCTAATGGGGAGGCAAGAAGTTACCTACCTGATATTGCTCTTGCAAAGTGTTTTGTATTTGTATGTGAGGGAGACTCTAAACCAGGCAGTGTGGATAACAACAGTGCACAGAGCAAAAGGGGCTGGATGGAGAATTATGGTTTTAGGTTTCGTTGAGTGAGCAGAAGGCAGAAGGAAGCTAATGATGTTGACCCTGGGTAGAAAGAAGTATTGAATGCAGGTTTGAACAGAAGGAAGAAATATCCAGGCAACATGGTTTGAATGGTCTGGGGTTACTTCACTCACTTTACCTTATTTACCTAGTACTTTATTACATCATGAAAAAACGATTGGGTTTTTTGGAGGGGAGTGTTAATGGTTTTATTTTTCTTTTTCTTTTTATTATTTTTCTCCTCCTGATTGTTACTATATCATCATCATCACCACCAACATCATCATCATCATCATCATCATCATTGTCATCATTGTCTGTCTCACTGGGTAGCCCAGACTGCCCTGTCTTCTTAACCTTCTTGGCTTAGCTGCCTGAGTGCTGAGCCCACAATGTTCATTCATTTTTAATTTTCGGTGAAATTCCATATCACTTCCCTTTGAGATGTGTTCATGCTATTTTGGATGTGCCTGTATTCTTGCTTTCACCCTGTGAAGAGTTCTGACAACTTTCCATGACAGTAATAGAGCAGCTTTGTCCTTAGTCCCCAGTGCTACCAGCTGTCACACCAAGCTCAGAGAAGGGATCGCCTTGCAGAGGTCCCCTGCTTGCTTTGGAGGAGCTGAGGGCAGCTTGTTCTTTTTAATAGAAATAGGTTTTCCTCTCATTCCATCATACATCCTGGCTGATCTATGAGTGCCATCAGTAGGTTCTAGAATGCTTTCCTTTCTCAAGATCTCTGGCATTCTTCATGGAACCTTATAAAGTAGCCCTGAGATCTTCTCAGAAGAGGTCTCCTATGGTAGCGGTACTTCCTCCATAGACTCGAGGGTCCTCTGGAGAGATACAGGTCAATCTTTCCAGAACTCAGGCTGGTCTTCTGTCTGGAGCAGGCATAGGCATCCTCACTCTGCATCCAGACATCCTCTTTCTTCTTCTTAAGTCTGGGGGCGGGAACTCTGGAGTCAGCTTAGCCTATAAAGCACTTGACTCCTACATATGGAGGCCTGAAAACATGCTTGAAAAAGCCAGGTGTGATGACACATGCTTGTAATCCCAGAGCTGAGACAAATGGGTGCCTGAGGCCCATTGGCCAGTCAGTCTGGTCTATTTGGCAAGTTCCAGAACAATGAAAGACCCAATTTAAAAAAAAAAAAAAAAAAAAACAGTCAGTGAGAAACAACAGTCAGTGTTGTCTTGAGGAGAGAGAGAGAGAGAGAGAGAGAGAGAGAGAGAGAGAGAGAGAGAGAGAGAGAGAGAGAGAGAGAGATATGAAGTTGGCTTTCCCAGTCTTGAGAAGTCCTTTATTCTTACCCTACACTCTGTGGAGTGCCCAGTCAGCCTAGGATGTCATCATTATGCATGCACTAATTGCCACAGACCTTACAAACATTGGGCTATGTTTATTCATCACATCACCCTTCCCACCAGATTCTAAGCTCTAGTTCATGGCTATCTGTTCAACAAACCCGGATTCAATAAGGTTCTGATCTATTTATTAGAAATTGAGGAGGACATAAAAATCCCCCAGTGAGCTACAGGGCATTTCGATGAGTGTTGGGAAATACAAAGCAGCCAAAGTGCAAGTGAGGGTCCAGATGCCGACTTGTGCTTTGTTAAAGCTGCTGCTTTGAGCGGAGTCTTGTAGAAGGTGAGGGAGCAAGCCACACGGCCAGCCAGCCAGGGGTACCAATGCGAGGATGTAGCAATAGCTGTGAGGAGTAGGAACATGCTCAGTGCATTCAAGAGGAAGTCAGGAGAGAACTATGGCAAGAGCAGAGAGGCAGAGCACCAGGAGAGATGCATGGGGCGCAGCAGGAGAGCAGGCTGCATGGGCTCGCAGCCACGAGGGGTCGCTGCCTTGTACTCTTGAGTGGAGCAGAAGAGTTTTTGAAAAGATGAATAGCATGGTGTTCTATGCCTTTAAAAGTATATCTGTGGACACTAGCTTATAATAGACAGGAGGAAGACAGAGCAGGGACCAAAGAACAGATAGGAGGTCGGTACATCCATCTAGCTTAGACAGTGGCGGAGAACTGGAGCCAGGAGAAAGAGGTTGAAGTGGCCAGGTTCTTGACGTATTCTGTGGTATCTCTGAAAGGCACTAGGTGTCAAAGGAAGTAACGCCATGTGAGTGACAAGAGCCAGACCTTGGCCAATGAGTAATGTTCTCAAAACAAAGAAGTAAACAAACAAAAGGCTGCCTCCCTTCTTACCTTCCTTCAGAAGAAGGAAAATGCTCTTTTTGATGCTGGAGCAATGAGGGCAGTGAGGATGAAACATTTGTTCTGTAGCCACGAGAGCAATGGCATAGTCTGTTCAACGGTCACGGAGACCTACCCCTTATTTTTACATCCTTAACTTTGTAATAAAGAAGTAAAAGAAATGTTGTTTAATAAAAAATGATGAGAGAATACATACTTCCTTATAAGAAGAAGGTATACAGTTATCCATTACAGAGGTCAGAGGTTGGCTTTCTTGAATTTTCTCTAGATCACATAGTATTTGAGATTATCCCCACAGCTCTTGGTCTTGTCTTAGCAAATGTGCACATCTGGTCTTTCATTGCACATGGTTTACCTTTGCTGCATTCATAGGCGTTTCCTATGAGTAGGAAGTTCTTAGTAATAAATAGAAAGTCGCATGGAGTCTTAGGTCGGGGCGTTACACTGAGTTCACTTAGAAGGGGCTGAAAGCTCTTCCCTGAGGTAGAAAATCCCAAGGTGGCCCTGTGCAGGTCTAAAGCTCAACTAATTTTAGGCCTGTTGAAGTTGAAACATCCTTGAGTATGTGTGTGTGTGGATAGATGTGTCTGACCATCTGGTTGGCCATGAGCATAGAGCCTGCTGGCCCATGCATGAAAGGAGACAAGGAGCAGAATCATTTATTTACATTAGGCCTTTGAATACTGAAGCAGCCAATTATGATTCAGAATCAAAACAAGAGACTGGCGAGGCAGGAGAGAAAGTTCAAGACCAAAAGTGTTGGAGAGTGGCCTTGCTAATTAGATTGAAGGGATGGGGATTAGAACACATTTTGAGAGGGGGAAAAAAGAAAAACAGAAGTCACTGGTGACCCTGGAAGATAAGTGTGTAGATTACAAGAGGATTTGCAGAAACACTGTTCAAAAAAAAATTGTGGGAGTCCAAAATGCAAATAGCATTTGCTCAAAGCCAAACAACCCAAAACTTCATTGAGGAACCTAGTATCTTTGATACCTTGAGTTTCTCTGAACTTTGGTCCCAGCAACCACCCCACCCCCTTTTTGGCACACTTCCTTTGCTCTCAACTGCAAGAGCCACTCTTTAGCTAATAACACTTTCTTTATAGAATGAGTGACAATGATACATTGCTGTGGAGAATAATAATTGAAAGCCTTCAGTGTCTTACTGAGAAGGGCCACTGTCTAGGCGTCAACAGGGTGTAAGTGCTTGCTGAGACTAAATGTGTCCTTGGATCCTCCTCAAGGGCGACCTGCTAAGAGTTCAGCTCCTGGAGTTCAGTATCAGAGCCAACTGTGATGGCCAAAAGGTTGGTCTTCCTCACCCCAGCTCTCACTGTATTACCAGTGTTCTCCATCTCTCCACAGATCGCGAGGCAACAGCAGCAGCTACTGCAGCAGCAACACAAAATCAACTTGCTTCAGCAACAGATCCAGGTCAGAAATCAGCATTCTTTCACTTAAACCAAATCTGTCATTTCTTACTATTACATAAATTAATGGACATGATCCCCAAGCTGGAAGTGCCTTTTGGCCCATTTCTCTATATGTTGTTGTGTGTGTGTGTATGTGTGTGTATGACAGCCTTTTAAGTGGTGGCTCTGACGCAGACTGGACCTTGGCTGGCAGCATCTGTCTAAGCAGGCTGCAAGCAATTTCAGCTTCATACCTAGGAGGAATCATTATAGAGCATTATTTTACCCCTTTATGCTTTAATGTTGGAAGATGCGCCTGTAGACATTCCTGATGGGGTAGGTGAGTGGACCCAGCAGAAAATGTACAGCTGGGTTTTGGTTAGAAACTCACAGGTTCTCTTGACAGCTGCTTGTGATCAAAGTAGGGCCATGGAGAAGGTAATGAATCCATGTGTGGCAGCTATCATGGTGGTGTTGCCTGAGGGAACCAAGTGCCTTTTTATTCAGGAAGATTCACAGTGTTAAAGGGGTGTTGATAAGGAAAGCACAGGCTGTGGTAATAAATGATGAAACTAAACATCAGAGGAGACTTCCGGAGACATAGACCTTGACAGAATTCTCTCTCGTCCATTTTGAATCCTCCTGTCCTGGTAGCACTTCTGTCTTGGAGCTTTGAATTGGAAGTAATAGCATCACGAACAGCACACGTTGGGGCCCAGCAAGGTGTCATTCCATCCCCATCAGGTGGGGGCCAGGTGCCCAGGAGTTCCAGGCTTGCTTAGGTTACAGGAGACCCTGGCTCAACGAGTAAAAAGGCAACAACCATAGCGTTTCCCGTAGGGTCAGGACCCACTGTGCGCTGAGCACTAAGCTCCTACCATCCACGGATGGGACGCAGGGGGCCAGTGCTCCAGCTTCATGGGATCTGGAAGCAACAGCCGGATCCAGGGTTAAATTCCATTTTCCTATCTGGGCATAAAGTCATGATTCTCTCAAAATTCCCTCTTGAGGATATAATGTTTTATACCATAACTGTCATAAAAGCAGATGTAAAACTGATCCATTCAGTTATCAGTGCGGCTTTAACTCGCTAACCACATTTCTTCCATTTTATCTGGAGGGGCCAGCGATTCCAACTTTATCCTAGGGCGTGTGGACTGTGCTTCCCCTCTTTCGGCCCACCTTAGGCAGTAACTTCTGTAGACTGACTTGCATTTGTTATCTGAGAATACTTTTCTAATATTCTGATCCCCGGTCCCTTCTGTTTCTTTAAAATGCAGCCGTAACACTTTGAGATCAACATGCCGAGAGGCATTGTTCATCCTGGTGTGCTTTCTGAGCTGTTTGTGCCATTGTTGCTTCTCACCTCACAAAACAATGCATTCCAGTGACCGCATTAGGGAACACTGAGCTACACAGTTATATCAGGCACAATTAGGCTGCCCTGAAACTCTTTGTTTTCACTTCAAATACTAAAGTCATTTGAGTGGTCTACCTATCACAAAAGGCATTTGCCATTTGCCGTTGGCTACACAGCTGTACTCAATGGACTAGAAGGAGACTTTTGAAGACTTGTTAGGGCTGGATAGCTTCACACAGCCCTGGCACAAAATGGTGGCATTGCTCAGCGTTTCCCTTTGCCTTTAGTATGTATGGTCTCTCTGAAGGTGAGGCTAATCTAGGCATTTTTCCCACTTGAAATATATATTCCAATTAAAGGAAATGAGTGCATTTTCACAATTGTGCACAAACATCCATATTAAAATAGCTCTTGACCTTTGAATTTTATCTTCTCAAGTTTTCATGAACAGACTAAGATAAGCTTTTCCTTGGAGTTGCTTCCTCTGAGGGAACCTCACAAAGATTTGCAACATGAACTGTTTTCCTAAATCGCTGAGGGTCAGTTCTTTTTTAAAAAATTTTATTAAATATTTTACATATGTATTTATATTATTACACTTATATACAATAAACTGCCTGCAGCAAGAAGAACCATGAAGCAATCAGGAATTATATATATGTAACCTTCATCATTTTTTGGCTATTTGTATTTAGCAGCCTTGAAGAAAACATCTTTTCTACCTTAGTGAGTCTAAAATTCTGAATGTAAATCAATATCTATCATATCTCATCTCTATCACTTAAAACATCTATCTAGACCTAAAAATATCTTAACCTCTAAACAAATAAGACTAATTGCAAAGCTGAACTATCTGGTCTTAAACCCCATCAGAGACTTGAGAAGGAATAAAATTGATTACTTGAGTATATTGGAATTGCTGATTAGCAGCTTCTCAAATGAGAAGATGACAGAGACAGTTTGCTGCCTGAACAGTCACCCAAAACTCTCTATAACATTGGAGCATCTTCTTCAGCCTTCTGGCCCAATATATCTGACAAATATATTTGTGAGGCAGGAACTATTGAACACTTGTTTACCCTGTCTTGCCAGAGTTTGACTGTCAGTTCTGCCCTCATCCAAGCTTGCCCATTTCTAGGCAGAATTCTGTCTGTGGTAGAAGTGAGGACATTTTTGCCTAGTGGATTGTTGCCACATTTGAAGCCATCTCCATAAGAAGGTTATTTGATGCTTACCATCTTCTTTGAGGTAGGCTGGGTGTTGCCAAGAGTTAACCTGTCTCATTGTAAATCTATCTTTGAAATAATAAAAACATCTTTAAATATCATATTATGTATGCCTCTGTGGGTCAGTTCTTTATGAAATGTTTTTGGATCTTAAAAGTAACATTTACTCTGAAATTCATGCTTTTAATTGGATTGAATATTCTTTTTCTATATTTCCCGGTAGAGGCTTATAGGGTTTCCATCTTCCAACAGGACCATTCATACACTCATTGGTGTTACATAAGAATTAAAGGCCTTCATTACGTTTTAATGAGAAATAATAACCTCTCCACACAAAGCCTTGCCGTAACACCGGAAGCATGGCCTGGTCTTTATGAGATGTGATGCTAGGGCGTGGGAGGTCCAGCCTTCCTTCTTTACACAGCAGCAGTATTGCCTACAATGCTCACCTATTAGCCTTAAAAGAATGACAGTTTTTATTCCTACCTGTTGTGTCCAGCACTTAATGCACAATAATACATTAAATGACATTTACAAAGATTCCAGAAAATGCTATCTTCCCAGTGGGGATTTTTGTTTTGTTCTGTTTTGTTTGAGAAAACTGTTGTTACTGGCTTTTAATTTATTTGCACTTTGTACACTAATAACTTTTTAGTAGCATATTTCACGATTTCCTTTCTCAGTAAGTCTCTCTCCATCCTGGATGTTCTGTGTTTCCCATAATGAGCCAAGGCTGGCGGTCCATCTTGACCCGACTTACTCTATGAAAACCTTTCAGGCAGGAGAACAAGTGACCTCCACTCAAATTCTCTATGACAACAAATCAACTGTCCCCAGAGATGCTCTTGTTGGAACCTCTGAGGAGATGGAGCTTCTGCAGCTTTAAGAGGCATGCCTTAGTTAATAAGTTTTGCCTGTTCTCAGCAGTAGTGGGTAGAAACTTGTGGATTTTCTTGGCAGTGAGCAGTGTTACTCCAACAGTGTTCATGTGTGGAATCCTTTAGTATATTTTAAGATAACCTGCTGCTTGTAAGACGTATTGTCTCCTGAGTCCCACACAGGATGTTATGTTTGAACTTTGAGAGAATCACGTAACACACTCATCTTCTGGTCTGACCAACTTTTAAATCATTGTTCATTGTGTTCTCTTGGGAGGAAAAGAATTAGTTATTATAAGCCACAGTTATGAGTTTTGATCCATAAGGTAAGCAAGCAGGATTAGTCACGGCTCTGGCTCATTGACTGCCCAGGGCCACGTGGGCATGAAGGAAATACCTGTTCCCCTGATGACCCCACTGGGCAGTGAGCATTCCACTCCATACCACAGGAAGGAGCTCAGCCCTTTAGACTATACCTCAGCTGGTTTCTCTGAGCAGAAATGTTCCTGATTAAGCTGCCCTCAAGCCAATCCTCACAGTGTCATGCTTTGTCAGATCTATGACACCGGGTCACTGGCTTTTGTCCCCGGAAGCTCTTTATCCTCAGCTGTAAACTGGGAATCATGATACCTGAGACACTTTTCTCTGAGGGCAATTGTTCAGCAAACTAAATCAGCAGGAAAAAATAAGTTCTTCTAGTATTTCCAGGGATAGGTGCCTTAACCAGTATTTCTAGCCACACACCGATTTCTAGGAACCCGTACACAAACACATGCATACCCACACGTACACATATGTCTGCGTACACACTCACACAGATATGCAATAACACACATATTCTTGTACGCACACAGAGATACATACATACACGTATACATATATATGCACACATTCACACAGAGGCACCTATATATATACACAGTCACACCTATATAGACACAATACTCATATAAACACATACATATAGTCCCGCCCATAACACACAGACACATGCACACAGATATACACATACGTACAAAAATACATATACATTTACAGACACACACATACAGAAAGTGGAAATGCGTATATATGCATATAGATGTACAGTCATATACATGCACAAATATATGCACACACAAACGTACATATGCACATAACCCATCACATATACGTACACACATATGTGCATACTTATGCACATATAGAGACATATATCTACATATATGCATTCCATAGGAATGCATACAGACATACACACACATACCCACACACATGTACATGTGCCCACACACACACACTGGGCTCATTGCTGAAACTGATAGTATAATATTCCAGATTCATGGGACTTTAGAACTTTAAGGGGTTTTAGAGAGTTTGTATCTGGACCCATCTCCCATTGTCACATTTGTGATCTGAAACACTAAGGCTTTGATTTTCCCAGTGTCTGGAAGGTGGAGATGGTGGCTACTTTTACACATACCAAGTTTTGGTCCTTTTTGTCCTACCGATGTTCTACCACTTAAGACTTAATGACCCGATTTTGAAATTGCCCCCTCCCCTGGAACCTAAGCTCACATTTGACTCAGGTACAGTTGAAAGACTAAGTTGCAGCCATGGGCTCAAACAATTAGTGGCAAAGCTTCATTTTCTTGGAGCCAAAGTTCTCTGAGCTCATTAGAATTTGGGTAATTCTTGGCCGATTATTATGCAGAAAGAAACCTTCTGAAATACTGTATTGAAAATATAATAATGTTAGCGGTGACATAATCGTGCTTGGCTGGCCTGCTGCTTTGTGATTTCTCTCTCTGAGTGTGGTAAGTCAGAAGCATTTTGCTCTCCTCAATAAGACCCCCCCACACACATACAGGAACACAAAGAGATTAAGAGGTAACCTTGTCTCTTTGGGAGACTGGCAATGCAAGAATAAACAGCAGGCCATTAAGGTAGCATTTCAGCCTGAGAAAGGGATTGCCTTAACCCCTTGTGTTCCAGCTAATGTTGCACTGTTTGAAGTACAAATCCTGTGACTGGACAGGTTGTGTATGCTCTTGAAATTGAGGTAGGTGACTGAAAGAAGGCACGAGGAGGGTAGAAGTCACATCTAGAGCTACCTGTTCTTCTGTCTTTTACTTTCTGCAACCAAAACTGCTTGGGCAGGAAGGTGGTATGCCTGACAGAGGAGCAAGGGGACCTGACTGATGGCAGGAGCCCCTGGTAGCGCTCTACTTTGGTAGGTCTCCTGGCAATGACCTGATGACAGCATCGTAGGCACTCCCATTATCTCCTTGTCTAGGCAAAGCTGTCTCTAAAGAAGAGATGGGGGCAGGTGCACATGCATCTATATTATTATTTCTATCCGTAAAACACAAGTTATGTGGCAAACTGGGCACCCAAAACAACGAAAGCAACCATGCTGAGCCTGGTCCTCTAGACTAACGTACTCACTTCTCAGTGGTCCCTAGGTCTTTATTCTACACAAAAAATATAACTATCGGTACAGAGGTTCACATATGTCATCTGTGTTGAAGGTGGGAAGCAGGAGGATGACCATGAGTTTGAGGTCAGCTTGACAAAAGAGTGAAGTCCTAGACAGAAGAGATTACACGGTAAAAGATACAGTCGCAGCAGTAGCAGCAGCAACAGTAACAAGTGTCCCAAACCACATACAAGTGCAGCATTATTCGGGTAGCTATGTCAGGGGCTCTCATTGCTACTGTTGCCTTGCCAGCATCTTCTCCCTGATCCCTCAGGGACATCACAGTACACGATGCATCCCTTACATTACATTGTTCTAGCCATCCTTCTCCACTTCAGCTTCTTCATACCTGCTTTCCTGTTGAGCCAAGCCCCTTGCCACATGCCCTGTCAGACAGGGGGAGCTTCTCGCCTCTCACTCCAGGAAACCACTTGCTGTTTTCTGTATGTTTTCTATGAACACCTGATACTGTACATGTGCTTTACCTACAAGTCTTCCTGACAGTTGAAAATCAAGCAATATTTACATTTAAGTATAAACAGATCACTGGCAGGGCACCGCACATCTTTCTACACAGCACTTTGCTGTCCCTTGATTTCTAATTGCCTAGTTATTTTTTCAGTTTTCTCTTCATAGTTTTAGCCTCTTTATCTCCTTAAATGTCTGCAAAGCCTTAAGAATAAGCAAGTCTCTGGAATCTTCCCTTCTTTGGTGCTTTTTGGCTTTTGCCCTTTCTTTTTGGGTGAATTTATTAAGTAGTCATAGCTATATCTGCAATGGATTTAAAAGGTATAACCATGATTTTTAAATTTGTCCATGACATCATTGAAAAAAGTGATGTCTATATTTTTCTTAGGATGATGATTATATTAAAGTTATGTTGATGACAGTGTTCGGAAGTTCTAATCTGGGTTTTGAAACAAAACTTGACTTGAGCTCCTTACCAAAAGAAAAATCGGGCTAGGGAAGGGGAGGGTGGGAGGGAGGACTTCTACCAAAAGACATTTCTCCCTCCCTCCTTCCCACCCTTCCTCCCTCCCTTCTTCCCTCCTTCCCTCCTTTCCTTCTTCCCTCCCTCCTTCCCACCCTCCCTCCCTCCCTCCTTCCCTCCTTTCCTTCTTCCCTCCCTCCTTCCTTCCCTCCCTCCCTCCTTCCCTCCCTCCCTCCTTCCCTCCCTCCCTCCTTCCCTCCCTCCCTCCTTCCCTCCCTCCCTCCTTCCCTTCTTTCTGTTTTGGACCATTTTCCTCTTTACATAATTGTTTCATCTGAAGTTAGAATAGCTGAAGTCTGGACCAGAAAAGTCCCAAGCCTGCCCTTTGTCCAATGAGGTGACAAGGTGATGAGGTGTTCTTTCACAAGCTGGAAATGTGGCCATTATATGAGATGAAAGAGCACAGCCCAGAAAAAACAACAGCAGGTTTGCCATGAGCCCCAGCTTTTCCCTGGTTTCTACCTGCGGACAGAATTAGTTAATCTCTGTCTCTTGCTCTGCAATCCATGTCCTATCAGTTTACAAAGTACCTATCTGCACTTAGAGAAGACCATGGGGACATGCCTGTCACCAGTGGAAACAGCACAGATCAGAGCAAACAGAACACGGGGCAGAAGTCAAAGCTGGCATGAAGAGAGCCACAGTTTGTTCTAGTTGTTTCACCTCCGTAGGGTGGCAAAGAGATGCGCCTGGGTGGAGGAGCCATGGGAGCCAGAGTGGTTAGAGTTCCTGTTTGTGAAGAGAATTCATGAACGTAGAAAATTAGAAACCAGTGAAATTAGCAGAACGTTAGCAGACGAGCTATCACACGGAGAACACACAGGCATAGCTCAGGACCCATACGTACCCCATGCACCATAGCACAAAGAAAATATTTATTGGTTCCTAGACAAAGAGATTACTTCTCTGTTTTTTACCTTTGGCTGGTGAATATTCACATAACTTAGAAACAAAGTAAAACTAATTGATTTTTTTACTGTATATATGTTCATGGGCACGTGGGTGTGCATAAAGTAGGGTCCTTTGGTGGCCCACTAAGACTGTGGGAGCAGAATTTTAAAACCTTGAGAAATTAAGCAAGTTTATTGTGCCATAGTTTTTGTTTTGTTTTTTGTTTTGTTTTGTTTTGTTTTGTTTTGTTTTTTTAACTTCAGAAAGGAAAGACAAATCATTGAGATGGACAGAGTTGAGAAAACCTGAGTTACACAGTTACAAGTGTCGTCTCTATTTCACCATGAAGGAGAAGCGTTCCTTGTTTCTTCTGCATGGAATATTCTGGAAGTAGTAGATTCTCAGTCATGTGCATTGAGTGCAAAGAAGCACCTGGTAAAAATGAGAAATCTTGCTTTCTTGTAACGCTACTCACAGCATGTGCGCATACACACACACACACGCACACACACACACACACACACACACTTTGGTTTCCCACAACCTGTCCCACTTTGTTTTGTGTAACTTTCTGTCTTTTATAGAGGTTGACTTTCCTTGATGCTCCACCCCTGCTTCCTTCCATGCCCTGGCCAGGCTTTCTTGTTGCAATGGGTTTCCATGGCATTTTGAATGAAACATTTCACGCCTTAGTTTAGCGGTCTCTCACTTCAATGTGAGTCCACATCCTAATGCCTAACTAGCCTATTCAGATTAATGCTTAGCCGACTCCTCAGGACTCAAGTTTCCAAAATTATCCTAAAATCCATTTTTTACTAACTTTAACGTGCTGAATATGGAACTATTTATCACCTGTTTTGGCCAAAACTGTAGGAGACACCCCCTTAGCTTTCATTTTCTCATAGCTCAAAATGAATCCATTAACAGGGGTTTTATCGTCAGAACCTACTATTTAGCCAACTTTTCGCACTGACCTTCTAATCTAGGCTACCAAGATCTCCCATTTAGGTAACTGCAGCAGCCCTCCCCATCCATCACTGAATCTCTTCCTTATACCCAGTATTAGCTACTTGTGCGTACCCTATCAGAAACCACACACACACACACACACACACACACACACACACACACACACACACACACACACACAAAACAAACAAACAAAAACAGAAAGGAAACATTTATTTGGGCTCACCGATTTAGAGAGCTCATTTATGCTTGCTTGTCTCCTTTTGCTTATGCAGAACATTAGAGTGGCAGGGGTGTGCAGTGGTGTTAGGAGTGTGCTGTGGTGTCAGGGGTGTGCTGTGGTGGCAGGAGTGTGTAATGGAGTCAGGGGTGTGCAATGGTGGCAGGGGTGTGCAATGGTGGCAGGGTGTGCAGTAGTGGCTGAATTTCACTTCTTTTTAGATAGAAAGCAGAAAGACAGGGACGTAGGTAAGACCAGGATGAGGTACTGCACCCAAAGGGATGCCATGTGCCTTGGTGACATATTTCCTCTAACCAGGCCACACCTCCTGTTTTTACCACCAACCAGTATCCCCATCAGTAAACAAATCTTTCTAGAGAACACTCCATTGATGAGGCCCTCACCCTCATGATCTGATTCTTTAGAGCATGCACCACTGATCCCTTAGGTCTTCCCTCCCTGATCAGCCACCAGAGGCTTTGGTGCTTGTGTGACAGTCTCAGTCTGGATACTCTGTGGTTTTCCTGTATAAACTCATACTCCTCAGCCTGGCCCATTAGACTGAGTCGGCCACCATCTCCACTTCATTCTCTCATCCTTCTCACTCTGAGGAGCAGTCCTTCCTGGCTTTCTGAAACATGCCAAGAAAGTTCTAGAATCAGTGTGGACACTTGCCATCTCCACACTCCACACATCTCTACAGTTTGTCTTGTAGTTGAGACTTTCTTTGCTCAAGACTCTTGGAATGTGGTCATTTGGGGGAACTGGCCTCCAACACCCCGATGCTCTGAACCTTACTCGGCCTTCATATTTCTTTTTATCGAGTGAGCAAGTACATTGACTTTATGCTTTCTTGTGGCTCATATGGCTAATGCACACTTGGCAGTGATTTCTTCAGGGTCAAAGGTTTCATCTTTCACACTGGTATAACCAAGTACCTGGAATAGTGTCCTGATAACTAATGAAATAAACATATTTATGAAATGGGTGAGCCATGAAAGAACAAATTAGAACACACTACCCATTATGTAGTATGGAACAATTACATATGACAACAAAAGCATATTTCTACTTAAAGACTTTTATTGTATTGACTTATTTGAGCGTGTGTTTTGCCGATACCTTGGCAGTTCAACACTTCATAAACTGAAAGTGCGCCATCTTCATCTGTCTTCTTGATGTTTACTGAAGAGCAATTTAAGTCAGATAATCACTGAAAATGAGACAAACTAGACTTATCAAACATAATAAACCCAGCAAATTGGCAAATGTGACAGGATTTGTTTTAAGAAAGTAATTTAGCATTGCTTTCTGCAGTAAACAGAACTAGAGACAGTTCTTTTGTAAATGGAGAAAGTAAATATTTATACATAAGAAAGACATGTCCCGCACCTGCAAGCATTGCAGAAAAGTAACCTCACTTATCAGCTCATTGAAACCTAGAATTCTCAATTCATGGAAGATAAATATTATGGATCTGTTGTTGTTATTGTTGTTGATCTAATTGTAATACCTAAATAAGTCATCAGCACAGGCAAACTGTCTTTCATAAATAAACATATGTATGACAAAACTAGTGAAGTAGTTTTATGTTATATATACATACTGTATTGCAGAGCCGTGTAATAAAATTTGTCATGTATGTTGATATATACATGCACGTAGATGTATAACTCTCTCTCTCTCTCTCTCTCTCTCTCTCTCTCTCTCTCTCTCTCTCTCTCTCTCTCTTTTTCATTCTTTCTGCTTCGCAGGGCCACCATTCATTTGTGGATACAGTCTAGTTTTTCTTTCAACTTCCACACTGCACATTTCTGGCCTTGGGATGTGTTTTCTGTTTGTTTTCGCTAACCTTCATATTTTATTCCACTCTCCCCTCATTATTCCTTTCTTTATCTTGCTTTTCTTCTCACTATTCTATTATATTCTATATTTTTACTGACTAAAATGTTAACTACAAATCAATAGAATACATCCTAAAATTAGTTTTTGAAAATTTGAAATCATTTTGTTGTGGAGTAATGAGAGAAAGAGAGAGAGAGAGAGAGAGAGAGAGAGAGAGAGAGAGAGAGAGAGAGAGAGAGAGAGAGAGAGGAGAGAGAGGAGAGAAAGCTAGCAGAACTGTCTCAGAGTGTTAGCCTAATATATTGATGCCATCTTTTCATGAAGGATGGTGTGTTGTCATGAGCACCCATGTCATACAGCCAGAAAGAGAGGCGGGATGGGGCTGCAGTAAGGTAAATCAAGAGATAACAATAAAATACTTCTGCTGCCTGGTAGAGGTGTTTAGAATGTGTTTTCTTTATATCTTCATCCGCCCCTAATTGAGGATGCTTTAAAATTGAATGACTAGCAGTCAAAACGTGTTTGCTTCAAGCTGAGAAGAAAAATGCTGGTGTCTCCGCTTCCAAACTGATTGCGCTTTGTACACAACTGACAGGGACAGTCACTTTGAGTGACTGATAAGTGGGAAGCTTCGCCACTTATCAAAGAATGCAGGCTGAAAAGAAAAGACCGAGCCGTTCAGATGCTCTGGCATGTTCAAAATAACATCTTACATCAGTCAGACCCAGAAGCACTGAAAGGCATTTGACAATGAAGTAATGTATATAAAAAGGTGATATTGCGTGTGTGGAGATGGAGAAATTATCCCACAAGCAAATAGCCGCAAAGAGGTGAAAGAAAAGGCAGTTAAGGTCGTGATTCGAGAGATGAAGCAATGGTTACACAATATGAGCACATTTGTGTTGAAATTTACAATTAGCTGGAAACACCACATTTATATGTCTCTGTCTCTGCAGATGCTTGTGTTATTTCTATTGGCAGTTGCCTTTGACCCAGGGATGCCCAGGAGTCCTGGGTTACAAAGGTGTTGGCCCTTGGCACAGATAGTCATTCCCCCCAAGGAGTCTCATTCACTCTTTTCCCGTCCTCGGGTAAATATCTAATACTTAGAATATATGTTTAAGATATTTTGCCATACCCAACTCACAGCGATACGCTTATGTAACAGACTTGGATATTTTTTGTCATTCTTATGCATAATACCGAGATAGTTCTAAAAAAACAGACCTGTACATTTAGATTCCCCGAGTGTAAGTTTAAAAGGGGCTCTCTTGGGAACTCAGTGACTAGGTCATGTGTCCTCAACATGTATGATTAGGACATTTGTGTTCCAGATACTTCCGTTGAATGTTCATACACTTCCTTATTCCTTGGGTCCTTTATAAGGTGCAGGCAATGATGACTCAATGACTCCCAGCCCTCCAGTGTGAACCGTGCTATTGACAAAGCTGGTTTCTTCTGGATCACCCATAAAACGCTTGTATCCCTCAGGCTACGTATTGTAGCCCACTGCTTGGTCTGACTATAAGGTCACTATAAATATACTCTGTGAATTCTTCTGGCTTTCTAGCTTGTTTCTGAGATCAACTGGACTTAAATGCACAGGGTTCCCTTTTAGTTAATTAGTGAGCACCGGACCTCCTGCTTGAGATTGGGGCTGCTGTGAGATAAGAGAACAGCAAGGTTTAGTGCTAACCAAAACACATGGGAGATGCTTAGGAGAAGAATATTCTAGAGCAATGTCCAACCACAACCATCTGTGAGGGGTCCCAAGTCCTTCGGAACACAGGGAGCTTGCTGAAGGCAGTCTCAGTTCAAGCTGCGTCTTTCTATTGCAATCTTTTCTTGATGAAGAAATCACCTGCATGGGCCATGGTTCTGCTCCAAGTCACTGGCCTCAGCACAGGCCAGCACAAAAACCAGTGATGAATTAACTTTCTTGATTGGTTATATAAACAAAAGAAAAAAAAATAGAATTTAGAGAACAACTTGTCAGACTTTTCTTTTGTCGACGGAAATGTGGTTCAGAAATGGTCCTCCAGCCTATTAGATACTCCTGCCCCAGCATGCAGCCCATTCCTCCCTGTAGTCAGCTCAAACACAGGAAGGCCCCGGGACTTATGGACAGAAAATGAGCAGCCAGTCTGCAGACCCTAATCAATGGAATTTACTTTATCTGTAATTTAGGACAAATACTAATATTAATAATAAACTGGGACAGTATTTTAATGTTTGCCTAAAAATTATAAATGGCATTTTTTTATCCACCAATCAGGACATCTTAAATTCTGACTCAACAAAAATTATCAGCAGTTTGCATTGGAAAATATACATTCAGGACTTAACATATGCATTTCACTGATCGTGACCGTTATTTTCCTTTTTTAGACAGGATTATTTTTCCTCTCATTGAAAGTTGATTTTTTTAAATAGAATATTTTGGGGTTATAGTTTTCCCTACCCCTACTCCTTCAGTTCCCCCCACTTCTTCTCCAACACAGATCCATAGCCTTCCTTTCTCTGGTTAACAAACAAATAGGTATCTAAGAAATAATAAATACGATATGATAAGATGAATAAAAAAACCAAACAAATCAGAATATGAAAAAACAACCAACTAAAGAGCCAAAGAGAAAGCACAAGACACCTTTATA
Organism: Acomys russatus; assembly: GCF_903995435.1. Lineage (NCBI taxonomy): Eukaryota > Metazoa > Chordata > Mammalia > Rodentia > Muridae > Acomys > Acomys russatus. The sequence goes on along the minus strand of NC_067149.1, from coordinate 66,409,201 downwards.
GACAGAGACACACACACATTCAAACACACAGGAATCCCATAAAATCTCCAAACCAGAAGCCATAGTAGATTTACAAAGACCTATAGGGTTAAAATATGCCCCTACTTACCATTATGAGACAAAGAACCTCCAAATATATCATTGTGATCACCCTATGTTTACCATGTACTGCTGTGTATGGTGTCTTCCATTTCCTCTGGCACTTAACCTTCTGAGCCCTGAGGGGAGGGACTTGGTGGAGACACGCCTTTAGGCCTGAGTGTTCCAAGGGCTCTCACTCCGTGCACATTGTCTGTCTGTGCATCTCTGTACTTCTTCCCATCTGCTGCAGGAGGAAGATGATGGCTGCTCAAGACACTGACCTATGAGCAGAGCAAAACATCACTAGGGGTCATTTTATGGCTATGTTCTTTAGTAGAACAGTGTTAATCATTTTCCCCTAGGGTCTCATGTTCTTGGACATCCAAAAAGTTGGCTATGGTTTCCATCTTTGGAGTGGATCTTAACGCAAGTCAGAGATTGAGTGCTTACCACCACAAGCTTTTTGTCGTTATTGCACCAGTGGATCTCGCAGACAGGGCACTCTGGTAGATCAAAAGAGCGTATAGCTGGGTTCGGTGTTTACCTTCCCACTTGGTAGTGTGCAGCACGCTTTTCAGTGCCATGGATACTAGAACATAAAGCTGAAGGCTCTAGGTGAGTACCAGCTCAACCTCTCTGTTCATTGAATTGTATAAGTGTTGACTTCAGATACATTGCCTTACTATCAGTTTGTAGAGAGCTACCAATAGTCTTGGTTTGCATGAGATCTCTTTGGCCAAGAATTCAATTAGATGTAAGCAATTCTAGTACACCAAATGTACCAGAAGCTTCCTTTGATGATGAGAGACATCCAGCTGGGGCTCCTTTGCCAATTTTATTTGGCAATTTCTTTTATCCCACCTTACACACACACACATATATATATATATAACTGGTCTACAAGGTTAGGTTTCCATGTGACCCTTCATTTGTCCTTAGTTTTAGCTCCCCCTTCCTGTATTCCCTCCTTTGCCCTTTCCCCCCTTCCTATTTGATCCTCCTATACCCATCCCTGCCCCTGCCCATTCATAACTGTATGTTCTATTTTTCCTTCTTGATGAGATCCATCCTGCCCACTTGTCCCTTACCGTCTTCTTAGCCTCTGTGGTTCTGTGGATTGTAGCTGGCGTGTCAATGACGTAACAGCTAGCGCCCACATGTAAGTGGGTCTGAGCTGCCTCATTCAGGATGATTTTCCTATCATTTACATACAGATTTCGTTATTTTACTTTTTTAAAAAAATAGCTGAGTACTATTCCATTGTGTTCATGTACCCTATTTCATTTATCTGTTCATTTGTTGGTGGACATCTAAATTGTTTCCAACTTCTTGATCTTATGAATAGAGCAGCAACGAACATGGTTGAGCAGGTACCTCTGTAGAAGGATGAAGTGTCCCTTGGGTATATGCCCAAAAGTGCTATAGCTAGATCTCGAGATATATCAGTTTTCATCAGCAATGGATAAGTGTTCTGTCCCCTGATTCCACACCCTCACCAATATGAGCTGTCCTCTGTGTTGCTGATCTTAGCCTTTTTGATGCGAATAAGATGAAATCCCAAAGTAGTTTTGATTTGCATTTCCCTGGTGACTAAAGTTGTTGAAATTTTATTTAAATGCCTCTGGGCTATTTGAGTTTACTCTTTTCAGAATTGTTTTAGGTTTATACCCTATTTTTAAACGAGTTATTTGTTTTCTTGATGACTATTTTTTATTCCTACATATACTTTTGATATTAGCCCTTTAATAGATGTGTAATTGATAAACATCTTGTCCCTTTCTGTAGGCTGCCACTTTGTCTGAATGATGGTAAGTAAGTTTATTTTCACAATGAGCACTTTCTTTTTATGGTTGACATGGTATCACTGAAATCTGTCTACTAACAAGACGAAGAAACTAGTACCTGAATATGGAAGTCACATCTGATAGGTTTCACCAAGAAAAATATTCTATTGATAAACAGCTTAGTCTCCTTCAAAGAAAAACTCATTTTAAAGGGCCTCTTTGAATTATTGGCATGCTTTATAAAAATTGAAATTCAAAACATATTGGGGTAGGGACTTAGTTCAGTGCCTAAACGTGGAAGGCTCAGTGATTTCTCTTCAGTATCTCAAACAACATAGACCACATCAAAATTATTTCGTCTAAGGAAAATCAAAAATTCCCCATGATACAAATGAGTTTCCTTCCTGCTCTTAGTGTCATTCCCCAGGCTCCCAAATTAGGGATTCTGATGCTTCCATCCTGCCTCTCGGTTTCCTTTCATTCTACAGTGTCTTCTCTGCTTTGTGCCAGGTGCCCCATTCCTGTGAGAGAGCAGGAAAATGAGACCTGTCTCCACATCTGTCTCCCTAGAGACACTGACTAAAGTCCTACGTGGTTTGACTGGAGCTGCCCTTCAATGCACCATAGCTGGGGGGTCTTAAACTGTCCCTGTGTGGGCATCATTCTGTAAACTGTCTCCTCCTACCCAGTCCTCTACCATCGCACGTGTTCTTTGACTTGCCTCTTATACCCCAGTTGCATTATCCCTAGTGTTTCTCACATGTAAGGAAAAACCCTCTCTGGGTAGTAGACCATGTCAGTAGAAACTCAGGAGAAAGAACACATTGCAGAGTAGCTGTTAGTAAGATGTTTGTTTTGGCAATAGCTACTTTCACCAAAATGATAAGAGCTGTGGAGACGGCTCAGTGAATGAAGTGCTTGTGGCACAAAGGTAAGGACCTGATACTGAATTGCTGGCACCCATGTGAAGACCAGGTACCAATGTGCAGACATCTCCAGTACCAGCGTTGCTAGGAGGAGATAGGAGACTGAGACTGGAGGTTTCCTATAAGCTCCCCATAAGCTCTTGGACCAGCTATCCTGGGCTATACAGCAGTGTCTACAGACCAGCCTCTTCGAAATGGAAAGATTGACAGAAGAAGTTTAGTTCTCATCTTAGGGCTCTACAACCTCAGGACAAAGCCAAATTGCCTTTTTGAAGCAGTTCCTACGTTCTTAAATTTAATTTCCCTAAGAATATTTTAGAATGCTTGAGCAGTGTACATACCAAAATAATTACAGTCTCATTTTCTTCCTCTAAGGAGGATTTTCTAGATGCACTGAGAAATGGCAACATCCTCGAATTCAGTGATTATTTTCTTTTTAAATCTTTCCCTTATACACATATTTTAAATTTTGTGTTTAAAGTTATTTTTGTGTTGTATCTATTTTGGGGCAGTTGCACACGCTGTGACATGTGTATGGCTAACAGAAGACAACTCACTGGAGTCAGTTTTCTCTCTCCACCACGCGTGGCCCGGGCTTGAACGCTAATTCATAGGCACGAGACCACCGTTACCCACTGAGACACCTCACCAGTCCACACATACACACGTAGTTTTTGATCTTATTATTTTTATTAATTCTTTCCTGGAATAACTACATAATTGTTTAATATTTTGATGTTAGCTATTTTATAATCATTTAGCCTTTTACACTCTCTAATTTGAAAACTCTTTAATGACACTTAAAATTATCAGATGTTTTAATTTACCTGCTAAAATGACAAAGGAAAAAAAACTTCATCAGGGCAACAGCTGCTGCCCCCTTACCTCCGCCCAGGCCATTGACTGCTTGGATAACAGGAATGGCGGTCTGTGTCTCTTTTCTCTGTAGCATTGTTCATTTGCAGGAGAAGCATATGTTGCCTTCATTCCATTGTTATTGGTCCCTTCTTTCCACCGTGACCACTACTAAGTTTTAGTCCATTGCAGCTGTGTGAGGCCATACTAAATGCCAGTGGGATGCCTCCCCGCATCATCTATTTGATAGACTCCTGTGGACACAGGGCTCCTTTACCAAGCTTTTCTGTTACAGTCTTACATGCATATACACCTGCTTTAATACAACTCTTCCTCATGTGAGCCCGAGATGGCTTTAATAAACATGATCATAAGGAAGCCTGTGAGCCTGTTTTCTGTTCAGGTTTAATATTTCGTGAAGGCGGGAGAGCTGCAATTAAGAACATAAGTGTCTGTCATTGGTGGGTAGAAAAACAATAATGGCAGGGGCCAAAGACCATGTCAGTGGGACATGGGTACGGAAGGAATCTGACATCACTTCCTTAAGGTGCTTTTTCTTACCTTTCTTGATCAGTATAGTCTGTCAGTGTTCTCTTTTGACATCTTTGTTGATTTCTCAGAACTGCCTTTATCTTGGCTGGACTGAAGTTAGGCATCAGCCTGCCTTGCATCCCAGCCCCACTTCAACCGTATTGAGGTAAAGCAAGATTTGCCAAACAAAACAAAACAAAACAAAACTTTGTTTTCATCCCATTTTCAATTCTCTCTGCAACTTAAAGTATGCCTCCAACTTTGTCTCCAAATTTTAGTGAGCTTTAAAATAATACTAAAGCCTTCTACAATAACACTTTAAGTTTGTTTTGGTTTATGGAGATGTTTTTCCGAGTTCAATAGATCTAAGTTAAGCCAACATCTTAGGAGCTGAGTTATTGGAGGTATCACAACTGGATAATAGATGGTGAAGCCACCTCCACTTGTTGACCAACTCATCTTACTGTTCCTCAGGACTGAGCATATCTGTGGAGAAATGACTCACAGGGCTCTGTCAGACTTGCCATGTGCTCTGCCACTGATACATTTGTGTAGGATCACATGCAGAAGGGCCATGTGTCATCAGCTAATTATCTCACCCCAACTGGCATCTTGCCCCCAGCTGTTCCCAATAACCTGGACCCAGTTCAGAAGGACTGATGTTGTTACTGCTCATAAAAGTTAAGGTGCTTGGAGTAATAACAGGCTCTGCAGGGCGGAATTAAGAGCAGCTCTTCTAGCTGACCTTTAAACTTATCTGTTACTTATCTGTCATATAATATGAAATTAAGACAGGGACCAGCAGCTGTGGACTTCCACCATGCTCTGTGTTGTCAGTGTGTGCCAAATGGAGATACTGGTGGCAGGAGATAGTAGGGCATAATGCCCCATGCCTGTTATATCAATATTTGGAAAGCTGAGGCAGGAAGATTGCCACACTTAGTGAATTTCAAATGAGCCTGAGCTCTTGTGTGCTGTGTAAGATCTTGTTTTATAAAATGATAATCAACAACATAATAGAGAGATGGCTCAACGGACAAGAGCCCGGGCTGCTCTTCCAGAGGACCCAAGTTCAATTCTCAGCATCCACGCTCAGACTCACAGACTGTGGCTGCAGCTCCCAAGAATCAGATGCCCTCTTCTGGCCTCTGTGGGCACAGGCATTTGTACTGCAAAACATCCATGTAAATAAAATCGAGCAAACCTTTTAGTGTGTGTGCATGTCTGTGTGCGCGTGTGCACTGTGCGTGTGTGTATCCATTGTGGGGTGCAATTTTCTTAAAATAGGAATGCTTCAGGAAGGGGAAGTTATTAGCTTTAAGAAATTCCATGAAATGGTACTTTATGATGTTGTCTATCTAAATGGTTCTTGAGATAAGGCCTCATGTGGTTCAAGCTAGCCTCAAACTCTATAAGCAGAGCACAAGCTAGAATCCCGATGTTTCAACTGCTAGTATTTCATGTGTGTGGCCCCATGCATGGTTCTGTGCATTAATTTGCATAAAATTAACATATTTTATACTGGTATACCTCTGGCATTCATAGGTACTTGATAAAAGTTTCCTTAAATTTAAGTATGCAGTTTTGTAATAATAACACAACTTGAAAAATCAAGAGACATATTTCCACAAGTTATCAATGTTTTTTCTTTTGCAAAATATTTTTTAAATATAGACAGTTTCTCACTATAGTTTTTCATTTGATGTTTAAATATATTACTCAAAACAAGGCATATGTACATAGAAAATGGAATATTACTTTTAAATGGATAGCTTTGAAATTGTCTAACTTTAGTTATGAAAATTATTCCACGGCTTTGAACTACAAATTTGTGTAACACTTAAAAAAGTAATTTTAGAGAAGCATTTTATAGTTTCCTGATGTACATTGATCCTCTTGAAGAATCCAAAAATCAGTAAGACAGTTGAAAAGATATGTGCACCAGAAGACACCTGAAAATCATAGCTAGTATACTTAAGTGATGAACACTCTTAAACTGACATATCACTATTTTCCAAGTGCTCACATTCCAAAAACAAGACAAAGTGTTCCAGCATAGTGTATTCACACAGGCACACCCATACACACATGCACACACACATGCACACATGCACATGCGCACACATGCAAACGTGCACACACATAGTGTCTCTCGTATACTCATTAGTGTAGCATGAAGCTCCAACAGTGAGTTGATGCAGCAGTGTTGGCCACTTGGGAAGCTGTAACACCCAGTGCTCTGGGTACCCCCCCCCCTCAAGCTTCAGGTACCATGTGTGTCACCCTTTCTTGACTGTTCTGTGCTGGAGGCTAACAGTCCATTCAGTGGCGTTAGAGCTGCTCTCACGACAGCTCCAATAGCCTTCCATTGCAGATGACCGTGCACTTCGTGTAGGTGGGCTGCAACGATGGAGTCGTCTTTCCTTTTGGTTCTGGATCAGGCATGGGGAGGGTAGGTTATTCTGGACGTTCTAACTGAGATTTCAGGACTTGATTCTCACTTCCTGGTGGCTTCCCAACAATCCACGAACCTCTTGCCTAGCAGACACAGCACCACATTACCACATCTTTCTTCATGTCCTTTCTCCATTGTTTCATGTGGCTGGAACATGCTTCTCTGTTCTCTTATGAAGATACCAGTAAAGATTTATGTCCCATCTGGGATGACTCAGTCTCAGTCTTCTTTATATTTTCAATGGCCCTGCTAATAAGGCCACAGTCATGATGCTAAGGGTTAAAAAGTGTGCATATCACTGTGGGCGCTCCACTCAGCCTGCAGCAGCATCTAGAATCTTTTGTCCTCTGAAGTGCGGTTGCTTTGACAGCGATGTGTCCTGCCTGCTTCCTGGAGAGAGCACTGACACTAAAAAGATGAGCAGGGGACAAACTTACAGATGTGCTCACCTCAACTTTTCACCGTCCGTCTCTCTTCAGGGCGGCTGGTATCTGGAGAGGTGGCATGGCCATTGTCACTTGGCTTCAGAGAGCTTATTAATCATGTGCCCTTTGAAAGTGACTTAATCTAACTCCAACTTCTCCTTCAGTGAGTTCTAGGTAAAAGTCTAAGCATGAGGAGACAGTAACTATTTCTGTCCTGCTCAAATGGTCTCACTGCTCTCATGGGGCTCCAAGGCTTATGTGTTCACAAAGCCTAAGGGTCATATAGAAGTTTGGCTGGTGACATCTGTACAATTTGCTTCATCATTAACAAATACCAACCAATGAACCATTGTTACATATTTCTCACTATTCTTATCACCATATATTAAACTCCTGACCATCTGGATGGAGCGTTATCAATTTGGGGCTGTGTCTAAATAAAATGCCAAAATATTTGATGAATTGACTCAAAAATTTAAACAAATACTCTTGACTGGCTGTGTTTTCATGGTGCTAACAATGGTTGCTGGTGACGTGGCACTGTGCTGTCATGGTTAGGCACTGTGGCAGGTGCAGTGAGAAGCCACACACTTCAGCTTGAGCAAGCAGAGGGTGTGGGCACTCAGCCTGTAGCCCAGGCTGCCCTCACTCTCGTGATGTCTAAAGCACGAACATTATTATATCTTTGCTGTGGGTTTCTTGTAATAATTTGACATACCCCATGAAGTCAATATCAAGTTACTAGAAGTTTCTTCAAAGAAGAAACTATGAAGAGTACCCATGGCCAGGTGTGTGTGTGTGTGTGTGTGTGTGTGTGTGTGTCTAGAATCTCAATACTTAAGAGGCTTAGGAATTCAAGTACAACCTGGGCTACAAACAATTTGAAGACTAGCCTGGGCTACATGGGAACATGTCTCCAAAATTAATTAAAAATAGCACATATGTGTTGGTCATGGTAACTTAGAGGTAGCACAGCTGTAGTAGTTCATATTGAAGTAAGGGCTAGGGTTTATTGTTTCAGTTGGGAATACTTACCAATGTAACATTTAAGTTCTGTCCAGTGCTAGTTCCCAGGTACATTTACTTTGGAATATTTTAGTTAAGAATTTTCTGTTTAAAAAAAAAAGAATTTTCTGTTTAGTTTTATTTACTTATAATAAGCACTCTGTTGCATGTTGTGTAAGCTATATTAAGCCCCAGCTAAGTTCCCATGAAGTGTGGTTAACAGCTGAGAATAGATCAGGAAGCGTTTTGCTTGTTTGTTTGTTGTTGTTGTTGTTTTTCATTTACTTGTTGTTTTGGTTTGGTTTTGGTTTTGGTTTTGGTTATCTTTCTAGACCCTAAATGTACTATACATACTAGACTGGACTTGAACTCAGAGAAATCCTCCTGTCTCTGCTTTTTCAAGTGCTGAGATTAAAGGCTTGCAGCTCCATGGCATGCCTAAATTTATTAATGTTTTAAAATTAAAATAATACACTGTTTCCAAGTTCAACATCAGATACATTGTACCGTTCAGTTAGCACCTATTTAACGTACACACTCAAGCGTACTTACGCTCGCTCCTTGCATAGAGATTCACGCTACTCTTGGTCTGTGCCTTGTGATTTTGGTAAAATTATATCTCAAACAAAGCACAGGATAAGTATGGAAACTATTTCTTGATCGTGCTGTGTTTAGAAAGCAAGAAGCGAAGAGTCTTCTGCCCCGCTGAATAATGTGGGTCTTCATGTTTGTTTGTTTTCAACTTGGAAGATAATAAGGCTTCCATAGGTTTTGGGTCATCTTAAAGTGAGATAGTGCCACGGAGGACGTGCAGGTAAACATGATGGAAGAGGAAGAGAAAGAAGGAGTCCCCTTGAAAGTAGAGTAATTCTTGGCCTCAAGAGAAACTTGCATTTATAATCAAAGGAAGACCAAAGTATACACTTGCCCAGGTTCAGTCTTCTGAAGCTCCTGACCTGCTGCCTGTGTCCTGGATGTGATTGCAAATATCACATAATAACTGAACATATAACAGGCAAAACTTCCTGCTGCATGCAATGAGCTTTTAACTTAACTTAGTGGAGCCTTCCTTCTCTTCTCTGTGAGTTTGTTAGTGTGTGTGTGTGTGTGTGTGTGTGTGTGTGTGTGTGTGTGTGTAAGAGACCCTGTAGGAAAGTAGACATTTTCTTAATAAGTGACTTCACCCATCAGCGTCTCAGACAAGCAACCCTCTTCAGAGAGATCAGGTCCCCCTTCTAGAATAGAAACATTCTATCCCATTTATTTCAGAATGAAGTTGTATTGGGCTAGCCTGAATTTTTATTTAAAAAGTATTAGGATTAGTTGTGATGGCAAATTCTTTAGTCCAACCCGTGGGAGGCAGAGAAAGTCAGATCTCTGTGAATTTCAAGCCAGCCCAGCCTACATAAAGAGTTTGAAGCCAGACAAGCTGACATAATGAGTGGCACAATGTCCCAGCAAAAGAAAAGAAAAACATTAAAACCACTAGTATTTGGGCTAGAGAGATGGCTCATCAGCTAAGAGCACTTGCTGCTTGAGGACCAAGTTCAGTTCTGATAACCACCTCAAGGGGCTTATAGCCACTGTAACTTCAGCTCCACAGCATCTGATCCCCTACACACCACACACAGACACACACACACACACACTCACATACACACTCACACACACACATACACATACGAACACACACATACACACACAAGTATAGCATAAGCCTATTAGAAAATCCTCAGTGCTGATAACAATATAGGTAAAACTGTGCTCAAGTACAATTTCCAAAACTCATGTGCTTTCCCATGCCAGCACTGCCCTGAGAGCCCCAGTGTCACACTGCACTGGCCAGCCTGAGTTAGTCACACACCTTATATAGAACACACACACACACACACACACACACACACACACACACACACACACACACACACACACACACACACACACCCCTACATGTAGCACTGCCCACAGCCTGGGAGCCTTCAGGAGGAACACATCATATTAGGAAGCCTGTTTAGTCAGCAGCTTGGGCGTCCATTCCCTGGCCTTCTGAGTTCCTGCACTCCGTTTGCTCTGCCTAAAGCAGGTTCTAAGGGACCCCACAGAGTTGTTGTGTTTCTTTAGGCAGCTGTCTGTACGTCCGCACTACAAGGATAGGGCCCTGTAACTCCCCTTTTAATGTGCTTGTTAAATCCACTGGCAGACACTTACGTACTTACATCTTCAGTGGCCGTGCCCACAGCTGTTCCCTTGACCCTACCCGTCAGCTCTGTGGTCAGTGCAAGAAGCTCCCAGGCCCCTCACAGGTATCTGTGCATTCACGTCAGTGGTTGAGAAGTGCTGCATGGTCAATGCACCAGAGCCTCATACTGTCTTAAGTGGCAAATGCAGCTGCCTCAAGGACATCCTAATTTAGCGAGTCTGTGGCCCCCAAATGTCAAATGGCCTCGTCACCAGGCTCTCAGTCCACAGGGACTTGCATCTTGTACTCCTTTGCATTAAGTAGCATTATGGGTACATTCTTCTCACTTCATCAAAGTGCGGTTCTTCTTGTCAGTTTTTAGTTTATTTATTTGTATGTGTGTAGCGATGCCTGTGCCTGTACATACGTGGTCAGAGGAACACTTTCAGGAGTCGGTACTCCTTCCAGCCACATGGCATTGAGGAGCCACACTCAGGTCATCATCGGCCATGCTACCACATGGTGTCCAGGTTCCAGGAATCACGCTCAGTACCCACTGAGCTGAGCTGCCAGCCCACACCCTAACTTCTTTCCATGTCTGCGTCCTACCCACATTCAGACCTCACAGCTACCCCTCTCTCCAATCAATGTCGAGCTGTTTTGACTCCTGAAGCTTCTCTTTCTAGTCAGTTCCATGCGTTGCTGTCAGGCCAGTCCTTTTCTTTTAGTTCGTTATACAGAGTCTTATAAAGTTGCTCAGACTGGCCTCGAACTCCAAAGGCCCTACCCTTTTAAGTTGTGAAGTTGCAGGTTTACAGCTACCCTTCCCCTAAATAACAACACAGCAAATGTCCACCTGCCTCGCAAACATCTGGGTGCCCCTCTCTCGGCGTTTTTTTGCTCTCTGCTTCTTTTTTTTTTTTTTTTTTGGTTGGTTTGTTTTTGTTTTGTTTTGTTGTTTTTTGTGTTTTTCATTAATTTATTCATATTACATCTCAACAGTTATCCCATCCCTTGTATCCTCCCATTCCTCCCTCCCTCCCATTTTCCCCTTACTTCCCGCCCCTATGACTGTGACTGAGGGGGAATTCCTCCCCCTTTATATGCTCATAGGGTATCAAGTCTCTTCTTGGTAGCCTGCTGTCCTTCCTCTGAGTGCCACCAAGTCTCCGCATCCAGGGGACGTGGCCAAATATGGGGCACCAGAGTTCGTGTGAAAGTCATACAGGCCGTGAACTTCAAACCCCTACCCAGGTCTAGCCAATGGACAGGACATTCTGCTCCCTGCTTCTTACCTCACCCTGCTATGGCGAACTGTGTATCACAGTCACTTACCCTCAAAAGGAACTTCAGGCACCATTTGCCTTTGCATTGTCACCGCCTCTGTGTATGAATATCTCCTCAGAAGAATATACTATCTCAGTACAGACCTCTGTTGAATCAGTCAAAAGTTCCTTCCTTCTTCATCAATGCCAAGCTAATATGTCTAACAAAAGCATGCAGTTCAAAAATTCATGTCTTAATCCAGCCAGGGATCATTATTATCAACCATATTTCCAATACTTGGAGGGGGGTTTATGAAAGTACATATTAATATAATGGGTGATTACTTAAGAACTGTCATCTGCCTATCTGGACATCTTTACCCACCAACAGCTAACAGTGATCTTCACTACACAGATGTATGTGAGAAAAGCCAGAACTAAAATTCAGGCTAAGAAAGTGAAATGGTCCTTACAGATCATGACAGATTTTTGAAAAATGGCTCTGCCACATCATTATTTTCTCTGAACTCTCCTGCAGAGGCCCACGTCACTGTCCCAGGGCAGGTCTACAGGACTGTGTCCTCCCTGAGGCCAAGCTGCACACGGCCCCTGTGTGCGAGTTACACCAGTTCATCCTGGCACCAAACTGAGAGTCTCAACAGAGAGAGCCCCACAGCCCACTATAACCAGGATGACTGTGACAGTCTTACCTCCCAGTTTTAGGCTAGAGTTCTCTTGATGGCCAGTGCTTGCTGAAGAACACAAGAGCTAGAGATTGGGGTGGTGGCTTGGTCTACAGAGTGCCTCCCTTGTAAGTTTGAGGAGCCTAGCTCAGTTACATGTAGGAAAGCGGGGCCCAGTGCTGTGTTCCCTAACGACGTTACTGGAGAAACGGAGGTGGCACAAGTGATGGAGCTAGACTGCCAGCCAGGTCAGCTGCATCTTTGGCTCCAGGTTAAGTGAAAATCTCAACAACTAAGGCTATGAGATCAGTTGAGGAAGATGCTCAGATCTGACCTCTGACCTCCACAAGCATATCCACACTTAGGTGTGCACACATGCACTTTCTCTCTCTCTCTCTCTCTCTCTCTCTTTCTCTCTCTCTCTCTCTCTTTCTCTCTCTCTCTCTGCTACTCTCTCAGTCTCTCAGTCTCTCTCTCCCCACCTAGAAAGAAAATAAATCTGTCAGTCATCAGTAGCTATCAGTACAATGAATGGACTTTTTGTAAGGACAGGGAGAAACTGTGTGCAGATGACTAAGGTCATATTTCAGTAGATGAAAACTTAAACCTGGCTTTATAAATCTACTCATCATGACTGTTAGTATGTGTGTTTTACATGTGGCTGTATGACCAGAGGTGTAATTTGCAGCCATATCATCGGTATTGTATAGACACAAAGTTACTGGAGTGTTCTCTGTCCCACTCAACAATTTTGAACATGTTGCTAAAAATGTAGGTCATGGCTAGCATATATCAAAACAGAAATTATTACATATTGTGATCTAAAGTTCTAATATAATACTTTTAATCAACATGAAATAGCCCAGTTGTTAATTTGTTAACCTTTTAAATTAGGAGCCAGGGAAAAAGTGGGGCAGTTAAGAGCTCTCATATTATTCTTGCTGAAGAGTGGAACATGTTCCCCAGCTCCCTCATCAGCTGGCTCACAACTGCCTGTAACATGGTCCAAGAAACACCAACAACCTCTTCTGGCCTCAGTGTACACTTCTGCACACACACATAAAAGTAAAAGTAATGTTTGTTTTGTTTGTTTTCGAGACAAGTTTTCTCTGGGTAGCCTTGGCTGTCTTGGACTCACTTTGTAGACCAGGCTGGCCTCAAACTCACAGTGATCTGCCTGCCTCTGCCTCCCAAGTGCTGGGATTAAAGGTGTGTGCCACCATGCCTGGCATAAAAGTAATCTTTAAAAGATAAAGTTTTATAATAGATGCTCTCAATAGGGTGCTTTAAAATATCATTTCTGGTTCTGTTTACGTGAACTTTATTAAATGGCAGCTTGCTTTTTTGAATAACTATTTCTTTAGTATAAAATATTCAAGATAACTTGTTACTTTGTGTTTTCAACTTTTTTCAAGCTAAAAACATAAAGTTGACTATATTTTGTCCCTCTGTAGTTTAAGTTGATATCTTTCATTATTATTATTATTATTAATGTTGGGAGTTTTGTCACAAACTTTTGAGATCATACACTTAATGGGTTTCCATTCTGACCATCCCAGGCTACCCAATTCTGTAAGACTTTTATAATCAGTATTATCATTATATTGTCTATTGAGTACAGGATCTTGGTAGCTAGGCCTGGCTGGCCTTGAATTCACTGCATAGATAGACCTGACTCACCTCAAACTTAATGCTCATGAATACTGCCTTCAAGTGCTGGGATTACAGGCATGTGCTCTTAAATCTATCAGAAATATCAAAATGGATGCTATCTAGCAGTCGACTGAGTGTCTTGGTGTTTAGGTATATTTTAATTGCACTCGTTCTTTGGACCCAGTGGAATCTGGCCATCTCAAACCACCAGCAGCAATTGGAAGAGAACAATCAGACAACTGCAATCTGTTCTTTTAACTACCTTCATAGCCAACTCATGGCCACTCCCCAAGCCCTCTTTGCCTTTTGTTTATTATATTCCAAATTGTTTTTAAACGGTTACACAAGGGATTATGTCCCCTAGGGACGGTCCATTACATTCTGAATATCAGTGTCATTCCAATTCATTTGGACCATGGCATTAATCTCACTTAAAGCCATAAAAAGGAACCAGCAGTAAAAGGCAAGATGCATAAAGCATTACATTAAACAGCCAAAAGAGAGAGCATGTGGGGGACATTAAATGTTCCCTCTCTCCAAGCTCCCGTAGCTCTGGCTCTATCTCTGTGCAACTGAGCAAGTGGGAAGTAGCGGCTGGATGATTAGTGGAGAGCGGGGCTAGCAGGGGCCGTGAAAAGGGGCCTCTTTGCTCTCTGGCTCCTTTCTTCCTGCATGCAGGTGAAAAGAGAGTCATTTAAAGGAGCCCCCGTAGGACTCTCTTTTATTGGTTTCTTTTCTTAGTTAAAGTTACCAACAGGTTCATTCATGAGGTGATCTTGAAGGTTGTTTCGCTGTCACTGAGCCACCATTAAGGTGATTTGTAAAGGGTACCACCCAAGTATAAAGATGCCTGGTAGGAAAATAAGGCCTTTATAGAAAAAGAACAGCAGCCCATCAGATCTTTCCTTTTCAAACCAGGCGGGTTCCCCCTCAGAAAGATTAATTACAGTCAGGTTGAGAAGACAGCCCAGCACTCGCGCCCCCCCCAAGCCCTGTGTGTGTGTGTGTGTGTGTGTGTGTGCACGCACACGTGTCTCCCTTTCGACATTACAAAGATAAAGAACGTGATTAGTGTGCACACAGCCTGTGATCAGACAGGCGCAGACGCTTGTGACAGGAGGTTCAAACACTTTGAGGATCGCTAGTGCTGACAGGTAGATCTCACAGCCCTTAAACAGATGTTTAGCAAGAGGGAATGTGGCTAGGATTTCAGACAGCAATCTTTCCCATGGCAAGTGTAGCCTGTGAAGTATTAAAAGTCCCCAAAGACACCTGGTCCTCTGCAAAGGGCACAGAACATACTAAGAAGCTTCTGTGAAATCACGTCCTTTCTCTTTTATTGTCAAGATTGTTAATACAGACATGCTGGATTTGAGCGCAGTCAACCCTCGTACAGTGCCAGGTGACTGGCCCCACTTCACTCTACCTGTGCGACTGCTGGCTGATTAGCCTGTTCCTACCCAGTGTGTTGTGTTGAAGACATGCATCTGCATGGAGCAGAACATTTGAAGTCAACTAAATTTAGTCCAAATCCAAAATATTCTAGCAACATATATTTTATATTTGTGAACAATACTCGGGTAGTTACAAGAAATCACCCACACCCAAACCCACCATGGTATTTACTTGAAATTTCATAGTGAATTACATATTGCCAATAGTTCTTGTTATATTACTAATTATCTCTAAAAATGTCTTCTATATTCTTACAGGACAGGAATAAAATGTAAACATGATGTAGATACAAACATGTCAAGTGTGTGTGTGTGTTTGTGAATGTGTGTTTGTGTGTGTGTGTGTGTGTGTGTGTGTGTGTGTGTGTGTACTGCAGAGTTCAATATGTAGGCATTAATTATCATCACAGGGCACCATGGGCCTGAGAGTCCTGTCAACTGAATAACTGTGTTTGCTCATGGTAACTTCCCAGGTGTCATTATAAATTCTTTTCTCTGCATTATTTGTAAAATCAGACAAACTAGTAGAAAGGGGCAGTCAGCAGGATCCAGCCCTTTGGATGCCTTAGGGCCACAACGCCACAAAAAAATGCCTTTCTTAATTCTTAGGGAAACATTTATGTGTAATTGATAGAGCAAGGGAAAAGAATTGATTCTTGCAAATTTTGCACTTTCTAATGGCAATTTCCAATTCCTTCTGTATTAAGTTCAATTCAAAGAGAACCATGGCTGTCAGTGGTGTGGCCACATTAAAATAGGCATCCCTGAAATCACACATACACACACACACACACACACACACATACATGCACACAGACACATGCACACACACACACACTCACACATACACATGCTCACACACACACATACACACACATACACATGCACACACACACTCACACATACACATGCACACACACACATGCACACACTCACACATACACATGCTCACACACACACTCACACATACACATGCACACACACACATGCACACACTCACACATACACATGCTCACACATACATACACATACACACACAAACACATGCACACACATGCACACACACACATGCACACACACACACACACTCACACATACACATGCTCACACACACATACACACACACACACACACACACACACACCATATGGTGAAATGGATCAAGAATGCACTTTTAGCATAACGGAACCTTTATATAGCAACAAACTACTAGAAGGAGATGGGAAATTTTGAGAGGATGTGGAAGAGACCAACTAGAATCAAAAGCATGTCTATGAAAATAAAGTGTTCAGTGACAAAGCCATAAAGTTCTTTAAGCTTCTCATGGTCACTGTGGTATTTTTCAAGGCTGCCTTTAGTAACTTCATGAATCTTTTCTCTTCCTCTGCGTATCTAGTCTATTTGGACTTAACATTTCTAAAATCACTGGCAATCCTCTCAAAAACATCGGATGAAAATTCAACCAACACCAACTGAAAATTGTGTGCAGGCGCCACGGTACATAGCTCCAGACAGTGGAAGGAGCAGCGTTCGCTCCAGAGTTTAGAGTTTAAGGTGCCTGAGAATATTGGGACAAGAAGATGGTTCTACTGTAACTACCAAGCTAAAAGCATGGAGGGAGGGAAGGATGGACAGGCGGAGCCAGGCACTGGCAAGCTTCTGGTCTACTGTCCCCAGATTTCCAGCTGAGAATGAAGTGAGTTACTTTGTGTGCATCCTGACTTTCTGTCACCTTGAGGGAGGTGCTGCAGTGCAAGGCCTTCTTGGTGCCTGGGGCGTCAAGGCACACAAGGCGACAAGGAAGGCATCCTCAGAGCGTCCCATTCTTGTCCTTCAGATTTTTTTACTCACTGAAATTTTCCTTTAAAAAAAAAAAAAAAAAAAGAGTTGCTTGTAAGCAAGTTTCACAATTATTTCTTACCCAGAGTGTGGGGCTGCCTGTTTGAATGTTTCCAAGAATGTATTGTTCTTATGTGACAACAGGTCAGAAAGACTCTGCATTAATTACACTAACATATGGTTATTAGCAGATTCTAGCCCAGGGAGCAATACTTCACAATGTTATCTTCCACATAGTCAGATGTTAGCCATATTGTCGGTGCTGGCAGCTATTGTTCCACTCATTTACTTCACAGAGCTAATTACTCCCTAATAATAGCTTTACCTTGGAGTTTTTCACTTGCTTGTGCCAGCAAACCTGTTCGCACTACATATGCTAATTATTGGCACTTACTCCTTATGTTAAGATAGCTTTAAGTTCATGCTGAGCTGCCTGGCTTTCGTACGGGAGCCAGCTGGCTGCAAAGTTCCACCTTTTTTTTTTTTACTAAAGTCATTAAAAGTTTTAATATGGGCCCATCTTGTTCTCCTTACAAGATCAGCCTTTCCGGAATTCAAATGAATGTGTGGTTACCCGCGGACAATTGTGGATGATAATAAGAAAAGCTTTGGTTTCTGTGAGAAATCTTAAAGCCTATAGTCACTGTGGCTCTTCTCTGACAGCTAGCAAAGATGAGTGAGTGCTTTTATATTTAAACTCTTCATTCTGTCTGTCTGAGGGCTCCATATGCAGCATGTGTGTGCATGGTTGTACACACACACACACACACACTCACAGGCACAC
Organism: Acomys russatus; assembly: GCF_903995435.1. Classification (NCBI taxonomy): domain Eukaryota; kingdom Metazoa; phylum Chordata; class Mammalia; order Rodentia; family Muridae; genus Acomys; species Acomys russatus. The sequence goes on along the minus strand of NC_067149.1, from coordinate 66,391,282 downwards.
ACACATGCACACACGCACACACATACACACACAAATACACACACATACACATACGCATGCACACCCATACTCACATACACACATACACACACACACTCACAGGCACATATACATTCTGCATTTTCTGATTTTTCTTGGGAATTAGTCTCAGTCACTAGCAGGGTTTAATTTATGCAGGTTGAGCCAATGGAGTCTGGAATGTTATTGTTTGGGTAATATCTTCTCTGAAATTCTTCCTGTAGTTTTTTTTTTCTTATCATTTCTCATTTCAAAAGATTTCGGACTAATGCCAGGGCCAAAGACTGCACTTGAACCCTGTTCAGGATTCCCATTGATATCAGCGGGAGTTAATATTTAAGTGTTGTTTTCAGTCAAAGTAAAATATGGTTTCTCTGGTTTAATGAACAAATATCTTCATTTGGTTCAGATCCAAATATAATTAGAAACTACAACCACTCAATTAAAACCCCAACTTTGATGAGTATGATTCAAAATGGATTTGACCTTTCTAGGTGCTAATTTTTTTGGGGGGGAGTAATCTTTTGAGATTCTCCAAAATTAATGTATATTCTTAGGCATGAACTCTGTTTAAATTCCTATGTATATTAAAAAGATTACTTTTTAAAATATTTAACCTTCTGATGTCCACCTTAATAATTGAAGTATAAGGAAAATGTTTACATTATAATTTTACTGTGAGAAATCTTAAATTTAGGGTGGTAAATCTTTTTTTTTTTTTTATTCTCCTCAATACTTGTATTTTGTTAAGCTGGAGTTTTCTACTAAAATGTTCAGGACTATTGTTTGTCTTATCTGGTGCCAAATGACACGTTTTCTAGAATTCTTAAAAATCAAAAAGTAATATTTGAAGGCTTGTATTTAGGGGTCGGTGGTGATGGGGAATCAGAGGAACATGGGATTATGGGCCAAGGGGGAGAAAATGCGAACACTGATGGGTTCTCCTCTTCGGACTCCCCGTGAGCGAGGGTGAATGATGGAGGGGCCAGAACCAACTGCCTAGATGTTGGGAAGCACCTTTTCTGTCAGTACCAATCCATTCTTTCCAGAGAGAGTCAGATGTCACCCGTGCATGTTGCTTCATATTTGTGTGGATGGGCTTGGCCAGTGAGGACTTAGAAGCCAGCACTAAGGAGAGTCAAAAACCAAACCAAACAAAACAAAAACTAAAAACCGACTCTTGTGCATTCTGAGGGCTGTGTTTCTGCTAACCTGAGAAATAATGACACTAACTTTAACAACCTGTTTGCACATGTGAAACAGCTACACTTTCATTGAGTTCATGAATGGAAGACTTGTATCCACCTGACTGTATTTTGAAGGTGTTTCTGAGACACAGAATGTTAACTTCAGATCCCAGCTGTGTCTGGGCCATAGTTCAGTTGATAAAATGTGTGCTGTGTCAGCACGTAGACCTGTTTGGTCCCCAGCAAGCATGACAGTGTGCACTTGTGGTGATCCCAGGCTGGGAAAGCTAAGGAAGAGCTACCTGGGGTTCACACTGGCCTGATTGCTGAACCTCAAGTTCTAGGCCAGTGAGAGACCCTGTCTCAAGGAAGAAAAAAAAAAGATTGGTAGAGGAAAATGATGGTCTTGGTTTCTCTCCACTCCTTTTCCTTCCTTTCTTTCATGCCTACACACATGCACATACATTAATATGTACACACACATAGAAAAATTAAATACTAAAAACAACAGCAATTTAAATGAAGGGTGCTTTTCATTAACAACTGGGGAGAGTTTGGGGATGCCCCTCAATTCTGTTCTTGGGCAGTCTGGCATGATCGCAGCGACACTCGATGCGCAGAGACAAGAGCTTGTACTAGTTGTGGCATGTGGGTTGGCACATACTGGCCATGATCAGTTTCTTTTCAGAGTGCTTGGAAAGGGAGAGCAAAGTGGAATTCTAAGTGCAGCGGTGAAGACCTATCACACAGAAGTCTGTACAGGAGCCCTCAGTTTCCCTGACGTGTTTGTCGAATCTGTTTGCTCACTCTAAAATAACAAATGAAATAAAGTCTGAAGAGCCCAAGAACATTTTTCTCTTAAGTTTCTTTAAAACTTATAAAGTCTCATGAGTTCTGAGACTCGGGTGATGTACTGTGCTTTCATTTGAATATTTTGAAGCAGTTATTAGCCATCAACACGATAAAGAGATTGAGTGACTCACAAGTGGCCACAGTGGACTGAAATTTCATCCTGACTACCGTCTGGTGTCTTGGTAATTGTTTCCAGCTTTCTTATTCACCTTGAATAACTTCTGTGGTGCTGCCTCTTCTCGCGGGATTACCGATGTGGTTCACACTGTCTCTGCTTCATAAAGTAGCTGGCTGCCTTGCTTCTTCTCCCTTCTGTGCTTTACCACTGAAAGGCCAGGGGCCACCGCCATCGGAAGGGGGCTTTTCCTTGGGTGTTTTTCAGCAGGACAGAGTAGTTGGCTTCAGCATCCCCTACTGTTGCACCCTAGGTGCCAGGGTTGTGCCTTCGGCAGTTTGAAGGAAAGAGTGTTCCAAGGCTCTGATTTAGAGAACAGTTAGTTTCCATATTAAAATGCTTTGCAATACATTTCTGCTCTTACCAGAGTTAAAAAGAAAAAGGAAAAAAATCTCAAAATGAACATATGGAAGAAAATCTTTAAGACAGTACTGCACATTAACTGCAGCCTTACAAACTAGCATGAAATCTGGCCTTCCCCTGTGGTCACACACACACACACACACACACAGGAAAACCATCAGCAGAGAGCCCCTCTTAAAGGGCAAGCATTGCCTGAGCCTCACTCCTTGCAGGAGCCTAAGCTAAGCCACTGGAGCATCTGCAGGGCTGGGAGCTTCCAGGTGGAGAGCCTACCTCAGTATCCAGGTGTCCTCCACAGTATCTTAGCAATCAAAGGTCAAGGCTTAACAACTAGTCCTGTCAAAGCGAGGACAGTGAAGCCAGCAGGGGGGAGGATAAAACAGAAACCTGCAAATGCTTGGAACTGAACATTCTAGAAATCAGATGCCAGATTTCTCTCATGATGTGAGTGGGCAGATTTCAATGGTTAGTGAAGTCAGACATCCCTATGTGGACCAGGGAAAGTATGGCAACCTTCCGTTCTCCCTCCATTCTTCTGCCTTTTTCCTTCCTCCCTCCCTCCCTCCCTCCTTCCCTCCCTCCCTCCTTCCCTCTCACTTCCTTTCTCCCTCCCTTTTTCCTTTTCCTATTCAATTTTATTGACACAGAAGTGTCCTTGTGTAACGTGTGCTGACTTGATCCAGAACATGCAATGTGGACCAGAAAATCCTACCGTGCCCAGATCACTGGCATTGCAAATATGTGCCTCCACTCCTGGCTTCAGCAAATATTATGCTTTAAACTTCAATAATGCTGTTTTAGAGGCTCAAATGTAACACACTGCCTGTGAAAAGCTGATATAGTAAGCAAAGCCCTCATGGGAAAAGACATCTCACGTTAACACAGGACACTCTGTGTCAACAAAACTGAATATCACATTTTTAAAATGTGATATAACTAAAGACTGAAATAACAAATTTAAAGTTATGGTTTTATGTTTCATTTTTTTCTATCACTGATGTGACATAGAGTTGGAAGGTGAATTATCTGGGAGCATATGATATTCTCCTTACTCTCAGTCACATTAGCAGAGCAGTGAACTGACCCACAGGAGGAAGGTGATTTTTTATAGAAGGTATAAAGCCAAGATTATGGTCTGGGTCATTAAAAGTCTCAGTAAATTTAAGGTATGAAATAATTTTTAAAGTATGCTTTCTGGGCAAAATATAATACTCATTTATTTGGAAACTCAATAGAGGCTTAAGTAACCCATAGACCAGAGGAGAAGCTGCATCTAAAATGAGAAACTATTCAGAGTTAAGTGGTAATGCAAATTACTAATAAACAAAGAGGTTTATCAGATTAAGGAAATGATCATCTGTAACAAATAAGAAAATTATCTTAATGAATCCAGAGCAAGGTTTTAACAGACTCTGACACCTTGTTACTGTAAACCCCTGTGCACAAAATGAGGACAGAAGTTTTCCTCAAGTGTATAAATAATTTCTGTAAAGAGCTTGTAATGTTTTTTATATTTAATATTAGACATTTCCCTTGTAAACATTTTATTAATTATTGTTCTGTGGCTAATTCCTCCAGTGTAAGAAGTTGATGAAAACTAAAAGACACTGAGATATGAAGGAAATTATTATAGTGTTTTCACTCACAAATGATGTCATGCATGTGAGGAACCCTAGTCAATACCAGAGAGAATAGGAGGGACACAGGTTACAAGGTTAACATGCGGAGCACATTTCCTGTATGTTGGAAGCAGGCAAATTGGAATGGCATAAGAAGGCATTTAAAACTTCTTCCAAACATGAAACACTTTAAAGTGAGTTCACGGACATGGAAGAGCTGCCTAGCTACAATGAAAGAAAGTTACAGATGGGTAGATTCAAAGAAGAGAGGTGAGGGATGAAACCGCCATCAGCCAGCTTTGCTGCCCTGAGGAGGCTGCAGAGTGTGAGCTGAGGGAGGCGGGATTGCTGGGCACCTGAAGCTTCCATCCACAGTCTCCGGACCACCTGTTTGTACATGTTCTCCATGAACACATGCTGGGCAAGGATGCTCACGGCGTGGCCATGGAAGGGAGAGAAAGGAAGTTACCAGAGTTTCAGTGTCTCCTCCAGAGAGACCATCATACACCTCGCTAAAGGTCCCACTCCTGGAGTGCTGAGTGAGACCCTGTCTCAAAACATGTAAACAAATATATTCGTATATATACACATGTATATATGTATGTATATATAATATATATTTTTTTCTGCCATATAAAATGACCCCGTACTTTAACTTTTCCAGTTAAAACATAGAGTTTGGAATATACTTGCCATATAAGACTATACCTCTTCCAACGCACACCTGTGCAGCAGACTCGGACTGCAAACTCTATATTTTAACTGGAAAAGTTAAAGTTGGGGGTCATTTTATATGCCAGAAAACACGGTGTGTGTGTGTGTGTGTGTGTGTATGTGTGTGTGTGCGTGTGTGAGTGTGTGTATGAAGTGAAACCATGTACTAACTAGGAAGCATTGTAGTATTAGTTTAGTGACCTTGTGTTAAGTCAAGATGATCTAAAGTTCCCTCCAACAAAAAAAAAGAAGAAAATGATTTTGCTTCCACCAGTGTTAAGACTGTTTCTTTTTAAACTGCAAACAAGATTAAAAAGCAAGCCACAGACTGACAGAAAAAAATTTTTTACAAAACATATAACTGAGAAGAGTTACCAAAAAAAAAAAAAAAAAAAATAGCAAGATCTCCCAAACTCAAGAATAAAGTGGGATGTATCTAAATTAAAATGACTAAAAGAAATGAACAGACTTTCAACCAAAGAGGATATAAGGATGACAGACAAGTACATTTTTTAAGTCATCTTTGAAGAGGTATAATTGACAGTGACGCCAGGCATTGGAGACCACATAGGCCTGGCTAACCTTGATGCGATGGGTCTTACTTCATAGAGGATGACTTTGAAGAAACTGACAATCTGAGAGTATTACTTGCGGAAATTCAAATAGCATGTTGATTTAGGAAAACATTTTGACAATATTTGTTTGTGTGTTTAAAAATGTATACTTATAGCCAGCAATCCCACCCAACTTAAAAATTAAAATGTAATTTCTATAAGAAAAACTGTGCATAAGTAATCATAACAGTTTTATCTTAGTCTCCCCAAATTTGCAAAGACCCAAATCTTCTTTCATTCGGCATGTGAACTACCATATCTACCTACTAGCAAACAAACAAACAAACAAACAAAACAAAACAAAACAAAAACACAAAGGTGGTTGGCATCCAAAAGAGCAATCTAGTGACACCTAGGAAATGTGAACCTCTCCAAGTCAGTATGTGAAGAGAGATAAGACAGAGTAAAAGCCTACAGATGAAATTGCTTGTTATGTTTATAGCATCCAAATACATGGATTGAAAAAGCTTCTTGGTGGCCAGTGGAGGAGTAGGAAATGTGTATTGATCCTAGAGTGAGCACAGGGTCTGTGCGATGGGACCATTCCCACAAAGTCCACATTATTGCTGACTATATGACTTATGCATCCATCTAAACTCTACAGAGAATATTAAAACTTTATTATATGCAATTATAACTTTATCAGTCTAGCCCACAAACTAATGTCAATGACTTGATAAAGCTCTTGATTAGGCAGAATCCAAGGGATAAATCATCAGTTGCTGGAGAAAGCTGGAGAAAAATCATGAACTCAGAGAAACAAAAGTGAGAAATATGTGAGGAAGAGAGAGACAATAGAAAAGAACATTCTAGAACTCATTTAGAAAACAACTTAAGTGTAGCTATTCGAAGAACACTGCTTCCAAGCTGCACAAATCAAATCAAATCTCCTTTTTTTCCCCTCATTGTTCAAAGTCACAGCATATCAAAGGAAACGGTATTAAAGGCTACCAGCAAAAATAACTTAGAGATTATTCATAAAACCTGACAGGTTGACTTACATGACAGTCAGATGTCTCTGAAAGGGTGTGGGAATAAATGGTGAGTTTCTCTCTTGTGAGTCAGAGCAAAGTCTCTGTACGTGGCCACATTGCAGCCTAATGTCCGCTGCTATGTCCACAAGCAGTCTTTAGAGACGCAGAGGAAAACAGATACAGATATGCAAAGAGTCCGGGAATGAAAGGCTTTGAGACACATTTTAATGAATTCAAGCTTCCATTAAAACATCATAGTTTGAGGTTATATTATTGAAAAAGAGGCAAACTGAAATATTGAAGCATAAACATATTTGTCAGGAGACAATGGAAAGAACTAAAATATCCTCATTTTCTTTTCATGTCAGAATAATATTTCATATTTACATTTTTACATATAGAAAATCTTCAAAGGTAATTAGAGAAGTCACATTTAAGCTAGTGGCACAAAAAAAGCAAAATGAAATAAAACACAAAAGTTACCAAAGTAAATGATGATGATACCAGAAACTTCCAAAATGATGAGAAAAGGCTGATATTAAAAGCTAGAAAAACAAAAACCCTACAAACACTGTAAAAAACAAGTTCAAAATATGCAGACGATTAAACTTTTTACATCTTGAAACAGTTTACTAAATTGTATAGGAAATTAAAAATGACCTTCATGCTGTTACTGAGTGAAACACAGAATGCAAGGAAACATCAATAGCAGAACAGAAAATGTGAAGGTCAGAAGAGGATTTATTTAAAAAAAAAAAAAAAAAAAAAAAAAAAAAGACTTAAAAGTTTGTGGGGATTTTTTTTTTTTTTTTTTTTTTTTTTTTTTTTTTTTAGTTTTTCGAGACAGGGTTTCTCTGTGTAACAGCCCTGGCCAGACAATGAAAATGCTACATTTCCTCAAAAAAAAAAAAAAAAACAACCCAGGTCGGGCAGTGAGAGTGGCTCTAAGCTATGTGGACAGCTTAGCTAGTATAGATAACCACAGCGTCTCAAGCTCACCTCTCTCACCTGCTCTCACCCTCTGTCTCCAATTATTTCCTCGTACTTTGGCGAGTGATCAGAGACCCTCTGCCTAATATTCCCCCAAATAATTGCCATCAGCTGGGTCTTACTTTTGTTATGTTTTAATGAAATGATTCTATTATTAACTAGAAAAACATCTCAATATGCCAGCCATCTTGTCAATGCTGGTCGGGTATATCTTATCTGGACTGATGGGGCCAAAAGTAAGTTTTACATTTATTTTATTTTATTTTATTTTTATTAATGTATTCAGATTACGTCTCAGTTGTTATCCCCTTGTTTGTCACTACATTTTCATTTTTTCAAATTTCAGGGTGTCTGTTGGAGGTAGGACAAAAATCCAATGACTGAATTTATTTCCCTTTTATTTGTTCCATATACAGGTAGCCCAGGGACAATCTTAAGGAATTTTTAAATGTAGTTTTACTCAAAAATACAGATTTCATACTGTGGTATTTGTCATATGAGGCATCATTTTCACATTTTACATTTTGCCGCATGTCAGGTTTTAGAATTTTCAGAGGTGGGCTTATGTTGGTCACTTTCCTCATTGCTGTGACCCAGTACATGACAATAAGCACCTTACAGCAGAAGGCACGGATGCTGGCTTCCTGGTTGAAGGTTCAGTCCAGCAGGGTGGGGAAGGTGTGACAGCAGGGCCACCTGTGTTGATGGTGGCAGGAGGCAGCATGCTCAAGTCTCTGTAAACCAGGAAGCAGAAGAGAAGCAGGGATTCTCCAAGCCTGGAGAGCCAGCTGCTAGCTACTTCCAGCAGTGCCACCCCATCTTCTACCGATTCCATCCCATCCTCAGAGGGCTCCACCAGCTGGGGACCACTTGCCCAAACCCAGGGGCCTGTGGGAGCCACTGAACATTGTAATCACAGTAGGGATCGTCCACGCAGACCCTGAAAAGTCAGGCCACGCTTAGATCTTGGGGAAAGGCAGGGCTATGTCTTCCTTACAATTTACACATTCCATACCAAGCAGGAGTTTCTGAAACAGTCAAAGGGAATGACTAAAATAGATGAAAGTTTAACCTTGTAAAAATATCCCAAAATTACAACGTAAAGGCCGAGGCTCCTCTCGTTTTTCTGTCCAGGTGTGTGGTAGCAGTCTCAGCCACCAGGAGCTATTTCCCAGGCCCTGTAAAGCCAGTTTCTCCCACTGCTCCTGGTACATGCATTCTTTCTGCCTCCTCAACAGGGCTGTAGCGTTTTCCTCCAGGTCCGGTTACATTAGCCAGGAGGAGGCAGTTTTGCACGGCCTAGCCGCGAAGCCTTTATCCCATGCAGCCACTCTTAGCGGCTCAGGCTGGCAGGGTACATCTTCATGCAAGCACGCATACCACCCCACCGTGCCCAGTACTTCATGCTAACCCACACACATCATGATACTGTGCCAATTCTGGTTTCTGAGTTGACGTCTGGGATTTTGTCCGTACCTGATCCTCTATTTCTATGCTTCCATGGTCAGGAAGAAAGAGCTCTTGCTGCACTCTCCGTCCCCTCTTTCAGCATGTATGTTTTCCTCCGTGTTCCTGGCTACGCTTCATGCACTCTATGCCAGGTGCAGAACAAGCTCTGTCCCACAGACATGTCAGTACAGAAATAAGATGGTCATCGCTAGTGGGAGATGCACAGAGGAGAGGGAAATTAAAATAAAAAATAAGATCTCTAAGTATTGGCCTAAGTTATTTTAGGGTAATAACTCCCAATCTGAGAGGGGCGTGCTGTGGAGAAGACACACGCTAGGCCTGGTGTCAAGACCCATGCTGCCTGAGGACACACTTTGGAGATCAATGCATAATCAATCTCATTTCCCAGGACCCCAATCACAAAGCTGACTTTTTAAAACAGAGAGGCGCTTTCCATGAGGAATCGGCTTGCCCAGCATCTCCTTCTATCAGAAGCCCTTTATCAGCCTCTAGCCATTGTTCAGTACAGGCATGCATCCCAGCATACACTTATCCAGGAATCCCTGCTAAGCCTCTGGGTCCTTTGGCAGACCCCAATCTCTCCCCAGTGTAAGGATGGGAGTATATATGTATTAATGTATTACAATTATAATGTGTAGTTAAATCCCTACAATAAGTAGGTATAAGTTATACTACAAAGTACAATCTTTAGTAATCTCTATTCCAAAATCAGATTTAAATCATGAGAAATTCAATTCCTTTAACTTTCCATCCAAGATATTTGAAAAAAATTCATTCATTCGTGAAGTCAGAAATGTAATGATTTATTTTGTTGATGCTATGCAACAGACTTTAAGATCACAAAGGTGTGACCTGATCACTTATGGATAAATATTTACTAAGTTGGTTCCCTCCTCCGCACTTCGACTAGAGCCACAGTAAAGTACAGCCTCCTCGAGCCTTCCTCTATTTATAGAGTTCTAACTGGCTTCTCCTTTGCCCTCGGGGCTTTCTAGATTGTGGGCTTGGGAAGTGACACAGCACTGGTTCCATCTCCTATGAAACATTTTTAAAATTTCATCCTATTTTCAAAATTTGTTCTGTGTGTATATGTGCACATTATGTGTGTGTGTGTGTGTGTGTGAGAGAGAGAGAGACAGACAGACAGAAACACACACACACACACATAGAGAGACAGACAGAGAGAGAGAGAGAGAGAGAGAGAGAGAGAGAGAGAGAGAGAGAGAGAGAGAGAGATGCCTGGTAAAACCATCCATGACAGCTTCTCTCTCTTCTTCCCCTCCCTCCCCTCTTCTTCTTCCCCCTTAATTACAGTTCTATGAATTTTGCATCTTCTAACCTAAGTGTAGTGTATTAGACACAGCCAAGCTTAAATGATAACATATTCCCAATAAATTGAAACTCATATCAGCATCAAGCCCCCCCTCAACCCCAGTTATCAGTGTGCAGACATGGGCTGACTGAGACCTAAGCTAAAACTTCTTTTTGTTAAAATAACAAAAGCATGGAGGGTACTAGAACTAACCAATAACATCAATTCGGAGGAAATGGTCCCCAAAGCTTTATTTCAGCCATTGCAGAGATGGTCATGTGTGGGTGCAACTGTGAGAGATTCTTCCTGAATTATTGTGGACTGAGCCCATTACTCTGTGTGTTTAGGCAGTTTTACTGGATATGGACCATTGAAAACATATAAAGCTCTCTATTGTGTGACTGCTAATAGTGAGTGTTGCCATGGACAGACCATAGGGCCCATGACTGCTGTGGAATGAAAGACTCAAGGCAAACAAGAGGTTCAATACACAGACCCAAGTTTATGGTTTAAAGGGCTTGGTAATATTTAAAAGTCTGTGAATGTCTTGATTATTAAACGTTTAATTGGGATTATTGGGCCATAGGTAATAGTTTCCATTCAGCTCTTCTTCTGAGCGGTGATCTGCTGTTTGCCTTGCGGAGGACAGCTTTGCACACGGGTGATTAAAGCCATGCAGCCCTGGATAAGCACCCACACAGCTCAGGGTTGAGTGAGGAGTGTGCAGGTCAGAGCACTAATAATTTTGTTATTGAGTCACATTGCCTCAATTTCAAGAACTTGAGCTTTGAAAATGTTAGTCTAGCTCCCCCTGATCACACATGGAGGCCCAGACAGATTTGGAGATTAAATGACATGCTCATGACTCGCACGTATTTATAGTAGATATGAAAATGTTTAGATGTCAGAAAGCTGTCTCGGCAAGACTCGGTACAAGCGAAATAGAAAGAGTCTGCGCTGTAAAGTAAATCCTCTGTAACAGACTGGGTTTCCAGTGACCTCACTGTCACTTGACCCGAGGATCAGATGTAGGAGAGCCCTCACATGTAGAAGCTGGCTGTCAGTAGCAGCCATTTTCACTCATTTCTGGAATCCGTCCTTAAGGATAAATACCCGCGAAGTCTGCTGTAGTCAGTGTTCCCGTTTCTTCCAATTTCCAACAGTAAACATATGTGTCCACACACATTTTCTATTCTGCACCAATGGGAAATTGTGTTCAGTGAGCACTGTGCAATCTGGAAGAAGGCAGAGACCAAGGACGCCTTTCTCCACTGCTGTCCCACTCAGTAGCACCAAGCCAGGTAACGGCTGCGGTGGGACAGGATAAAGGAAAGAGGTGTCATATGCTTCTCCTCAGAGAGGTTCTGTGATTCTGTGAAAGCAATTGATATTTGAACCACTTCCTAGTTTTCTTTTGAATAATTAAAATCCATCCGAGAGCCCGGTATTTGCCAGTTTGAATGGCATTAGAGAGTCGCCAATTGGCGTGATTTTGGTGCCTCTTCTATTTGTTTCCGTTTTGAGTTGGCGAATATTTTTGTGTTCCCAGAGAAGCTGTTCTAAAATATGTCATCCGCTTCACATTTTCCCTTCCTGGGCGCATATTTTTATGCAATACAAAAATAAATAAATAAATAAATAAATAAATAAAACACGTACTGAGGCTACAGGATGGTCATAATATCGGGAAATTGGCTCCCTGCCAAGTTAACCAAGGCGTGGTGAAGATATAGCCAATTTTTGTCATTCTGAATTTAATATTTGGCTCATTTTTTAGCATAAATTTTGCACTAAGTTGAGTTATTTTCATTCAGAAAAAAAAAAAACCCTGATACTATTTTGGCATCTTCTTTTTATAGACTGTGTTCTTCTGTACAACTGTGTAATTTGCCTCACTGAAGCACCTGGATTGAGGACTTAGGTATTTACCCATGGCTTATACTACATGCTAAGTGAGTGTCATGCTCAGAAGGAAGTGGGCTCCGGTGTTTTTCTGTAGAAGATGGTCGTACTTGGCTTTTCGCTGTGAAGATATAAGTGGTTGGGGTGGCTAGTCTATGACTATTGTATACAACCAATAAGCGGCCCTGATCACTGAGCCCACGCTTAGACCAGGCACGTACACCACTCTACCCACTCTCTCTCCCACGTTGGTGTTTAGTGCTGAGCACGTGGTGTAGTACCATGTCAGAAGATGGAAACCGGGCTGAGTTCTGAAACTCGTGCCTCCTAGGTGTTTCCTGGGAGAAGCCTGGGTGGAGGAGGCTATTGAAGGGTCTGTCCAGGGTAGTTGACCCCAGCCTCTGTGACCAACTTTTTTTTTTTTTTTTTAAGTACAAACAATTTAATTACCAAATATATCTCAACAAAAAATAACATGATATAAAAATCAAACTATAATTTCAGTACTACTATTCACATGCTAAGATATTTTCTTTTTTTATATACTTTTATTTTATTGCACATATATAAAACAAACTACGTACAGCACAGAGAACCATGTGACAATCATGAGAATAATGATTTCTATACATGTTACATTCATAGTGACTTGGCCATCTACATTCGTCCAGTTTGAAGTAAGTGTCTTTCCTGTCTTGTTGGGTCTAAATTTCCGAATGAGATTCAATATTTTTCCTATCTCAACTCTAATAGCTTAACCTCTTTATCTTAATCTAAAATGATCTTGTCCCCTAATCAACTAAGCTTGGTTGTAAAACTATCTTAATTAGTATTCTCCTCCCTAAGCATGTGTTTAGAGAGAGCCCATTGGAGCTTAAGACTGCATCTGGAAAGAGCACGTCTGATGTTCTTGTAGGTTGGCACACTTCAGTGAGGGCTACGTGGACCTAACAAGCCTTCGTCAATGTAGTTCACTGCATGATACCGCTTGGCTCACGTGAATGTGTACATGGGTTTCTGCAGTCCGTTGTCTGTATTTCTTGATTTCTGGGTAGTGACACGACAGTTGTGCTGTCTAACGTAAGTCGGGATTCCTCGAATTACACTCATTGAAGTTCTTTTGGCTTTCTCTTCTGCCTACTCATCAAGGCAAAACTTCCAATAAAAAGAAGAAGCAAAGCATCATGATTGGAGTAGGGATGGGAGGAAGGGGCCTTGTTTGAGAACACTGTTCTCTTTTCTTCTACACCTCCTTGTGTTTTCAGATATCTCAAGCCTGCACCTGGGAGAAGCAGTCAGAGAGGTTGATTCCATAGTACCTTTGCTTTCTACCCAGGTCTGCTGTCGAAAGCCATCCCTCCAAAGGGTTTGTAGCTCCGTGCTCGTCCTGGCATGCTTCTCTTCGGGTTAGATAAAGTAAGAGAAAAGAACTGAACAGCCACAGTTATGTCAACCACTTATGATTCTCCTTTGAAAGCTAAAAATACAGGCAGTCGCACTATGTGGAAGCCATGGCATTGAAGCAATGCATGAGAGGCCCACGGTTCTGAGGCCTTTCCCAATTGGTGTCTGTAGAGAAGAGTTTTGAGCTCACACCCATAAACGTGTCATTCTTTGTATCAAGCTTTCATGGTGATTCAGTGTTTGGAAATGCGTTTCTGAAACATCAAAGCAAGTAGCTCCCCTTTAAAGCTTGGAAATGTCGTCATTAAATAACCAAACTAGTAGGGTCCTTAAGGGAGGCCTGCGATCTCACTCTCACAAGATCAGCTGAAGCGGGCAGTGCAGAACCGGGAGGTCCTGCAGACCCAGTAGCTGCCTTTATGTCAGACAATGGGGCTTGTGAGTACCCCTCTTCTCTCCAGGCAGCTAGCTTAGTCCCTGGTTAGCCGAAATTGTTGAGTAATTGTTCTGAGGTTGAGAACAAAATGCTGAATTAAACTGTTCCCAGTGCAATAATTGTGTGATTATAGCATTTATGTCGCTGGCCAAAGGAACAGTCATTAGGTTTGGAAGACTTACCAAAACCACAAGTACAAAAAAAGATGCAAATCACATGTAAATTGATGTTTAATACCTATCGGAGCTTCCACATGGAGAGAAGAGCAGAGCACATTTCTACTTAGAAGATGCTGCAAGTAGTGCCTGGACATTTAGTATAATGCTGAAGCTACCGAGGCACAGACACGCATTGTCCTGCTCTTCTTAAAATGTTCATCTTATCGGTCACATATTTATTTCACTAACCCCTCACAGCTTTTCTCCAGCCTGAGCACTCCATCCTCCTTTAGCAACCTTTTTACTTTATGCCATATGTTGATCTGAAAGGCTCTCCCTCCCTCCCTCCCTCCCTCCCTTCCTCCCTCTCCCTCCCTCCCCTAGCCCTGTCTCTCCCTCCCCTCTCTCTCTCTCCTCTCTCTTTCTCTCTCTTATGTGGTAAAAAAGACTTGCCAACCAATGAAGTGCCTAGTAGAAAAAGACTTAACAGGAAGATTGTCAGCAAATACTTAGAGACGCGCAAGGAACCTGGTTGCTGATGAAATTGGAATACTGGTTGCGTTGTAGCGTCTGGTTTTCTCTGGTAATCCTATCCCTGTGGTGAACCACTTTCAAGCTAAAGCATGTTGAGGGCTGTGTGCTGCTTGCTACTCACATGTGTGGTACGGGGAACCAGACATGGTTAGCTATGTGATCGGCATCAAGTTGTTCTAGCCAATGAGAAGCAGCCATTTATAAAGACAAAGGGTCCCTTTTAAGATAAGTGACATATTAATATTTTTTCAGAGTCAGCTAGGAACATGTCAGCAGCCTGCTTAGGCAAGTAGTGAGTGGACATATTTTTAAAAGCTTGCATTTTGGGGATCCTGGTAAGTTTTGTTTTTGAAAAGTACACAATGAAGTGCACTGGAGGTAAGTACATTTCCCTCCACTGGCACTGGGGACAGTGGGACAAAGGTAGACAGACTGTGAGACTAAAGATGTCAGTGGTGTCTCTCCCTTTTCTGTAGCTAGAAATGTGAGCAACAGTGAAAATTCTTCAGTCTTTTTATTTGGGCTTATCTTTCTTAACTGTTTGCATATTGTACTAAATAATTATTTGCTTTATACATCTAAGTAAAAATTACCTGAGCATTAGTTTGAGCGTACTCTCATTTCATATAGAATTAACGTGACATATTTGTTTGTGTGTGTGTGTGTGTGTGTGTGTGTGTGAGTGTGTGTGTAGCCTTCCCTCATTTGTACTATTTAGAATCATTTGAAAGGTGCTTTGAGCTGATGAAGTCAGATACCCAACAAAATTTAGTTAAAATGCTGAAGATTTTATTTTTTAATCAGTGTCTTTACAAGTTTAGAGAAACTTCCGTGTTACTTGCTACTAATATTTTATACATTCAACTTCTCAGGTTTTCCTACAAATTTCATATAACATATGTGTAACTCATACGTGCTTGTTTCACATACGTGGAAAGATTTGTTGTCTTACGTCCTCTACTGTCGCAGGGAAGAATTTATACAAGGTCCTTAGTCCTTCTCTTCAGAGCTTGTCATGCTTTCTATAGGATGCTCACATTTTAAACCCACGGCAGTTTTTAACCAATTCTTCTTGGTTGTTTCTCCTAACAGCACCGTCTTCTAATGGTACAGCTTTGAATCTCTAACCACTCCATAATATTAAACAACCTCTCTTTCCTGCCAACCACCCACACATTAATTAGAACAAACACAGATTTTAATGATCCCACTTGTCAATGGCAAAGCTTTAAAAAAAAAAAAAGGACAAGGATCACATTTCAGAAACAAAGTTATGTTTCTAATGGAAGTATAGACTTGCTTCCAGGGACAACTGGCCATTGTGTGAAGAACATCGTGTAGACCTTAACTTTCAGACACGCCTCCTCCTCCCGAAGTAAACATATTCCCAAGCTCCAGTGGTAAAAACTGCCATTTTTCCCTCCAACTAAAAACCAATTTTTTACATACTAAGATTTTGAAATCTGTCCTTGCTTCCTGTCTTAGCATGTTGGTAGTTTTTTGTATGTGATCTGAGTACCTTGAAAGGTGTTCGTATCCTTTGTGAAGTTATCTGCGTGTCCCACACTAAGCTTGCTAATTGTGTCACACCACTCATACTGAAACATTTATTTTTAACTTGAACTGTTGTTAATTAAAAAAATATCTACTATAATGTCCCTTGTAGTATGGGTTTACTACTTCTTGTAACTTCCTCTGTTTTCACCTCATGAATTGTGAGTCTATTTTTATTGAATGTATCTAACATACTAAGAATTATTCTAACTTCGACCTTGAAACTTTTAAAGGTGTTGTTGAAAAGTCACTGTACACAATGTACCTTTGCATGCAAGTCTGTCTTGTGTAATATGAATGCAGACATTTTGTGTTCCTTCTGTTTGACACTTCTAGGATTACTGTTTTTCTGGCAGTCTGTTCCTGTCCTTTCCAACATTTTGGCCCTAGTTATTTAACTGTATGTCTTGGAAATAAAATACAACTGGGCATTCTTATGTGTTCAGTTTTCTCACCACTGCCTTGTAGCATATAGGATTAGCTCACTTACATTTATTGTAATTAAACAACTGTGATTTTCTTCACACTTTCCATCAGTATCTATTTTGTTACATATTTTACACTTTCCCAATTTTTAAAATAAAATACCCTTTAGTCTATTTTAGTTGTAGTCATGGTTCATTTCGATCTGAAGATATTTGTGCCATACCCTTAGTTCCAGTCCCAGAGAGTGCAGTGGCTATGTATCTTTTTTTGTGGCTAGGTAGTCTAGACCTTTGACTTGGTCCCTGCCAAATTGTAGGCACGCCTCCATTTATTATAAAGTGAGGCTAGTGAAGGCATCTATGTGCATCCAGCTCGGGGATGCACATGTCTGGGAAGTCTTCTGGTGAAGGACAGTTGGATGACTACGATTCCCACAGCTTGTGTTCTCTTCTGTTGCAGTAAAAAGTCTATGCAGAGAGTTGACTGGCTTTAGATGGGTAAAGGTATTGAATGACTTCTGTATTTAAATGTAGTCATTATAAGCTGCAGTGTTCCCTGCTAGCATCTCTCATCACTGTAGCAAAGCTGTGCAGCCAGCCTCACTTTCTAGTGAATATGACAATTGTTGTTGAATGCATTCGTGTTCTATTTCTTCACAACTGGAATATGTAAAACTCCATATTATATAAATAACACTATATTCAATGGTTTGTCCAATAACCAAAATATGTCACATTTCCATCTCAAAAAAAAATCTTCTATGGCCTTTCTGGTAATTTCACACATTTTATTTCCAGTGACAAATGTTCCAGTGAGCATAGGCAAAGCATCCTCGTGACAGCAGCACAGGCAGAAGCACCCGTCCAGTCAGGCGCTGTGAGGCAGCCTGCACTTGCTAAGAGAATTCCTCCTCACCTCCTAAGACATGAGGCACTAGGAGGGAGGCACTCATTAACATGCCTCGGTGGTGAGGCCGGGGATTCCTGTGGAATGTATCCTGTGTTTTGACTGTAAGAACTCAGCTCCCAGGTCTTCTTTCTGTTAATGGAACGTTTCTCCCAGATGACAGAGTGATGTCCTTTCATACTACAAACCGAAAAACGCTCGCTCAGACACGGACCGTTCGCACAGCCTTGCAAGTTCTTACAGAGAAATGCACTTTGCGCTGGAGAATCACTTAGATGCCTTAGATGCACGCGTGCAGAGTCAGATGTAATCCCGCGTCAGAATAATGCGTGGAGTTCGAAGATAGAGTCGTATAAGAGATTTTGAAAGTAAAGAAAGGGTTTACTTTTAATTCTAGAGGAGGAGGCATGCATAGGCACAGGGCTGGCTGCAAGGAAAATTTTATGCTGTGCTCCCCTATGACTTTCTGTGCTTCTAGGACCTTAAACACGGAAAGCTAGAGTGGTTTTGATAGAGCACTCTCCGTGTCAAGTTATTTTTAAATTATTGTTATATTTGCATCCTTCACATAGATGTAATTAGGACCTGCGTTTGTATTTGAGTGACGGGTGCAGCAGGTGTTAGGTGGCCGCCCTGGCCGCCCTGTCAGGAAATACACAAAGCCCTTTAGTACCCTGAGCACCAGCGTGAGCGTCTGAAGCAGGGGACAGCAGAGCTGGGTGGATGGCCCCAGTTACTCCTGTCTGTCCAAGGCATTGCTTTGAGGAATCAAGAATCTTCTGTGAAGACCAAGTGCAAGCCACTATCTGTCGTGTACAAAGCCGGCGTGATAAACTGGGAACCATGGTAAGAGGAAGCGCACTGGGAGTCTATTTGTAAACAGTTTGCAGACAGGTCGTGTCTACTAGCTGTGAGGCAATGAGTGGGGACTATGGGCTCCAGGACAGCTCTGCTATGCCCCCGACCTGGTGGCAGGACTTCAACGCAGTAGAGAGTTGCAGCACAGGACAGAATTGGTTCCTTAGCTTAGGTTTGGAAATCTCCTCCATCTGTGAGGAAGACAAGAGAAGGCTGCTGTCTCACCGGAAGTCTTCCCGTCGTCCCTGCTGCGTCACTGACTCGCTGATGGCACATTGGCATCTACAGCCTTCCCTGTCACCCATTTGAAAGTTTCAGTGGCATTTTCTGTCTTATCAGTACCCTGTCTCAAGGCACAATTATAATGCTTCGTGCCATGTGGGAAATCCGGGAGCTCTGTTTTTCTAAAGGTGGTGATACCGAAGCTAGGCTTTGGGGGGTGGGGGGCGCGGTAAAAGCTGTTCTTGAGCCTGAGGCATGTACAATTGTTCTTTGGAGTGGCATGGATAAACATTCATTTATTTGTCCCTTGCATCTATACTTAAAGTACACAGAGCGATGCAGTGATGTGCATATGCCTGGAAACTGTATAAGCAGATCTCCACTGCTGTAAATGGTGCTGAGGAGACCATGGATGGGAGAGGAGCGGAGGAGGGAAGGCCTCACTCACGCTCACGTCCCTGCAAGGTGATGATTGCATCTGGGGATAAATCCTGAGCCTCGGTCATTTCTAGAGCTCTCTACCCTCTCACTCTCTGGAGAGACTGGGTTAATTTATGCTCCCGCTGGCTACAGTCAGCGCAGTGCGCAGCCCTGCCTGTATCTGTCATCTCTTACCTTGCAAACAGCAACCTAACAGACCTGAATCCCAGCTCCCTGTGCTTTTTCAGTTACATTTTCTGGTAATTAGGTATGAGTACCTGTTGACCGTTTTTAATCCTCCTTGGAAAAAACATGCTGACCTGAGTGGTTTTTTTCCTCAACTTCCTCATCAAGTTGGCTTTGTTACTGTGTTTTGCTCTTACTAAGTATTGTGAACACCATATGTATTTTGGGTACAGACATCAATATTTGTTCACTTTTCACAGGTTGCAGCTCTACTTTCTTGACTGTTTCCTTTGCTCTGTGGGTGCCTCTTAATCAGATGCTCTTCCTCTTGTCTCTTTGACATTAGTTGCCCAAGGTTTTATGCGGTATGAAGTCATTGCAGGGCCAATGACAAATTTCCCATGTATCGGTTTATGGTTTCGGGTCTTATACTTAGGTGTTTAATTCAATTTGGGTCGATTGTGTGTGGGGTATGTTAGGAATCCAATTTCAGTTTTTCAAGCCTATATCTAGTTTCCCCAGCCCCATTTATCAGAAAGACCCCCTACACACACACATACACACACACACACACACACACACCAAAATTCATTCAACTGTTACACCTGGGTTTGCTTCTCAACTAAGCCAGGCCAAGGAAGCCCTCACCTCCACCAACACAAATTCTCAAGTTTTAAGACAGCCAAAGAATAAAGTCCTCTTGGCTAAAACATAAAAGCGAGTCTAGTGGGAAACAAAGCCAACATAATCAAGGGATAAAAAAAGTTAGAAGAGTTAATAATGCTCATGGCATAGAATTTGTGCTCGTGAAGGAAGAAAGATCCTTATGAAATAATGTGGAGCAAATGATGGGGGTGGATTCAGAAAAATTTGAACTAAAGGTTAATAATAGATGCCTTTATTGAAAATTATGAAATTAGAGTGAAAATTTTACTTTTTATTTCCAATCATTATTTAGTTAAGTATCAGGGAGTTTCTTTGCTATTATCTAACAAAGGAGGCTATAATGAATAACAGTTTAAGTGCTCTGGGGAGGGTCTGCCAGGCATTGAACTCACGATGCTAATTCCTGTGCTAAATATCTAGGATGCTCTATGCTAGCTCCATTCTTTGGTCAAAGATAAGCAATATAACATATATAGAGAAGCTGAAATATATTTCCTATGGAAAAAAGTAAAGTATGATGTAATACAACGTCAAAAATTTAAATCATCAAAGTGTCACTCTCGATGCACACACCACACACACACACACACACGTACACACACATACACACATGCACACACACACACTTAAAATTGTAGAATTTTATTTTTTAGTATTATTTAAATGTGATCCCATTTTATAGTGAGTTGGAATTAATTTTCTCACAACTACATTTTGTAGTATGTAAATTAGGATTTTTATTTCATAAAATATCTTGGTAATAACACTTGTGAGGAGTCAGCAAATTTAAAGCCAACTATGTGGTCATGTGTGAGTCCCACACTATTTTTTTCCTTATTAATAATATAAGAAACAATGGAGTTGCCCTACTCATCTCTAGGATGTTGAGGAAATGTACAAATGGCTCAGCCTATCTGGTTTTCTGAAAACATGAAGCATGTTATGATAGAAAACATAACTATTTCAAACAACAGTTAAACCTGCTTCAGAAAAGGTACATATTTTTGTAAAGTATGTTTTGTTTTTATTTTAAAATAAAGATACAGTTTTAAATAAAAAATATACTAACTACTTGAATTGACACATTCCAGAAGTTTTCAGTCTATGTTTGGCAACCACCACTCAAAAGACATCCCATTCTTCTTAACTGGCATTTTAGTTCAACCTCCCCTTTACAGGTAACTTTTAGTTAGGATGCTTTAAGAAAGAATTGTTTAGTTGATATTAATATCATATAAAATCATTAATAATCTATTGTCAGTGACTGAGAAAACACTATGAATCAGAATTGGGTACTATTGAATTTTATCAGAATTTCTAATTATGGACACATGGAAAATAAAATAAATAAATAATCATTTCTATGTTGACCCTGATGTTTTAAGTTTGCTTTCTCCTCATAGCAGTTGGCATAGACAGCAAGATGTGAAATAAAACAGTATCAGTTCCGTTCGTGTGACTAGTCATGCCTCGTCTCATGAGGCACACTCTTCTCTTTCCAAGAACCTTGATAATCCACACAGCATCACACACCTCTGAAGAAACAGAGTGTTATCTTAATGAAAATAAAATGGGGTTCTAGACAGGCGTTCCCTATTCTTGCCCGTAATCCCAGCATTTGGGGGGCAGAGGAGAGAGGACTGATTACAACTTCAACAGTAGCCAGGAACTATATAGTTATTTCCGGGTCAGCCTGGCCTAACACCCAGGCCTTGTCCCAAAGCAACAATAACAACAACAACAACAACAGAAAACCCAAGCCATGGAAAGGTTCAGGTTCTGTTGAGGGACATGTGTGCGAAGTTTTGCATTAAGAACAAACACAGATCCTGTGTAAGTGCTGACCTCTGCCTGAGGCGGCTTGTTTTAACCATTACCGTTGTAGGCCCTCCATGCAGATGAAGTTTGAAAGCTCCGTAGCTTTCTGCCTTTGCTTCCTGATTGCTGTCATCCTCACTTTTTTCCTACTATGTTTCTCTGGTTTGTTTTTGTTTTTGTTTTTCAAGACAGGGTTTCTCTGTGTAGCCTTGGCTGTCCTAGACTCACTTTGTCGACCAGGCCTGCCTCTGCCTCCCGAGTGCCGGGATTACAGGCGTGCACCACCATGTCCGGCCCTACTGTGTTCCTTATAGAGACTGTGTCTGAAGTTAGCCCCAAGTCAAGGATACACTTCCTCTTATCATGTATTGCAAGTACACGTGGCTTCATCTTCACTGAAATTTGACAGGAATTTGATACATGATAAAGTACGGCTTTACAGGAATGTAATAATTTGGCTTCAAAAATAGAGTCCGCCATTGGATAATAATATTTAAGTCAGAGCTGTGGTACACCCAAGAGGACATTTCACTGCAAACCATGCCAGCGGGGGCCTTAATTTTCCATCATCTGGGAGAGGCTGCATCTCCGTTGCCCAGAATGGCATAAAGTGTAGGTATTGTCACAGCTCTGATGTGGGAAGAAAACTGCGTTATTGTGGGGTTCTCTCTGTCTCCTGGCGTACTATTCCCCTACTACCTGCTTCTAGTGCTCTTCACACGCAGTGAATCTGTGACCTCGTAGGGACCCAGGGACCTTCTGATGATGGCGATCAGGAGAAGCAGAGGGACCAGAATTTCTTTTTTTAAGTGACAGGCAGAGTTGGGGAAAAAAAAAAAAAAAAAAAAACAACTTTCCTGGTGAGTCACTTTACTAAAACAGGAGCTCCTCAGTGTAATCGTTTTCACTTCTGCTGAACCATGTCAAGATCATGTCCTTGCTGTTTCTGCTGGCATGGACAGGTCCATCGAGGGGTGGGCACAAGGAGGATGGGATGTAAGTAGGATCTTTCTTCAGCTGCTTTAGCCCTGCAGGCCCAGCTAGCACACCCCTTGGGACAAAAGTATTTGTAGTCACCAGATAATTTGGTAGCCAGCTTCAATAGCATCTTTCTTTCTTTCTCTCTTTTTTTTAATATCTTTTTTTTTTTTTTTTTTTTTTTTGGCAGCCGAGCTCTTAGTAGAACCATCTGTCTTTCTATTAGTATTTTTGAGGCCTGTTTTGAAGCCACTTTGCTTGGCAAAGTCACTTTCATCTTTGGAAACAATTTAAAAAAAAAAAAAAAGTTCGGTGGCTTTTTGCCGAAAAAGAATACTATAAAAAAAAAAAAAAAAAAAAAAAAAGAAAGAAAACCCACATGGCTGTTCATTTTTGCTCTCCAACACGTGGCTACTTTGTCTTTGTCTTAATCAGATGAAATTGGAGGTAGTGTAATGCCCGTGTGTAGTTGCGGTAGCAAGGCAGCAATTGCTGTTTTAGCGATGTGGCTGCCTCTTTATCCCAGTAAGCTGCCTTCAGTCCTCCTTATGGATTAAAGGGAAGGCAAACAGACTTTCATTTTTAATATTTTTTTTCCTAAAGACCATTGCATTGAGTGGATGAACTGAGAGACCGGCACTTTTTTCTGCAAAACCAAGAAATCAAGACCATTGCTGTCTTAAGGACCCCATGCCTCCCCGTACTGGGGAGGAAGAAGCAGCCATTGGTTTTTGCTCATTCTCTCTGAGTAATTCCACGCTACCTACCTAAACCCCTCTCATGATCTCATTTGGATATTACATTCTTCATGTTCTTAGAAACTGCTGCCCTGCACTGCTGTGAGCATCCAAACAGCCACTGTGCTTCCCGCTGAAGGTGACTGCGCCTCGGCAGTCGGTGAGGGAGTCCCTACGCAGTGTGCTTAAATGCTATGGCTCTCATCGGACCAACCTTAGAAGGAGTGCCTGGAGACACTGAAGATGTTTATACTTTTCTTCTAATTTCATTGTCACTGGGGTGGGTGTACTAAAACGTATCTGCTCTGAGAACTCTAGCAGTGGGGGCCTCTCGCCAGCCCTCACAAGCCCTGTTCCTGTAGCTCTTGATTCTTGCAGAGTTTTTTTCCCCCAATTTGGCTAAGGTCTTCTGCCCCTCAGGTTATTTTTGTTGTTGTTCCAAATCCAAAGCCCACTTTGCTTTCTTCATGAATTCTCCCCTCTCCTCCCTAGTGTCGAGACCTAAATTTACATCCTTTAACCCCTACTCTCAGTACCTAGGCACTTTCTAAGGAAAACTACAGAAATATGAAGTCCAAAGGCACCAGGATTCCCGTGACCCCAGATAGAATTGTAGCCTGTTTTTTTTTTTTTTTTTTTTTTTTCTTTAATCTTTGGCTTACCTTCTCTTTTCCTTCTCATAGTGGCTACCCTAAAAACTCCCTTTCTTCCCTCCCCTCAGTCTCTCATCTTCCACATCTGGCCTTGCCTCAGTCACCGAGGGAGTGGCCAGATTATTCTCCCTACCTAGAACACAGGCCCGTCTTTACTCATTTCCACACCCTCGTTTTGAAGTAGGATGTGCAGCTCCTGTTTCGTGTGGAAAGCTTGTCCCTTTGCCTTGCCTTCCAGCCCACTCAGAGTTTGGGCCAGCAAAATCTCCTGCCCGTGTGTTTGAAACTGTTCGTTGTAATTTTTTATTGCCTTTTTGGAAAGCTGATGTGCTCAGAGCTCTCCAGGAAGCTGCTGCTCCTTGCCTCGGTCCGCATTACTTGGCCTGTTTCTACGGACAGTAGTCCACCGTCCTTGCCTGCCTTTTCCTCGCCTATCACTCAGCGTTTGTCTGTCTGAGAACAGCTCTGTCCCTTTTCCACTGGAAGTGACAGCATTACTGTACCTTTAAAGAACAGTCTCAAGACAGGCTTATCTTCTCTGACAATACTCTTCAGGCTGCAGTTGTCTCCTGCTGTTTACTCCATCTTGGAGTTACCTTGGGCCGGTGTCGCTACACTTTTATTGCCTATACACCGAGCCAACCTCCCTGTCCCTACTCACACTGCATCCTCCTGTAGCTTCTGCTGGCTGTTTGCGGCCACTCTGATCTTGTGTCTTGCTTCTTCTTGCTGTTTTCTGGCCCCTTTCCCAGATCATCTAGGACTTCTCAAAGCAGATCCGGCGCCATCTCCTTACTCAGTTTCCCCCAGACTTGCCTGGTCTCCAGGTTCCACCTGCCGGAAACTCTTCTCAAATGGACCAGCGTTGAGACAGCGCAAGCCCATCAGTGCCTGTTGTGGCGTTTCCTTGAACACTTTCACCTCTGCCATTTCTTGGTTGTTTGCAATCACCTTAAGTATAGTGAGAAGCTGGATGTGGGCTTTGGCTCCATTCTGCACCAGGGTACCTTGCTGGTTTCTTTCCTAAATATTCCTTGATGTGTTTTCTCCTGGTGCATGCCTGTTAGGGGCCGACCCTTCCTCGTCTGTTGTGCTGTTTCGTTGCGTCAGCTCTGTAGAGGTGAGTTCAGACCTCTTCATTTTCCCAGAAGTGTGTTCTGTCTGCACCACTGAGCCAGCCCCTCATGATTCACCAGTGCCTGCAGGGAGAAGGTTTGTACTGTACCCAGATTGACCACTGACAGCGGCGGGCGCCTCACCTCTAGCCTCCTCGCCCAGCTTCTAGACTCACGCGGAGTCTCATCCCCGGTTTCCTGCTCTTGCTTCCTGTTCTACTTGGACAGGCTCACACGTGCAGCACCTTTCTATCCTGCAGGTGTGTGGGAAAGAATAAGCCTTGTCACAGGTGGGAGCAGTCTTGGCGGGCTTTACCCTTGGGGCACCCCATGAATACCTTGTGACAGACTGAGTGGAGCCATCCTGGGTCTGGAATTCAGGAAACAGACCTGGGAACCCCACCTGGACTATTGTCTTTCTAATGGACCGTCACCGGGAGAAGGAGATGGTCCTTCCCATGTGACTCAGGCAGTTGGGGAAGAGAGAATAACAAAGTCAGCTGCAGAGAGAGCTTGCAGAGCAGCGGACCAGCTGGACCAGCACGCAGGCCAGAGAGACACCTAAGGACCCGTCCCGTGGAACGGCTACTGGAAGGTTCACTCTTTTGTCCCTTTAACCTTTTTCCTTCTTGTATAAGCTAGTTGGGTTGTATAATAAAGTTTAATTGTTAAGAAACAGAGTCAACACAGGTGTCTCCAGCGGGTTCTTGTGGACTTGTAGCGGAGTTGTCCTCCACTCTGCTTCCCGGTCCAGCATCTCTCCCCTCTGCTCCCGCGGTGCTGACTGGATGGCACTGAGTTGCAGTTCTCTCTTTGTCTCACCTGACTCAGAGAAGAGATGCGTATAAATTTATTTCCTAATCTTTAGCCACTGCAAAGTGAATATTGTGCATACAGATGTTAATTGGGATGAAAAAGTTTAACAAAACTAATTCGTAGAACAAATGGGAAGCAGATTAACAATGCTAAGCATCTGCTTAGGATGGAGCCAAAAGTTGTACAATAAAATGTATTAAATATGAATTGGTGAACTGAATAATTGATAGATCCTTTTCTTTATAAGTATGTCAGCATAGCTAATTGGTGGGTCACAAATTTTTAGAGGACAAGAATATATGCACCATCTTCTGGTAGAAGAATACAAGGTGTTAAGACATGAGATATATTTTGAAGTTTTAGAATCAGGACGTAGCTGTATAAATTTGTTGTGACATATTCTAACCTGTTAACAACATGCCCCCTATTTAAAAAAAAAAAGACTACAATTTTGTGACAAAAGTAGTTTATTGAAACTTAATTAAAAATGTCACACATTTTAAAACTTAATTAGGAGTTTGGAAGGAATTTCATGCATTAAGTAAAAAACTGAATTTAATAGTAATTAAACTTTGAAATATTCACAAGTAGCAAATATAGAGGGCGAATGTCCAACAGCATGAATGCTTCGTTTTAGAGTGTGTCCGGGAAGCCTGGCAGCTATTGACTTAACGTGCTCCCCTCTCCAGTGTGGTGGCTAAATTTTAGCGGAGGTGAAGTGAATGGTAGCTAACATACAGAATGAAGGCCACTCCTCACTCAGCACTCAGCTTGACCACCAATTCATGAGCCCATGTGGAAGGACCCAGCCACACACGGCTCCTCTGCCCATCAAGTACGGGGGTCTCAAGTACGCCTCTGTGCAGCTTTATCTCGTGTGGACTTCTCCTTTAATGTTCATTGCTGGTGCGTTAGTGTTGGGCACTATATCTCACATCTACCAGAAGCTTTCCTAACACATTCACCTTTCCCATAGTGCAGACCATGGGCTTCTTGCACGTGGGAGCAATCGTCTTGGAAACATTTCAAACAACAAAATTATCAGCAAACCTGCTTCTCGCTCCACACACTCTGTGAATGACCACAGAAGTGTCACTGGTGTTGATTTGTATGTATGCTCAATTTCATCAGCTAGGGAAGTTTTCAAGTGAAGAATCTCTTTAGTCTTGAAGATAAAGTATGTGTGGAAATAGACTTTAGTCTCCTGCATGGACCCACCTGCATTTGCTGGGAGCCTCATTGGGAATTTAAACAACACCATCCTCTCCTGCCTGTCCTCTGATGTATGAAAGAAAACTCACTGTTGAAACCATGAAATTTGGGTTGATATTTTTAGTTTAGTCCCTCTTTTCTTTCTTTCTTTTTTTTTGGTTCTGTTGGTCTCTCCCCCCACCCCCAATCCACGTGTCTTCCTATATACCAGACAAAATAATGGATGGAAATTTTGGCTGGCTTAGCCTTTTTTAAAAAATACAGTACTGGGAACAATTTATTTGGCCAAGGTACGTCTGATTCTCTTGTCAGTATGATGACTATTTCTCAGATAGCCCCTAGCTTCATTCTCTCTTTAAAGTATGCTGTTTCTCACTTATCATTATTAAAATATTTAGATGTTAAACATGTTAATTTATAAGAAAACATACTTAATAATTACACATAAGGAAATAAAAGTTTAAAATACACAGATTTAATAAAATCCCCAGGAATTTTACTTTATTCCTCATAATATTACAATTTTTATCAAATAAAATAGACTGCATTATTGAACAAAACTCTTGTTCACAGTTATCCCACAGTAGAAACAACTGATTAAGTAATGTCATTAAGGAAAAAACTATATAAAAACAACATGCTTCTTTTAATTAAGAAAATGTTTGCCAAGCTTGGTGATCCACACCTATAATCTGAGCACTTGGGAAAAGAGGCAAGATGGACCTGTGTTTGAGACCAATCTGAAATATAGCAATGCCCCATTTATAAACAGAGAAAGAAAAATGAACTTTGAACCCCACAGGAGACCACTACAGTTGGCACAAAGCCAAGAGAAGAGTGCAAAACCTGACTGCTCAAGATACCAAGGCAATCCTGCTATTTATTCCATATTCTAAAACCTAATGAGAGGACAGAAAAAAAAATTCAGATAATGTTTAAGAAATTGGTGACACCAGAAAAGAACAGCTCTTACGCATTTATAAAGCATTGTGCAAAGATAAAGTAATTACGACCGCATGGGGTGGAGCATGCTAGGTTGGCTACCTACAGCACAGGTGCTTAACCGGCATCTGACATTTCTACATTACTTACTGCATACTTCAAAGATGTAACATGAGACCATGTAGCCATATTCTATGAGGAAGAGCATGAGAGCATGCAGCCCTGAACCGTTCTCTCCTACACTTCTCTGATAAACTGGTTTTCTTTCTGGTCAGTGCGCAAGTTGGTTCTCCACAGCATTTCTGTAGACTGCAATTGGTAAATTGCAGATGCTTCAGAGAGGGAACTACCAATCCATCCAGGCTGTTGGCTTCTGAGTTAGTTCTCCATAAAAGAGCCTCAGCTGTTGGGTCCAAATGATACAATGAAAAAGAAGTTGAGATCTTTTTTCTAAATAAACTCATACATGGTTTACAGGGGAAACTTATCGGCTTATTCAGTTATGAGGCGGTTGTTCTCTCTGCTCCACAGTTGGATGCACTAAGACGTGCCTGATAAGCAAAGGCATTATGTGAGTCTCAAAAATAGTTTGACGAATAAGTACAATCTTGCCGTGAAGAAAGAATGAGAAAGATTGGTTGGTAGAAGCAGGAAGTCTAAAAACACGTCCTCAAGATCTACTGCAGCAGGGGCAAAGGGTGTATGGAAAAGAACGGGGGAGAAAGGAAAATTCATACCAAGAGACTTGGCCATTTGTCACCAGATGAAAGCAAGCCATCCAAAGTCAATAAGCAAGAGGGACAAATGCGATGCAGATTTGAGCCTCAGGAGGGTTCACATGGCAAGCAAATGGGGTTATGGATCTGAGAATCACTTTGCAGGAATTTTATGAGAGCCATAACTTAGTGTCTGCTATTGTCTTGGTGCTAGGACCTTCAATAGTCTCCCTTCCCACTGATGACGTGTATAAAGGTGCTTTGGACAAGACCCAAAGAGTTGTTGACAGTGACAAAGCATTTCTGAGCACAGCCTTCAGTGGGGGTTGGCGAGTGCCTGAGATCCTGGGATCTGGGATGCTGAGGCAGGAGGCTCCTCAGGAGTTTGAGTCTCTCCAGGGCTGTATGGTAAGACTTTATCTCAAAACAGTGTCTATTTTAGGCTTGGGTACACATCGAGGCCATAAGGGTGTTTTGAGGAAGGCTGTGGGCTAATCTGCATCCCTGGAAACTGTACAGGAGCCCCTTGCTGGTCTTTCTAGAAGCTTGTCACAGGACTCTGGAACTGATACGTTTATTAGTTGCCTCATTAAAACCAGACCCGTGGTCACTGCAGTTCTGGGCATCATTTTGCTTCTGTGATAACAGTCTGAAATGTGGCTGCTCATCATAACCTGGATGTGAGTTTAATCCAAAGATTCTTTCCTTCTTCATTTCAAATGTTCTTATTAAATTCATGAGATGTTATAACCCTCGCTGCCTTCAAAATGAATGCACTGGGCAAAATCAGTGATGCAGTGCCGTGTGCGAATGGAAAGACCGTCTAGTGGCTGGCCATCGTCTACACACAGGCAGAGTGGCTGGCCATCGTCTACACACAGCCAGAGTGGCTGGCCAGTCATCTCTTTGCCTCTTATTCTCTCTCATGTGCCTCCTCATATCAACCCGACCTAGCTCATGCTGTTTGCATTGGGCATGTGTCTGCTTCATGACTTTAGTCTACACATCCCTACATCTGTAGTTTGCATCCTCTAACATTTGAGTCTTAACCCATGGTGTCTTTATAAGCTTTTCCCTGCTTCCATTGTGACCCAGAAATAGTGACCACAGTCATCCAGGCTTTTAGGCTTTGTCTTGACAAAGTATTTTCCCCATTTCAGTGCCTCATGTTCCATTGTTTGTATGGCAGAGAGGTTTATGACAATTTGACAAAAGACATAGTTTGCAACTAACAGGACTCTTCCTTCATATCCTCCTACATCCCTCCCTACTTATGTCCCACCTCCATCTCTCCCCCCCCTCTCTTCCTTCTCCCTCATCCAATCCCCCCACACCATCCCCTGACCTCTCATGGGAACCAACCATAGTCTTTGTTGTGGTAGATGAAACCCTTTACAGGGAGAAGTGATGAGACGCATACGATTCCTAGGACTGCTGGGTAGCAGCGAGAAACGAGCTGAGACACGTCATAGAGGTCTGGGGTCTTGGTTTTCTTGATGATTGTTTCCTGACTGCCAAGCTCAACTTCACACACATAGTTGGTAGTTATTAAACATTTTCTAAGTGGCTGGATTGATGTATCGAAGTATTGATAAGGAGCATAGTGTCAAGGAAGGATGTGCGTTTCAACATGCTCTATATCAGTATCCATACACCCAGGGACAGACACTGATCAACACTTCCCCTCCACCTGGGGAGCCTAGCTTAAATATTTATTTGGAAAAAAAAATAGTTCTAGCTGTTTTAATTTCTAATTTCTACATTAGCTGATAGTGGGGCTATTTGTAGAGTTGGTTATGCTAGATTATATTCTTAAAAATAGTATCAATTTGTGCATGTATGTGTGCCAGTGTCTGTGCACATGCATGCATGTGTGTGTGTGTGTGTGTGTGTGTCTGCCTCTGCCTCTGCCTCTCCAGCATATTCCTCCACATCAGCCTGCTGTCTGGTTTGACATGGGCTCTAAGGGTCAGACTCAGGCTCTCTTGATAGTGAGCCAAGCGCGTCACTGATGAAGCTATCGCCTCGCCTAGAGAGTTTGTTTTTATAGTTTTCTAACTGATGTGAATTTCAGACAAGAGGGGCACCAGCAACCTACAGTCCATTTGAGAGGTGACAACTAAAGAAAAGACCATGTGGGTCAAGGAGGAGTGTGACTGATTTCATTTAAAAGATCTGCATAGTGTAGGGGTACTGGGTCCTAGACCCTGATCTGACAAGTTCTGCAGCAGCATGAAGCCCATTGTCTTGTGGTGGTTGTTACATATCTAAAGAAGCAAAGGCTGTGATTTTTCTATGGTTTCTTCAAGGTTATTTATAATATTGTAAAATTTTAATACTATTTGTGAACATAAAAATTAATGTTCATAGTTAACATAATACAGATTCGGCTTTGGTTTTATAAGGAGGTTGAGGTGATGGCCAGGCTGATAAAATTCTAGAGGCGCATACAGGAGGACCTGAGTTCAGATTCCCAGGCAGATGATTGTCTGTAATCCAAGCCTTGGGGCAGGAGAAATGGGAGGTCCCTGGAGCACACTCAGCAGCCAGTCAAGCTAACTGGGGATCCAGGGTTCAGCAAGAAAGGCTGCCTCCAACAGCTAGGGCAAAAAGTAACTGAGGTGACTGCGCAAGACATGTGGCACTGGCCTCTGGCCTCCACAGGCATGCAGAACCAGAAGCAGGTGTACTTACCCTCATGTGTGGGCACATGCATGAAGACACAGGCCATACATTGTAGACACAGAGTTCACAGGTGTGGTGTATAAAGGAAGGCTCCATCCACTCTGTGAGGCAATTATTCTGTAGCCATTATGTCACTGCTGAAAGGCAAACATGTGCATTTCCATGGAGGGATTTTCTGCCAAATTATCTACCATTTTGGATGTCAATGCAGTTATTCTTTGAAGGTCTCAGGTCTTCTAGCTATCCCCTCCCAGGCAATCCCAAGGCATGCCCTTAAAACCAATATTCTAACAACTTTCTGTGTCAGTAATTGATTTTTACTTTACAAGAAAACATAGTGACTGGCTTCATGAAGATATGTTCTTTCACATGGATTACATATTTGCGTCACAGTCACCCCATGCCATTCCCTTTCTTGCTTGCTACCCACTAACATCTTCCTTTCCACAAGATCTCTTACTTCTAGTTTCATGTCAATATAGATTGTGTGTGTGTGTGTGTGTGTGTGTGTGTGTTGTGTGTGTGTGTAGAAAGAGAGAGGGGGTGATTTGATATATCTACATAAAATACAGAACCCACAAAAGAAAGAAAATATGCAATATTTCTTTCTGAGTAGGACTTTTTTTACTTAGCGTGTTGCTTTCCAGTTTCTTTTCCAAAGGGCGTTAACTATCTACTTTATGGTAACTGAGGCTCCACTGTGTGTATGCTTGTTCCTTTCTATTCACTCACCAATTTGTTGTTTGTTTCCTCGGTGTCGTTTGCTTTCTTAGTGTGCTAGCCACTCTGACAAAGGTGGACCGTGGATGTGTGATTTTCTTTTCTCATGGAGGGAGGGGCTAGGGGAGGAAAACAAGGGGCACCAAGGCTGCTTCTCTTTGATTCTCTCTCTCACGTTCAGCAGGTTCAAGGTCAGCTGCCGCCCTTGATGATTCCCGTGTTCCCTCCTGACCAGAGGACTCTCGCAGCAGCTGCCCAGCAAGGATTCCTGCTCCCCCCTGGCTTCAGCTACAAGGCTGGGTGTAGTAAGTACTGCTGAGCTTCTAATTCCAGGGTGGGTGGAGGATGCGGCTTTCAGTTGGCCCGCTTAATGTGACTGTCACACCGAGAAGTGAGTTCGCTCCCTTAGTATGTTCACCTTGGAGCTAAAACACAATGCTGGAGTAGGGAGGGTTTGTGTCAGTATCCGTAAGTGCAGGTCTCATTTCTGTGCCCCCAAAGTCACTACTTGTCACTTAAACCTCACTTTTTTTTTTTTTTTTTTTATAAAACTGAGTTTGTATCTCTTAGTTTTTCTCTTAACTCAGCTATTACACAAATAATTGATACTTTTATATCTGTTTATAAAGCTTTACAATCTTGAATACAATCTTGAATAGTTTAAGTCTGTTCTTAACCGTCTATGTTATTCTGAGTCCATCCTTGCTAAAATCTGGAAGTTACTTGTTTTTTAGATTTTTTTTTTCCCTCCAGCTAAATGGTCATCTCTCCTGTACCTCTGTCTGTGGCTGACTCCCCAGCTCAAACCCCTACTACCTCCCCTAACTCCTCCTGCCCTGCCTGGCAGGAAGTCCAGCCCTAGTCTTTCCCCTGCTCAGAGATGGGCTTTAAGCTGTTTTATTGGATACCGGGGAATAGCTGAGGAGCAGTGTTTACACAACATTGAGACAGAAATCAGAATTTAAACTCCACAATAACCTTATGTCTATACCTTCTGTTTCCAATGTATTGCTAAAATATGAATATAATTGGGGGTTCATTTTTTTTAGTAATGCTTTCCTACAGTTTTTCATTATCTAGTAAGTCAACCCTGAATTCCCTAGAGAGAATGGGACCTTTGTGTCCTCCACATATTAATAGCCTGTTGTGGGTGGAACGGAAAATGGCCCTCATAGACTTGTGAGTTTGAACTATGGTTCCCCCGAAACAACACAGTGGTGATGGTGTTTGAAAAGTCGTGGAACCTTTAAGATACAGACACCTTCTGAAAGATGCGAATCACTTGGTGGCCTACGGCCCCACCTATTTCCTATTTTCTCACTGATTACCGACTGTGGGTATTTGTGAAGCCAGCCTTGCGCTCATGACTTGACGGAAGGTAGCCCTTCAGACTGTGAGCCACTTCTCTTGCCTCTTGCCATGCACTTTGCCCAGCAGCAGGGAAAGGAACCGACCCTGAACTCAGTTCCTCCTAGTCTTTTGGTTCTTAGAAGTGTCTGTACTCTTCCTGGGCATCGGCCTCTCACCATCATGGTTCACTCTGCTAGGTATTTTGAACCTTCTTCAGTTCATGTCAGGGGTGCTTTCTCGGATCTGTGCTGGGTCCTTTTCCTCTGACCCCTTTGTGTCCTGTGTGATTTCCCAGCTCAATATACTATAAAGATTTAAAGACTAGAAATGTGTTCAAAATCATAGGCATAAAAATGCAAAACACCACCTAACAGGAAAATTAGAATTAATTTCTAGTCAAACTGTGTAGAGATTCTTAAACTAAATATCACAGCTCAAAACTCAGGACTGTAAAAACCCAACTTCCAGCTGCCCCTCTGTGTAGCTTTTTTACTGACTTAGCCAATATACCTCCTGACTTGGTTTTCCTACATTTTCAAATGAGTCAACATATTGTGTTTCCATTCTGGACCCTTGACCGATCCCTTTCATAATACAATTACACAGTTTTAATTTTATAGATTGTCATTTAGTACAGATGCACAGAATTCTTTTTAAAAAGAACAACTAACAGTATGTTCAAAGAGTTTAAAGTTCTCAGAATAATTTTATATTCCATTGTTATTCTAAGCTCTGTGTTCTTAAGCACAAAGGGCCTTTGGCTTTATTTCTCTTTGTCTAAAGAATGGCTCCTCACTTGAAACACATGAAGCCAACGTGGTTTTAGTTTTTTTGTTTGTTTTGGCTTGTTTGTTTGTTTTGTACTCTAGTTTAATAAAACAACAAAAATCCACTTTAAAAAAAATCATCCATTGCCTCAGACTGCATTGCAAAATATGCATATAGCACAATTTTCTTTTCCAAGAGAAAAGCAAGCATATTTTTAAGCTAATATAGAAGTAAGTTCCATTAACAAATACTGTGCAGAAAAGAAAAACATCCTGAAAGTGAACAATAGCACACCTCTAAACCCAGCCCCAGCCGGGAGCCCCTGGCGCCTCCCTCCTCTTTGACAGCTAGCATGTGAAATGTGTTCGCTCCAGTGTCATGGGTTGAATCAAGTTTTCCTTTGTGAAAACGGTTGGTAGTTTAACTGTTTGATATTCATGTCTTTAATGCTTAAAGTTATAAACAATACCACTTCTTCAGTTACCTTGGAAATAAAATAGAATAAAGCTTTTACTTCTGCTGGCCAACTTCAGCTTGGCACCTTGCCAGACTCCAGAACTTAGCAGAAGCTGGTTGTGAGAGAAAGTGGCCGCCCTTGTTAACACCCGGGCTCCTGGGGCAAGCCTCAAGGAGGAGCTGAGAGGACACCATAAATAGTATTGACTGTCTCTCCACTGGTCACATTGCAGGAAAAGAAAGTGGGGAGCCAAATAAAGGCTGCCACCCCATCTCCATGTGACTCCTCACCCTATTTCCCTGTGGTTGTCAGCATGGCTTTTGTGTAGGGTGGTTGCTTTGAGTGTTAGGACACAGTTCTCGGTGACAGACACTTGCCAGCTCTCGTACTGTGTAGATCTAAAACCCGAGACTTTTTCTTCAGCTTGTGGAACACTGGGCTGAGATTTGATCATGAGCTAAAGTGTGGAACTTTAAATGTTCCCTTTAAGCACAAGCTGAGGAACCTGGCTATTCCAGCTGGAGTCCACAAATCTTATTTGCTCCTTGGAGCATAGAGGTATTGTTCCTGTTTTAAAAATGTTGATGAAAAATGAAAATGATGGTAGATATGTTTCCTGCCATGGAGTAAACAGAATTGTCACATAGCTCACTGCAAGAATGCACACACAGCCCGGTAGCAGCCAGAGAACTTCAGGACAAGCTAACTAGATGCACAAGGGAGCAGCACTGAAGGCTGGTCTCCTGCGGGCTCACCTGTGAGTTCTTAGGTTAGCACACAACCAGAAGAGTACTGACAACACATCCTAACCTTCTGTTGGGCACTTAATAAAGTCAAGCACAAAAATGCAAGTCATCACAAATCCACGTCTAGTTATTCGTTTTCCTACTTATTTCTTAAGACCTAAAAAAGTGCTGGCAAACATCTGTGGAGGTGAAAGCAATGGCATTTTGTTTATTGTTGGTCCCAGCCACAGCCTTACACTGTAATCCAGTCTTCCTGCCTCAGGCTATAATAGGATTTTGGGGTTAGGGATGTCAGTTCATAACAAAGATGAATTAGTAAACCAAACGTTATCCCATGGATTTGAAAGAGTCATATGAAAATAGTTTGAGGGTGTCAACTTCACTTTACCCAATTCACTTAAGAGGGGAAAGTTAAACAATAGTTCTTTTAAAAACATGTTAGTTTTTTCTAAACTCCTAAACAAGCTGTAATGTGAAACTTTAATTTATAACATATAACTTAAAATTCCAAGTCTAATATATATCCAGCTGTACTAGCTCATTGGAATCAGAAAATAATGGCAGCCCACTAAATAAGTTTGGGGTGCGAAATACCCAAGATGCTGGTTCCAAATTATAAGTCAAGTGGTCACACAAACAACTTTGTCCAATCACTCCAAGTGTCTCAGGACTGTATGGGCATGGTCTTCTCAGGAGAGCCCTAACTTGTTAGGGAAAAACTTACACTTATAATCTCTGAGACTTCTGACAAACAGCTTTGGCACCTGCAGAAGGTACTTTGTGTTGGAAAAAAGACATATCCCCTGTAGTTGTTCATCTTAGAAAAAACAGTCCTACCTTAAAGGGAGGAGATAAATTTTTGTGTGTGCATGTTGGTGTACACCCAACACTTTCACCTTGGGACAGACTTTACAGACCTTGGCTGGTGGAAGGGTTGAGGTTTACTCTGCTGTTTTCTCTGTCTCTGGGTCCCTTCCCTCTGTACGTAGCTCCCAGCTGATGGTGTTCAGGAAACCCCCAGGCCTTCTACAGTGTGTGTTTTAGAAACATAGTTGGGAGTAGATGACTCAGTTTCGGGTTGCTGTAGCCCTCTGCCCTTCTTTCTCTATTTGGACCCAAAATTTCCAATCCTGTAGTTCTAATATTCACACACATTGGAAATTTTGACAGGGAGGCATTTTATATGAAAAGAATAAAATCTTGAGAAAAGCCAAATTTCAATAAAAGAACAATTTTTATGCACACTATAAAAATAAGTTGGAAAAGAGCTGGCTTGATCACTTAGCACAAGGTGTGGAGTTGAATGTGTCATATGACCATTGACACAGTCTCTTTGCTAGATGGACAAGGCAACATCTTATGCCAAGGTACTCAGGGCGGTCTTGGTTAACTCCCAGGGACACGTCGGGTATTTTAAGTATTCAAAACAAAAAACAAACAAACAAAAAACACAGAGGCATCTATTTGGCACGCTGCAAACTTCTATATTTAAGCTGTGTGGAGTTTTCTTAGTAAGGATGAGTACATGGGTTTCTCTTTCCTCCTAAAGGTGGCTTTAAAAATGACTATGCCACTGAAAGTGCCTTAACTCAAGAAGGTTTCGGGGGCTCTTTCCTAATGAGGCGTTACTGGCTGTGGTGGTGATGATGGTGGTTTTAACTCCATTGCTCCCTTGTACTTTTTTTAAACCAGGAAGTTGTCATGAGCATAAAATAACAAGACTTATTTCCACATGACTTACAGAGCTATATATACTGTTGCAAAGATAATAAATTCATAGACCTATACTAGTTGATTCCTCCTTGTACATGATTGCAGGCTTTTTGTTGCATTTGCTTGGCAAAATTTGCCCAATCCCAAATAGGCCACAGCAAAGTAAGAAGTACTTAAAATGGCAGCGCTTGGAGGTGGAATCAGGTTGAAAATCTGCTGATTTGTTCTGCCTCTCACAGGTTGCTCCCCGTAGACTCAGGTGTTTGAACACCCTAATCTCCAGTTGGTGACTCTTTTGTTTTTGTTTTTGGTGACTGTTTAAGACGGTTGTGGAGCCTTGATGGAGAAAGCTCATCACTGCGGGTAGGCTTGAGCTTCCTGTGTGTAGATAAATGTGATCTCGCTTTCTCTGACATCATATGCTCCAATATAGATACGTGCAGCCACGGCTGGCTCAAAGGGCCTCTTTCCAAGAAAAAAAAAAAAAACCACTTTCAAACTCACCAACTATATCTGACTCCCTAAAGGATTTAACATAACACTTGAGTGGGGGGGGGGGGTGGATTAGGAGCCTAGGGGGAAAAGCAATCCCAATCATTTTAACACAATACAGAAGCCAGGAGATATGATTGGATGTCCATTCCTTCACTTGCTGATGCAGAACTGTAGTCTGTAATGGCTAAGACCTAGGTTTCCTCCCCTGTTGGTTTAATAAATGTGCTTATGCTTTGGTGACTGCTTGGACCCCGGTTGCCTACAACCTGTGTGTCAGCTGACACTGTAGACTCAGAAATTAGCATGTGGTCTTCTAAATGCCAGATCACAAACCCTGTGCACAGAGAGACACAGTGGAACCCACACCATTTCCCGCCAAGCAATGAAACATGTGGCATTAACTAGAAACAGGAACATGTCAACAAGTTTGCCGGAGGAAGTTGATGGCATTTATTTCCTAAACATTAATTTTATTGTGGCCTATGAGGAACTAATTAGCTGAGAGGTCCCTTTCATATTGGAAGAGGAAACACTGTCCAGAAAACTGATGAGGAGTAAATACACCACATTTTAAGTTTATTAAGCTTGGCTTATCAACTTCTATTTATTTGAGCTAATCTCATAAGGCAATTAACTATTTCAATCACTATATTGCTATTTTATTTAGCACATTTCTGAAAACCTAATCGATGTGCTGAAATGCAGAAAGAGTATGTGAGGGCATCTCTGGTTTCATAGAGCCAAGCGCGACTAAGTACAGTTTCTTAAAAAAAAAAAAAAAAAAAAAAAAAATCACGTAATTGTTTCCAACATGAGCCTAATAAACAGACAAGTGGAAACAGACATGTACAAAACGGCAACAGAAGACATCCACAGTTGGTGGCAACAAAACAGCGGAGGTTAAGAGCCATCAGGTCATGCGGCTAGAGAGGTAGCCTAGAGATGGAAAGAAAGCACTTATGCTCTTCCTGGGGACCATGGTGGGTAACTCTATCTCCAGGTGATCTGACACCCTCTTCTCTCCTTTCTGGGCACCCACACATATGTGTCATATGCTCACACAGATACATAGAAATAAGTTTAAATCTTGGAAAAAGGTGGGTTTCAAGTGACAGAAGCATTTTCATCAGCATTTACCACACGCACAATCTCTGTTGTTCCCCTCAGTCAAGGGAAGCCACATCTGGCCACACGTCTGCTCCTAGAAGACCAGAGATGCGCTTAAAAATGCTGGGTGTAGTTCTCTGACCACTTCTGTTGGTGGGCACAGGATATACATTTTATGACATTATCTTTTCTCAGTATTTCAAAAGGTACATCATTTTCCTTCTGTGCCTTCACTGTTTTAACATCCAGGCAGCCACAGGAATGTCCATCCCAGCTACTTTATATGATAATTGAAATTTTTTAATTGACTCATTATAGCTAAAGAAGACAAATCATTGCTGCCGTAACACACATCACAATTGAGTATTAAGTGGGTGATCCAACTTTGAAAATAAAGGCTGACAGAATTAAAACCCTTTTGTTCATCCTAGGTCACAACCTAAGAGAGTCTGTCCACTCCAGGCAGCAATCGACACTACTGAGGACCTCTGTGCTGTGTGCTCCCCTTGGCAGTGGGGGATGCTATTACGTCACTCCCAGGGGTCTGAAACATGCCATTTAGAGTCTTCTAGGCTAAGAGTCACCCCACATGTATTTCCCACTGCTGCTTTCCTCCTTGCTACCTTGGTTACAGTTCCCATCACTGTGGCTAATGTCTGATGTGAAGAAATCTAAAGGACTCAGGGATTTGGGATGTTGTTTCCACTGTTGCAGCAGAATGTCCAGCTTCCTCCAGTGACGCACTACTTCCTAAAGGTTCCACAACCTTCTAATCAGAGGCCACAAAAGCACATGAGCTTCTGGGGGCCATTTCCCTGCAAGCCATAACACCTGAAGACCACAGGCCCCTGAGCACAATCCAGGAAGTGAGATGTCTGTCCTGACAGACCACATCAGAATGTCTGTTTTTTAAAAATGTAAAAACATTTTAAGGACGAATTGGGGATGGAAAAGAAAAAGCATTTGATTTTGTCTAAATTGACTTAAAAGAATTCTCTTCTTCCAAATTGCTGCCTCTTAAGACTGTGATCTTACCCGTTCCATTTTCTCCAGACCGTTCCATTTTCCCTAAGACACAGAGGCAGGGTTTAGCCATATATTCTAGCGGAGTTCTGGATGTGAAAGCAATTAGTTAATGAATGAGTCCCTTTGAGCGGTTTAAAGTGAGTTACTGTGCAGTCCTTTAAATGACGCCTCTGTAGTAACACTAGCACGCAGGCGCAAATGGCTGCTCTTTGATTCATTGTCCCCCTTTCAGAGACACCCAAGTTCCTCGGATGACTAATCCAGGATTTTCATTCACACTAGAAGCTTCTAGTTCTGACCCAAGAGTTGAAGGAAAAACAAGTGCCTCATCATCTATATGCAGAAATGTCTGTGTGTTCTGGGAGGCTCTTCCTAGAGTGTTCATAAATTAATCTTTCTAAACTAGCTACTGAGGTAACTGTTAAATAGGATAAAGTTTTCATTTGCAACGCTACATTAAAAAGTCGTAAAACTATATTTTATTTAAAAAAAAACTTCCTAGTGTAAAAGGATTAGCCTGTGACAGGACAGTTAGAGCTAATGACTATCTCACAATGTCTCCCTTTAAAATATCTATAGAGCCAAACAAGACCTAATGTATTTTACTCTGTCAAATAAAATTCACTAGAAATATTTGCATTTATCCTTTACCATTTGGTGGCAGTTAAAATATTATCATGTCTCATAAAAATTTCAAATTGAAATCATATTGTGCTATGATAGCAAAATTTAAAAGGCTGATCCATGTTATACATTAAGAAAGAAATTCTCTAGTTCATTTCTGGGTTCAGCAAGGTATTTGGAGAGAGTTGCTTTATGTCTTAGTGCTCTGGGCCGGAGATGTGGTGCAGTGGTTAGGAACACTGTTTGCTCTTGTAGAGGACCTGGGTTCGAGTCTCAGTACCCACATGGAGGCTCTCAACCCGGTACCTCAACCTGCAGGAGTTCCAACACCCTCTTCTGGGCTTCATGAGCACTGCTTGCACCTGTACACAAAACTGAACTCAAACAAAACAAGACAAATAAAACAAAAAAAACAACAACAACCCACTGAAAGGCCAATATTAAAAAAATAAATAAGTCTCAGCATCTAATCTGCTTGGATCCCCTGGGGGGTGGAGTCTTTCAGAGGACCTCTATGGTAGGCTCCCTTCCTGTTCCTTCTCTTCAACTGCTTCCGGTGTCTGTTCTATTTGTCCTTCTGAGTGAGAACTAAGCATCATCCTAGGGTTCTCTTTGTTGTTTAGTTCCTTTAGATCTGTGGATTGTAGTGTGGTCATCCTGCATCTGATCGCTTCCCCCTGCCAGGGCGGCCTTCCCAGGCCACAGAGGAAGAGGACACAGGCAGTCCAGATGAGACCTGATAGGCTGAGGTCAGATGTTAGGGGAGGGGGGCTCCCCCTTTCTGAGGACTAGAGGAGGGAGGGAGAGGATGGGAGGGAGGGAGGGGAGGGAGGGAGAGGGTATGAGGGAGGGAGAGTGGGATCAGAGGCAACGAGAGAGGGGGCTGCAATCAGGACGTAAAGTGAACAAACTAAAAATAAAAAGTAAATTAAAAAATAAGTAAAAATAAAAATTATAAAAAGTAAATAGAGGAAGAATAACAGGTCACCAAGAAGAGACTTGATACCCTATGAGCATATACAGGGGGAGAAGGTCCCCCTCAGTCACAGACATAGGGTAGGGGGGAAGCAGGAGGGAGAGAGGAATGGGAGGATACAAGGGATGGGCTAACAACTGAGATGTAATGTGAATAAATTAATAAAATGTTTTTAAAAAGTAAATATAAATATAAAAATTACAATACAAAATAAATAAATAAATAAGTGCAATGAGGTAAAAGCATAGTGTTCTTACTGGTATACAGAGTCACATCCCACTTCCTTGGATTCCAGAATAAACTGGCGTAAGAGCATCACAGGGATGAAGAATAATTTAACTTGTCTTCATAGGAGTGTCTCAGGGACACTCAGGTAGTTTAATAAGATGATAAATAACAACTTAGCAATGAAAAGAAATAGTTTGACGTTTTGGATGCATCCTACTTACTTAAAATGATTATATGAATGTGTCTGTAGGGTGGGTGCAAATGCGTAAGTCCAGCCCGCCTGGTGAGGTCAGAAGACAGCTTGCGGGAGGCGGGCCTCCTCTTACACCAACCGCGTAGCTTCTGGGGCTCAGACTCAGGTTCTCCAGTTTGATGGCAAGGCCCTGTACCCTCTGAGCCATCTCACTGAAGAAAACGTTGCTTACCTCGACATCCATCTAATTAAGTATGAGTTGCTTTAAAATAAAAATTTATAAAAGACAGACCATGGAGTAGAAAAGGTACTTGTTCCCTGAACCTATTTTGCAGAAAATTCAACTTTTAGACTCTTTTTAGAATTTACGGTGGTGTGAAGAATTAAACCCAGGATGCCTTGTATCCTAGATGTATGCTCTAGCCCTGAGCTACATCCCTGGACTTGTTTTTAACCTTCTCTGTATGATCTCAAATCCTAGGCCTCCACCCTTTCCCGCTCTCTGTTCCTTTTATCATAGGAAGCTAAACATGGAGTTTGTTTGAATTAAACACATTCTCATTCTTATAGCCTCATGTTTGACATTGAGAGTAGTGATAGAAAGGCTTCCCATCTGTCTTTTAAATTTCCCAGTATTCAATCACAAAGGTTTCAACTCCAGTCGGTCCCATACCAGGCTGGAGAGGTGGCTCAGCAGGTAAATGTTCCTGTTGCTCCTTCAGAGGACCTGAGTCCAGTCCCCAGCACCCACGGACACCTGCAATTCCAGCTTCAGACGATC
Organism: Acomys russatus; assembly: GCF_903995435.1. NCBI lineage: Eukaryota > Metazoa > Chordata > Mammalia > Rodentia > Muridae > Acomys > Acomys russatus. The sequence goes on along the minus strand of NC_067149.1, from coordinate 66,348,466 downwards.
CAAAACCTACGTCTGACCTCCTTCAGTACCCTTCTAGACATGGAACAAACACAAACAGGCATACACCTCTGCACACAAAGGTGAAATAAATCTTAAAAAATAAACAGCACGGTTAGATTGTGTTGCCAACTTCTTCATCCTTCACAGTGAAGATTCAGTGTAAACGCACAAACTTTTAGTGGTGCTTTAAGTCCTATCCAAAACATGGGACTGATTTTGTCCTTGTTTTGTATAGTCCTGTTGGGTATTTGCCTGTCTTGGAGGTAGTGTTCCTGTCTAACCTGCCTACTACTAAGATTCCGGGTATGCACACCAGCTAATTGGTTTTATAAGTGAGCGCATTGTGCAAGCTAGGGTTGTTACGTCTCAGCGTCTGCACATAGCTATATGTGAACCATGTTAGTAAAATGAGTATTAAGTAATTTGTCTACTATGAAAATATAACTACATGCTTTTAAGTTAGTCTGTTAGGCTCCCTAAAACTTAATCCTTTTCTTACAAAAAAAAAAAAAGTTGACTATACTACTTTCGATTTTGAGGTCCTTCCTTCTTTTGATTGTGAGGTTCTCCTTCCCGGGTCTCTCACCAAGTTGTGAAGTTGTGTATCAAACACATGCAGACACACACACAGACATCAGTGTCTCCAGCCTCAGGGGCTCCAACAACTTCTTCTGATTCCCTTGTGCAAACTTATCTACGTGTCATAAACACACACACACACATACACACACACACATAGGCACACACCTGTACACACAGTAATAAAGTAAATCTTAAAAAATAAATTGCACCGTTAGACTGTGTTTCCAATTTCTTAATCCACTTCAGCAAAGATCCATTATAAACATGTGTGCGTGTGTATACACATATACATACAGTTCTCTGTGTGTAGTGTGTGTGTATGTGTGTTAGCATATGTAAAATGTCCTAAATTGAACGAAGTTCTAAAACTCAATAAATATTTGCTCCTTACTCTTAAAACCAGTGGGGGAGTAGTGAGAGTGGAGGAAGGTGAGATTTCTTTCTTGAACCATATGCAAGAATAAAATGGAAAGCTCACCTGTGCTTCTCTATTTTCTTATGTCACTTTCTGCCAACTAATTGGGGCCTAAGCTCTCTGCAGGTGGTGTCCCTCTCCCGTTCTATCTCCATTAATTCAGGCCATTATCATTTCCCACTGGATCCACTGCAGTGGGCTTAACATGCCTCTTTGTCTCGCCTTTCCCCTCTTCCAATCGATCTCTCTCTAGCCACAAAATTGATCTATCTGGAACACAGATCAGGCCCGAGTCACACCCGGCTTAGCATCGGCCACTGACTCACCATTGCCAGCAGAGCAAATGCAAGGCTCTCTGAGCACAGAGTTCCTCTCACTGGTTGGGCCCATCGCACACTGCTCCCTTTCTGCACTGACTACATTGAGAAGGATGTTCCTGTGTATTCGGGGACTGATGCAAGGTGGGCAAGGTGTGTGAGCATCGTGAGTGGCAGGGGCTCACAAGCAGAAGGTGCTGCTTGTCCGTTCTTCCAACAGCCTTTGAGATGGATCAAAGCAACAACTCCCTCCTTGGCCTCCCCTCTACAGTGCCCTCACGCACCTCCTCTAGTCTGAGGCTCCCCTCCATCTGGAAACTAGAGAAGAAAGAGCTGAGTCTACTTACTGCCCATCTGAGAAGAGAGTTAGTCTGTCTAAGGAAGTGATGGAGACTCTGGCAGATGGGGACATCGAAGGTGGCTGCTGGAAGGGCCCCAAAGTGTGATCTCTTAGTGAAGATAGCCTGGGAACTCAGATCAGCAATTTTCATTTTGCTCTAGTCTAGGCCCAGGCTGAGTTCTTTCCTGGAAGTTTCTAGAATATCTTCAGTGCTCTTCTACATGCCAAGGAGCATCCTTAGGTCAGTTTTGTGTGTTTGCACGATTATCTGCTCATTAGATAACAATGCCACCAGGACAGGGACCTGTGTGTGTTTGGGGGGGGGGGTGTATACATGCGTACCTGGGGGGATAGTTTCATATTTCCTGGCACCTAGAAAAAGAAATCTGGTGTTGCCAGGGAAGCCAAACAAAGACATAATAAGTACTAGAGGCTGCTGAGGTATTTACCACTGCATTTGAGGGAAGATAGAGGTTTCACCAGCCTCTGCGTTCGGCCAGCAGCTGCTTGACTGTGCTTGCTGGTCCCTGGCAAAGGGCCACACCTACTTCTCAAACTCCTTAGCTAAATAACCCTGTTTTGAAAAATGATTCTCTTGTCTTTCATATAACATAGCAACAGACCATAACACAACTAGAGATGAGTGATATGTCAATTTTCCTATGTGACTCGGTACTTCCAGCAAGCCTTCTGAAGGCTTTAGTGCCAGCCTCAGCGTTTTCATCCCCACATCCACTGCAATCTCAGCTGTGTTTTGGAAGCATTGACTAGCAGGTCTCGTAGCAGCCACCTTAGTCTTTCTCTTTCTGCTTTTGACCCTCGTATGCCCAACAAGTTCTGACACGACCCCAGAAACACAGGTACATAAAACAGGTATACAAATCAAAGATTTACTGGCAAGAAACAACACCACATTTTCATTTTAAAGCAGTTCTCTGCTACACATGTAATTTTACCACTTAATAAAAGCCAAAGAAAACTTGTAGATTAATGAGATAGATATATATGTGTGTGTGTGTGTGTGTGTGTGTGTGTGTGTGTGTGTGTGTGTGTGTGTGTGCATGTTAGGGTTTTTTTTGGTTTTTTTTGTTTTTTGGGTTTTTTTTTTTTTAATGAGACAGGGTTTCTCTGTGTAGCCTTGGCTGTCCTGGACTCACTTTGTAGACCAGCCTGGCCTTGAACTTGCAGTGATCCACCTGCCTCTGCCTCCCCAGTGCTGGGATTAAAGGCGTGCACCACCACCGCCTGGCTGCATGTTAGTTTTTAAGGTTAAACCTTGGCTGAACACTTGATATTGCAGGGTATAGGACCATCTTCAACATTTTCAGAGCTGGTTGTTTGATTTCATATTCCTCATTGCTGAGAGCACCGTTTTATGATAGTGCAGAATGGGAGAAGTATGCTCGCAACTGGGAAGGTGGTTCAGCAGGTAAATGCATGCGTTCTCCTTACAGAGGACCTGGGTTCCGTTCCCAGCACTCACACCCAGTGCCTCAGCACTCTTTGTAACTCCAACGCCCAGGGGCCTGCTTCACTCTCTGGCCTCTGTAGGCACATGAGCACTAGAAGGTGCACACAAACACACACAAATAGAATAAAATAGGAAATCCCATCTAATGCCAACTCCAAATTTTCTTAATGGTTCTTTATAAAACTCAAGCCAGCAATTCAAAAGGCATTCTTTAAAAAAAAAATAAAAAAATAATCTTCTATAAGTTAATCTAAAAATACACTAACCTCACGCATGCTGAGGAATGAGGATAAGAAAATGCTAAAGGTCTTTGTTTCCCTAAATTACACCAATATTTTCCTTGAGAGAAAATTTATGTATACAGCAAAAGTGTTGTGAAATCCATAACATGCAATAGTCTGGAGGCTGATCGGATGTGTTTCAGGCTGCTTGGTTGGTCATGTGTGGTGTGGTGGTGCCCACTGCAAGGCACAGATGCTACGTAGTCAGACCGAGGCTACTGTGAGCCACAGGCCTGTCACATGGCCCTGCATGAGCCAGGACCCGTTACACACTTGATGCTGATGCCGTGCTGCTCTTGCCTACCTTCTCACAGCCCCCACAGCCATCCCCCTGCTTCTGTGCGGAGCTGGGACCCCCAGTTGAAGAAGCAAGGCCTTGGTGCATTTTTCAACCTCATAAAAAATTTTTATTTTGAACTAGAATTTTCCAGGCTTGGACTTCAAGTAAGAAAATTAATTTTGGAAAGGTTGAGGGAAAAACTGTTCAAATGGTGAAAAACTGAGAAAGGAATAAAAGAAATTGCTCTTAAGTAGTTGAAGTCAATTTGAGTAAGACTCACGGCTGGACTGTAAAAGTCAGAATTTCCCATTATCTGCTGTTCACGAAGTTCCTCATGGGGTACGGAAAAAAGAAGCCTGGTGTGCTGTTTTCTTGGACCAGTTAGTTGAGGGATGGCATGAATGAGTGACAGTATTTATTTCTACAAAATTATTCTTCTCAGCTAGCTTCTGATTTTTGATTTGCCATTTACAAATTCTCACAGAGTCCACGTCTACTTCAGAGCATGGCATATTTGTAAAAATATATTTTAAGTTTCCTTAATTAAGAATTAAAATGCTGTATTAGAAAATTTCTCAGTGACTCTATTTCTATTTTATTTCAGAACTGGGGACAGATTTCAACAGACCTAGCTCTGAATATTTTGGGCTTGGAAAAAAAAACTTAATATTGATGTAGATAGACACGGTGCAATGTAAGTGAATTTCACGTTGGGCAGAGAAAACTGCTACAGTGTGGCTCCGTGGGCAGAATGCTTCTGACACGTGCTGAAGTCCTGCTTACAATCATATGTTTATATTTCAGAAGCTGTATGTGACTGACAATACACAGTAGTTGTTAATACTTCACTCATTGCTGCTAAAATGTGCTGTCCTCTATTCCCTTATATACCAAACGCATTACCAAATAGCAACCTCAGACCATTATGTTCTAGAGTGAAATGTCACAGACGAGGTGGCTTAGTCAGCAGCTACATTTCTCACAGCTGTGCAAGTTGGGAGCTCTTTAAAGATAAATCCTTTCTTATGGGGCCTCTTTCTGCAGCCTGCATGAGACCTGCTTCCCTCTGCATCCTCCCTCGCTCTCCTCAGGCTCATGTCTCTGTCCTAAAATCTCCTTCCCATGAGGACTCCTGTCAGGGCCTGGGAGATGGCCAAGAGTGCAAAAGTGATTGCTGCAGGATCCCAATGGCTCGAGCCCAGTCCTCGACCCAGCCGGGTGGGTGCACTGGTTCTCATCTGTAACCATGGCACCCTGACGGTGAGATGCAAGGCAGAGACAGGACAGTCAGCCAGAAGCTCACTGGCCAGTTAGCCTGGAGTGCATAGCACAGGGGCAACACACAGCAGGACACAGCCTTCCTTCCCAGGGTGGGAGGCAAGAACTGACTCACAAACATTGTCCACTGAGGGCAACATGTATAATACGATATGCACATGTACACAAACCCATCTACTGGTTAACTTTAAATAATAGACTCCTCTTAGATTAAAGTCTATCCATGAATTAATTTTACTCATTTATCTCTTTCGGTCCAGCCATACTGTGATACAATGGAATGGGGCTTCGTTACTTCATCAGGGGCTCCACAATTAATCCAACCCTTGATGCACATATACAGTGGCTTACTGCTTATGACTGTTTCATATATATCCATACATTTATATATGTACCATATGATAAGAGCACATTTATTTATATGCAAACACAAAGAAAGGAGGAACATGAGTGTTGTCATGAATGTAAGGAATGAAAATGATAATATTCTGATATGTACATTGTCAAAAAAATGTGCATCTAGAACAGTCTAGATTTTAACATGTGAACTTTACACATACACATAACTTATTACTGTTTAGATGTTAGGGACATGAAGGCCCGAACCGCCTTTGGAAGTGGGCACTCCCATCCACATATGCCGGTGAGCTTGGGTTGGAAGTGGGCACTCCCGTCCACATGTGCTGGTGAGCTTGATTGGAAGTGGGCACTCCCATCCACATGTGCTGGTGAGTTTGGGTTGGAAGTGGGCACTCCCGTCCACATGTGCTGGTGAGCTTGGGTTGGAAGTGGGCACTCCCATCCACATGTGCTGATGAGCTTGGGTTGGAAGTGGACACTCCCGTCCACATGTGCTGGTGAGCTTGGGTTGGAAGTGGGCACTCCTGTCCACATGTGCTGGTGAGCTTGGGTTGGAAGTGGACACTCCCGTCCACATGTGCTGGTGAGCTTGGGTTGGAAGTGGACACTCCCATCCACATGTGCTGGTGAGCTTGATTGGAAGTGGACACTCCTGTCCACATGTGCTGGTGAGCTTGGGTTGGAAGTGGGCACTCCCGTCCACATGTGCTGATGAGCTTGGGTTGGAAGTGGACACTCCCGTCCACATGTGCTGGTGAGCTTGGGTTGGAAGTGGACACTCCCATCCACATGTGCTGGTGAGCTTGATTGGAAGTGGACACTCCTGTCCACATGTGCTGGTGAGCTTGGGTTGGAAGTGGGCACTCCCGTCCACATGTGCTGATGAACTTGGGTTGGAAGTGGACACTCCCGTCCACATGTGCTGGTGAGCTTGGGTTGGAAGTGGGCACTCCCGTCCACATGTGCTGGTGAGCTTGGGTTGGAAGTGGACACTCCCGTCCACATGTGCTGGTGAGCTTGGGTTGGAAGTGGGCACTCCCGTCCACATGTGCTGGTGAGCTTGGGTTGGAAGTGGACACTCCCGTCCACATGTGCTGGTGAGCTTGGGTTGGAAGTGGACACTCCCATCCACATGTGCTGGTAAGTGTGGGTTTCTGAAATGCACAGCTAAGTCATCAAGCCCTCTCGCTACTTAGCCTCTTTAGTGACATTGCTAAAACTGCATTTCTGTGTTCTTTTTCTCTGTGTGAGTGAGAGACAAGAGTCTTTCTATGTAGCTCAGGCTGGACTAAAATTCACTAGATAGCCCAGGCTGGCCCAGAACTAACAGTGTTTCTGCCCATTCTCCCAGCTGCTGGGATTACAGGCCGGAACCACCCACCACCCTGACCAGACACTTATTTCTCATACCCGTTGTGTCACCATGTCTGAGTGTCCGTGTGTCCTTGATAATGGAGCATGAACAATGTCCCCCCTCTCTGCTTTCCTCCAAGGACCATCACTCGGGGAGCAGGAAGGTCTTCCTCTGACTAAGTGTTCTGATACAGGTGACAAGGCCTGCTCAGTCTGTCCTCCCCACCACCTGGCAGCCCTGTAACCATGCCGGTTCTGGTCTTCCCCTTTAACTATTCTTTAAAGCCAAAAGCCTGGAAGCTACCAGCCTTTGACCCCTGCATCCCTCAGCAGTGGCTGTGCGATTTAAACATCCTGGGATACGAAAGATGAATATACAATGACTAGAGACCCAGATTTGTTTAATTTTATTGTGTATGTCTCCCATAGCACCCGACAGATTCCTAATCATATGGTGGATGTTGCAAGTGCTTATTAATTGATTAATTTACAACAGGGGAAGTAAATTATATAAATGAATTATCACTGTGAGGAGCACCAGAGCCTGTACATGAGCGCTTTAGTTAATTTTAAGACTGTGCTCATTAAATGAGGGATACAAATGAATCACAATGTTGGGAGCATTTACATGATCGATTGTAATAGCCATACAATTATAATGTTTACCGTATTTACTAGCATTTAGCTAGTTTGCACAATTGTAATTTCAACTTTAAACATTCCACCTTTCTTCCATTGCAGCAGTGTCGTGTGGCTTAAACGATTCATAATACCAGTGGCAATAAGGCATATGATGTCATCTGCCCCTCCCCTTGTCACAGGATTGTCCTGTCTTTACAGCTTGTTGCTCATTAGCAGACCAGCCTGCTGTAATGTTTGCACGTACTTGTACTCGTCTCTAAAAAATAAAGCTCTCCTGGTTGCACTGCTTCTGCCTGCAGCAACTTCCAGGCTGTCTCTTCCAGCGGTTGTCAAAGCCAAAGATGCTTGCAGGTCAGCTGAAAATCTCATTCAAAGTTAAATTCTGATTCAGGAGTTGAACTCACCCCGATTTAACAAAATTTCCCGAAGCTAGGCGCCATAGACACCCAATGTTCATTCTGCTCAGGCCGTGCTGGGGCCTGAAGCTCAGGATCTTTGACGTGGGAAATCCACTCCATGCTCAGTCCTATGGTAGGAGCAGACCTTACCCACCCAGAGTCCTGCTGGGTGGACAGCGCTTGAGGACAGTTAGCGTCTGCACACTGGCTGGCCAGGGGAGCGTATGGTCTCTGGGCAGTACAAACTTCATGTGACAAATGAACTTTTGCCAAGATTGTCCTATTCTGTGCATTTGGGAATAATCCCACGGGGTCACGTGGCCAGAAAAACCAGGAAGGAATTAAGAGTCATGGCGATTCTCCAAGCAGTGCCAATGCACTGGGGTGGACTCTGCAACTTCGCCGTTTCTTAGGTTATATGACCTCCACTCAAGGAAAGTCACATTTTAAGAAGCCACCCACACAGCCACCTGCACCACCCTTTGCCCTCGTCTGACCACATTGACTCTAAGTCAGTTTTCTCCAGCTTCTCTCCAGTGAGGCCACATTTTCTTTCCCTGAATACTCCTTCACTACCCGCTGAAAGTTCCAGAATGTCTTACTGTCCTTCACTATTGCTGTGATGCAATCACCTGACAAAAACAACTGGAAAGGAGTTTACAGTAGCTCATAGTTAACAAGATCTAAGTCACAGAGCAGTCAAGGTGGCTGGCTTGATGCAGTCAGGTACAGGCAAGGAGGGCATTAATGCATGCTTCCTCCCAGCTCACCGTTCCACTGTTAATCTAGGATCCGAACCCAGGGAATCTTACTATTCGCTTTTCTTCCCTACCTTCCTTCCTTCCTTCCTTCCTTCCTTTCTTCCTTCCTTCCTTCCTTTCTTCTCTCCTTCCTTCCTAGATTTATTTATTATTATGTATATAGTGTTCTGACTGCATGTACACCTGCAGGCCAGAAGAGGGCATCAGATCACATTATAGATAGTTGTGAGCCACCACCGCCACGTAGTTTCTGAGAATTGAACTCATGACCTCTGGAAGAGTAGTCAGTGCTCTTAACCACTGAGCCGTCTCTCCAGCCCTAATACTACTCATTTCTCAGGCTGGCTCTTCCAACATCAGTTAATGTTGTCAAGATAGCCACACCCATCCCCACAGGCCAGCTTTTCCCTTCTCTCACTGAGACTTTCTTCCCAGGTCACATAACAATGAAAACCAAGAGTCACGTGTTTACTTTTAGTTACCAGTGGCCTCAATGTTCCCTCAAGACTGTAAGTGTTAATTTATTCTCCAGACCTAGTCCCTGCTTATTTTGAGATTTGTTTTACTGTGTTTACTCCTAACTGATGTCACCAAGGCTTATGGCTTCATTAAGATGCATGCTTACCTCTCTCAAAGCTTGGAACACAAATATCCAAAACAGATTTTCTCGTTCCTTCTTGTAATTCCCTCAGCCTTCTACCTTAGTGTAGCAATTCTAACCCTGTTATGAGCCCATAAACAGACCCTCTCTTTTATCAGCATTGAGAGGAACCTTTTGAATGAGTTTCTGCCTTGTCATGAACAGTTAACCCCCTTGTTGGTTTCCTCTGCGCCATCTTAAAGTTCCTACCCAGTCCAGCCCTTGTCACTTGGTACACAGTAGTCTGCTTCTGTGACTTCCACTAGTCACATTTAAGGTTGTCTTTCTTCTATGGGATAAACTTAGATGCTTTAATGTTTGTTATAGAACCCTGAATAATATGTTTACTCCCCAACACCATCCACAGTCCCATTCACCTCTGTTTCAACACCTGCTCTGTACTGCAGCCACCTCGGGCTGTTAGTGTTGACTGTGTCTCAGTGAGGAAGTATTTAGGTACTATTCGGCCCATTGTGGGCAGCTTTATTCCCTAGGCAAGGCCTTAAACTGTATAGGACATCCAGCTGAATAAACAGGCAGACAGCATGGGTGCATGCGTTCAGTGCTCCCTGATCTTGTCTGTGTAACTAACCTTCTTGAGTTCCTCCCTTGATTCCCCCTCAGTGAGAGAAGGTAACCTGGAACTGAAATCTAAATAAGTCCTTTATCTTCTAGTTGATTTTTCTCAGGTCATTCATCACAGTACAGAAACAAAGCTGGGACATTCTCTTTAGAATAAAAATACTAAACATTATATAAAATCTCCACGCCAGTACAAAATTTGTATTATAACACGAAATCAGAACTAGCTATAAAATTAAGAAACTTGGTGAAACAAAGATGGGACCATGCTACTTAGGGCCCTCTCCGGAAGCTTGCAACTTCACCTTCACTGCCTTCCTAATATACATTTAACAATCACCGTCCAGTGCCAAGCAAGAGCAATGTTTGCCATTTATCACGGGTACTCAGTGTTTTAAACTGAATTATCTTAACATTGTTGATGCAGGAACATGTCAACAGTTTCTTTCATGATTAAGATTTGCTCGTGGGGGGTGGGGGGTTGTTTTGTTTTGTTTTGTCTTGTTTTGTTTTTCTGAGACCGGGTCTCACTGTGTAGTCCGCACAAGCCATGCGTTTCAGACCATTCTGCCTCAGTTCCTTGAGCGGTGGATTTATGGACACCTGCCCTCATGTGTTCAATTTCCAAAGCCAGTTTAATATATTTGAAAAAATGTTCCTATAGTCATTACTTTCGATTTCTTGCTCTATTGTATTTCCAGTGGTCAACTAGTGTGTGTTATTGATTACAACACACAGTTGCTCTCTGTGCCAAGTTTCTGCCTTACCTCTTCTTATTACTTGCAAATAAATATTTCTTGATCTGCATAAAGAATACACCAAATAGTCCATGTAAATCCTGGTGTTTACATTTTTCTAGATAAGATAAGAAAAACAATATTAATTTGGGGCTTTCTTTTATAAGTACAATTTGAAAGCTCTATTTGTCTCTTTGTTGCCTTCAAAATATACTTTTGTCAAGGCTTATCTCCAGAAAATTAAAATGTCAATATTTTCTATAATGTCAAAAAGAAAAGAAAGAAAGAGCAAACATGAAATGTTTTCTTTCCTCTGAATTTGCCCATGAGCTATTAAGGAGGTTATTTGAATCCAGGCCATAGCACAGCACTCAAAAGACTAGCTAATGGCTGAGATCTTCGGGTGTTTAGCTCGTTAAAATGAAAGTGAGTTTAGTTAAATTCTGCCTACGATAAGCCTGGAAAGTTGGCAAGGACTTGCTATGCTCCAATCAAGTCTGCAGTGGTGTGTGTGTGTGTGTGTGTGTGTGTGTGTGTGTGTGTGTGTGTGTGTGTTTGTCCAAGTACAGCCCTCTGAACCATGCTCCCCCAACCCCCATTTTCCTAAATACATCATGAAAAAAGGATGAGGTTTCAGCCTTAATTGCTTGCTCCTTTTATTCGCATTCCTCTCTCAGCCAGGGTTGTGAAGAGTGTTGGTAAAAGGCTACACAATAGAGCTTTTCATTAGGCCCCAGCCAGGCACACAAAGGCAGGCTTTTGGAAAGAGTGAATGCCGGAGTTTAATTTGCAGGTGGAGAGGAGATAAAAGGTGCTGACGCCTCTATTATTCTCTTACTTAGGTGACCCTTACCCTGTTCAGCTGATCCCAACCACCATGGCAGCTGCTGCTGCAGCAACACCAGGCTTAGGCCCACTCCAGCTGCAGGTAAGTCGGGAGACAATGCAGGGGGAGGTAGGGGTTAAGTAAACGCAGAAGGCAGCCATTAAACTGTTAGCGCAAACTACAACTGAGGGGACTGAGATTTTTGGTCTCACAGGTTTGTTTTGTTTTTACATTTATTCCTTCTGGCCCTCGACCCAAAGATTACTTTCAATTTTGGTTGTGGGCTCTGAACTAAATATCACTTATATTTTCTCATGGCCTGGTAAGGTTTAACAAAGTGAGTTTCAGCTCCTCGTGTTGGTAGACATCATGATATTTGCCTTCGAATGATTTCCCCCAAATAACAAACAAACAGCCTGTCAAAGATATCTAACCATACCTATGATTCAGGGAAGCAGAAATAGAATTTTATGTAAGATCACTGAAGATGCCTGGTGTTGTTACAGCAGTCACAAAAACACTTGCTTGGTCTCCTCGCTTAGTGGCAGATCATTTAAGCAAGCCAGGAGGAGTAGATCAAAGCCAGTGGGTGTCCATCTGAGCTCGAGTTTATCCCAACGTCCAGTGGGAGACCCTTTTGCCCTTTGGATTGTATATTTCCAGCACACTCTGGAAAGTCACCAGCCTTACCAGATGTCTGAGTGATCTTAGAAGCTGGGTCTCTGGGGTTGGAAAGGGGATCACTAGGAGTTTAGCAGAGAGAATTTCCCTTCTCTTTGTCTCTGAGTTGGTACCCCATAATATATCTCATAGGCCCCATCACTGTGAGCCTCTGAATTATGTAGCTAACGAGAACAGATGATAAGCTAATACCCAGTCCCATCTCTTCCCGGAGGACTGTTTTATAAGCATGGGAAATGCACTGTGGGAAGCCAGATGTGCTGCAGCATAGTTCATACAGTTGCATTGTATCCAGGAGTGTCACTTGAAATACTTGGTATTAGTCTAGATAGTTTATGGTCAGAGAGCCGAGAGCTGGGTACGACTGGCGAATGTGTAGCTGTGTCAAGCCCTGAATCCTGGCAGGAGGAGCAGCAGTGGGACAGCTGAGAGAGTTGAGAGTGTTCTGGAGAGGCCATCTCATTTGTTCATAGTTTATCTTTTCCATGAGAAACTACACCATGTCTGTTTCTTTGAGCTGGAAATACACTGCGAAGTATTAAGACCAACGACAGTAAAATTACTCTAACATTTGTTATCTTTTGCAAGGGTGTCTGGGAATAGCAAAAATTACGGGAAAGGGACTGTAACAGATTAGACTCCAGACATGTAAACACACACTCACTGTCTATATTTGTTATGGGTAAATTATTTTTTGTAACTTTTTTCAAATAATGCCTTACATTACCTGATATTAAAAACATGTATGCTTGTAGGTAATAGAAAGTCGTCTTGTATAATAAAGCTAGAAGAGAAGATAAAAACAAAGAAGAGAATGAAAGGAATTGAGGAACTGAAAGAAAGAGGAAGAGTAGCCTCCAGCAACAGATTGGGATGTTTGAACCTAAGTTGAGGCTTAGGGGAGAGGTTAAGCGTTTCTGTTTTCCAGGAATCCCTGGAGAGGGGGCAGGACAAGGTGAGGGTACCCACAGAATCCCACTGCTGGTCTCCACTACAGAGCAGCATGGCTCAGCATCTCAGATGCTTGTCCGGTGGAGACATGGGAGACTATTTGGCATAAATTACGTTTGATTTTCATTCCAATGGATTTTCAGCTTTTCTCAAGATCTAAAGTATGGGTTTCTTTACTGGGAAACCAGGGAAGCCTTTGATCTCAAATAGGTTTGCTCTTTCTGTAAACAATGTAATCTTTAGCAGGACAAAGTTCTTTGTTTCTTTTCCCTTGATAATGCATGGTCTTCCTAAGTTGCCCTCCTACTCTTGAGCATGTGACCCTCTTGCCTCGGTTGCTCTGTCTACTATTGAATGTGCCATCCTCATACCTGTTGCAGGTGTGTGCATCTTCACATCACCTTTGAAAGGTTTCCATGTAAGTGGTTTTGTATCATTAAAGCTTATAATTTTGGTTAGTATATAAAAAAAAAAAAACCCTTTACTGTAATATTATAAAAAAAATTGGCCATTAAAACATCTTCATGGAAACCTATGGATTCTCATAAAATGCAGTTACAAAAACACATGCACATAATTTTGCAATTATGGGAACTGGGGGTAGGGTGGTCTTCATGGCAAACAAGCCCCACAGCTTGTGGTTTGAGAGCTTCTAGGTCTTTGCTCAGTGGCTTCCTCCTCCCCTCCATGGGAGACCTACCCAGATGGCTTTGAGGAGACCATCCATGATGGTCTTGATGCTTACAGCACATCCACATCCATTGGGAAGTCTGTTCCTGAAATGCTCTGCCTTAGCCGAATGTAAGAAATGAGAAAGTCTGAATGCTTTCCAAACTCTGCTTTTAAATATGTTAGACTCCACTGTCCTTCTCTTTATGATGGCCTACATAACCCTTCCCCCCCCCCCCCCCCATCCCCTCCCAGGGATTAGAATTCATCCGGCTAGAAATTCACTCATATCTCACCATCTGCCCGACTGCTGTTAGGTCAGAAACCCAGTTCTAGACACCAGAGATGAAGAAAAAGGCCACTTACACCTTTCCTTCTTAACCACACATGGCCCCTGTGGAGCTAGGTGTAGGGTGGCACACTGGAGAAGCCACTTTCTTGAGCACTGATCAGAGTTTCCCAGAAAGGCTGGGGCTAACTGGTCATATCAGTAAATGTGTCTGACCTTTGTGGTGGAGACACACACCTATTGATAGCAGCCACTCCAGGAGCAGAGCCACTTAGATAACGAGAGTCCCACTCCTCGCTTCCTGCCCCACACTTCCTGCCCTTTGCTTCCCAACCTGAATTCCTCCACAGACAGCTTGACATGCTTGGATGACATCCTCTTCTGTGTTCTCAATGAGCCGTGATGGTACCATATCCTGCAGCAAGCATCCCGCCCTTCTCCATCAAACCGTTCCAACTCAAGCAAACTCCTTAGTAAAGCCAGGTACGGTGGAGCACACCTGCAATCCCAGCACTAGGGGAGGCAGAGGCAGGCAGAGCTCTGGTCTACAAACAAGTACATGACAGCCAAGGCTACATAGAGAAACCCTGTCTCAAAAAACAAAACAAAACAAAACAAAACCTCTCCAATAGAACACACCCCCATTTGTCCTGCCATGCTTTCTTCGGAACTGTCTCATGTTCTTAGCGTGTAAGGTCTTAGGTTTTGTAGCTCATCCACCAACGAGTTGAGAAGAGGCATTTGAGTTTTTCTTTTCTTCTGACTTATCCAACTCTCAAGAATTCTGCCTTCTCGCTTGGGGAAGGAGAACAGAGTACTTTCTTTATAACCCAGAGCCATAACTCTTACAGCCATAGGCCCAACTTTGCCCCTATCCGTCCTGCCCACCAGACACCAGCTCACACGGACTGTGCTCTGGGAAGATGGGAATGGGGACACAGAAACCGTCAGGGGCAGGAGGCTCATGATTAATGCTTGGAGAACCAATAGAGCCAGAGTTTAGGAAAGGGATCTGGTGAGTACAACGCTACAGGTGCCAATTGCTGGTTTCTTTGTTAAAAAAAAAAAAAAAAAAAAAAAAAAAGAGTTCTTTTTTATTTAATGGGATTGTTTACTTGCTTTGTTTCTGATACTGTTTCATCTGTTTGTCCTGGGTGAAGAGTGGTAAGCCTGGGGGCAGGTTCTCTTTCCCCAGACAGCAGCAGCAGAGATCCTGAGCTGAGGGAGGAGCAGGCAGGACAACTGGGGAGTAACTTATGTAACCCTGAAAGCCATGCACCAATCTGAGACTGTGCTTGTTCCTTACCAGAAGAGGAGTGAACTCTTAAACAAACAAACAAACAAACAAAAAAAAACCCCACCCCCCTCGGGCTCAAATACAATAGCTTGGATTTAAATAAAAGGTCATAGCAACTAATGTTGCTAGCTGCTGGTGAGACCTTGCACACCATCATATGTAAGAATTTCCTTGGACTATCTCATTTAATTATTGTTGCAGCCCTTGGAGTTAGATATTAGTAGCTCCTCTGGACAAGGAAGGAAGCTTGAGCATAGAGGCCAAACTCCACAGCTTTTAATGATTACAATTGGCTCACTGTGCCCAGGAGATTTTATTTGCAACTCTGGTGTAGCTGACTTCGGCTACTTTGTGAGTTCTTCTTTCTTCTGCCCTTTCTTCCATCCTTTCAACCCCTTAAAACTAGATAAGAAAGGAAAAAGGATAGAGAGGAAAGGGAACAGATTCCTGAGTAAAATCATGGGTCAAAAAGGGGGTGACGTTATCCTAAGATCCTTCCTGCTGATTGGGCATCAAGTTCCTTGGGAGCAAGTTTGATCTTTTCCACAAGAATATCTCATTTCTTCTTGTTGTTGTTTCTTCTTTGCGCATGACTAATTAGCAAACCATGATCAACAATCAACCAACAACCCACCCTGAGTGACTAGTAACCACCCACCCCACCTATCAAGGCTCTAGCATTTATATACCCTCTGAAATTTCCCAGAATTCCAAACATCACACAGTTCCAGAAATAGTGTGCAGCCAGCAAAATCACCACGCCTCTACTAGAGCACAAGGCAAATCACAGTCAGCTGCAAAGCAGCCCCCATCACTACACCTGGAATCAGAATGGATGCACATTCTTATAATATTTCTATGATGTTTTTAAAGAAACGAAAGTTCCAAAGTTGTCACTGCACTCTGGAGTCCTTCTCCCTCAACAGGTTCTCCGACTCAGAACGTGAAAATCAAACTGTAGCTGTAGTTCTGGTTGGTTAGCATTTCTTCAAATCCTCTGTGCTTTCTAGAGGCAAAGTGATCAGTGGGAATGACAGTGGGGAGATGTTTGCTTCATACTCTGAGCTTCAGGGTTCACACCCCTTTGTACAGATTCAAGCTCAAATACTTTCAGGACTGAGAAATAATGAGAATTAATATGAAGGTGTCTTTCTACTTCTGGTTGACTTGATTAACTCATCCTGTTTTCTTTTGAGGTAACCTTGTGTGTGGATATGATTCTTCCCACTTGTATAATACTATTTTTAAAAAGAACAGAACCTTTATTAAAGTAAGAACAGAGATGAGCATAATGACTTTAAAAGACTAATAGAATGGCACGGCTTAAATGAAACTGTATTTTTTTTACAACTTAACTATTATTTTGTGGTCCTGGAAATCACTACCATGTGTAATGAAAAGTATTTTATATGAAAACAGAAGTAATTGTATATTTTAGAATTAGTTAAAGTATTTCAGAGATCAACATATATTGTTTTTATTTTATTTTTTTGAGAGAAAGGGTTTTACCTCGATTATGAATATAATAAAATAAGCATGTTATGCCAATTACTTTTTTAAAATTTCTTTTTCTTAGAGAAAATCTCTCTTCGTGTCTGATGCCTGCCACATCTTTTCTAAGGCTCTAAGCCTCATAGCCCCACATGCTGGCCATGGAGAGGGAAGATGATGTGAATGTTTACATAGACTATGGACACATCCCCAGACGGACTTCCCCGAGGATGGTCTTCCTCCATTTCGAGGCTGCTTACTCTGTTTATGGTCTTGATGAGTGCCCTCATCCCGTCTCCTCCACTTAGAAGCAAACGTGCTCTCCTGAGCTATGTAACCTCTGCCCATTTATCTGTGTCTTTCAGTGTCTGTTCCTCTCCTCTCGCAAACACATCAAGAGTCTACACATTTCTTCCCATCGTAACTGACCATGCTAAGTCAGCTCATCATCCAGTCCTAAAGTGGTCATTCAGGCTTGATCTTGCCAGCTCAGTGCATTTTTTTAATTGATTTTTGTTTTCTTAAAAAAAGTCTCATATCTTGTTCCTGCTTAAGACCTCTGATTATTTCAGTTTTCTTTCCACACTCATGAGTGCTATTGCTAAGTGTATTCACTATTCTTCTCATTGTTGTGACCAAGTAACCAACAAGGTACAAATGAAGGGAGAGGTTTTTGGCTCTCTATTGAGGGGATGCAGTCCCTCATGATGGGAAAACTTGGAGGTAGAGCTTGTGCCTGTCATAGCAGGAGCAAAAGGCTGCTTTCTCATAGCTCTGCAGGCCACAAGGTGACAATGCTTATGCCATCTCGCTTTCTCACTTTTCCTCTTTTAGTTAGTCACAGAATTTTTGTCACCTGCATCATGGTGGGCAATCTCCTGATTTTTAATCTTCTCTTGGCATGTCCTCAGAGACATACCCAAACGTACCTTCTAGTTGAACTAAATCCTATCAAATTGTCAATGTAGATTAAGCATCTCATTCACCCAGCCAACAAAGATTTAACCTTAAGGTATCATGTGAAAATGTTAGAGATCAAGGCACCTGTGAGCTATATTCAAAATTACGCTTCCTGGTTATTCTAGTCAGGGTTACTATTGCTGTGATGAAATATCATGACTGAAGCAAGCTGGGGAGGAAAGGGTATGTTTAGGTTACACTTCCACAGCACTGTTCGTCACTGATGGAAGTCAGAACAGAAATCTAAACAGAGCAGGAACCTGGAGGCAGGAGCTGATGCAGAGGCCATGGAGGGGTGCTGCTTACTGGCTTGCTCCTCATGGCTTGCTCAGCCTGCCTCCTTGTAGCACCTACAATGGGATGGATCCTCCCTTATCAACCACAATTAATAAAATGCCCTGTGGGCTTGCCTACAGCCTGATCAGATGGAGGTCCTTTCTCAATTGAGGCTCCCTCCTCTTAAGCGACTCTAGCTTGTGTCCAGTTGACATAAACTAGCCAGCACACTGGTTTCTGCCAATCAAAATCCAGATGTCAGTGGCTTGCCATTATCTGAGCTTCACCAAGTGCTTCTGTATATTATGGACTTAATAAACATTTAAATGGAAGGGAGAAGAATGAAAATTAGCATGACACGCTCAATAAAATATCTGATTTTCTTATATTACTGTCCCATGATACAATAAAATTAAGCTTAATGTTCATAAGCAGCTTCCTATATAAATCTCCATATTTAAAAATTATCAATAACAAGAAATGTAAAATAATCAAATGAACAATTTCGATTTGTGTAAGAATAGAAAATAGTTTTAATTTAATTAATTCTATAATATCACATTAACATTTTATAAAAAATATTCTTAGTAAAATGGTTGAAAAGTACTGTGTGTGACTGGCACCATGCTTGGCACTATGATATTTGCAAAAATTACTTTGTAACCTTTCCTTAACCGGGCTCAGTCTGTTCTATCTATACTGTCTCTCTGCTGGCCCTTGCCTTGCTAAGGCAGGCGCTTAGCCTCAGAGTTTCCAGGCAATCCTTCCTTCCACCTAAAGGCTCTCTCTCTCACCTTCTTTTAATGCATGCTGCACTTACCTGTTCTGAGAGCTACAGAGCTACACCGTTTAAGCCTTAATCCAACATTCCCCCCCCACACACACACACCCCGACTTTAGGCCCCTCTTTCCATTCATCTCCTTGCAGCTGCCTTCAAACATGCTCTTTATCCGTTGCCTTGTCTGTCCTCCAGAAATGCTGCACCCCACCAGGACAGGATCTCCTCCTTTCTGCCTTGCACCTCAAGGAACCCTAGAAAATTCCAAGTACTCAGCACTTTTTGCATGCTGAGGGCAACAATAGTTTTCAATAAAATAATGCAACATATGATTAATTTCTGAAGCAAATTGTATTTAAGCACCAGGAGACTTTATAGTTATTTTCATCTCTATTTGAAGACACTTAGGGTGTAAGAACACTCTAGCCAGCTCTGCCTTGCCTGATTGTGCCTCCATTTACCTTGGTATAACCATGGGTTTCTGCATAAACACTGCTTATATGAGGGGCAATTGTCTAATTCTTTTGAAGTCATTATAATTTATCAATGAGAGATGACACGTGGCAACATTGAATCACCCCTATATTATATGTTAACATGTGCGCAGACACATAAGAATATGCATGCTGGAGGTGCTTTTGTGTGACCCCGTATCATTCATCTTGCCAGGGCAACACTGACGTAAACTGTGTCTACGTAATAGGCGGATGTATTTATCCAAACAGTAACTAGCCAATTAGCACTCTCATATACTGACTTGACCCATTTTATCTTTCTCTCCTTTGATTATTTTTTTTTAATTCCTCTTTCTAAATATTTTTCCATGTGCAATTGTACAATTTGGACATTTTTCTCCCAGATGTCGGTCCTTTTAAAAAAAGGTGTGTTTTGTTTATATAAAAAGTGAACCCAGCTTTGTTTCTGTATTTAAAATGAAGTCTGAGTGTTTACACAGAATAAAGCTAACAGAGAATTTTTGGACATTTGTGTCTTGATGAAATCAGCCATGAATTGTCTGTTCTTAATTAATAAAAACCAATGACTGCAGCAGACTCCCAGCTAACATTTATTTTTTTCCCATTCATTCTCATTAATTTGCATTTTACTTAATGAGCATCTCGAATCTTTTAATAGTAGTTATACTGTACTGTCCTATTTCTATTTTTTAAAGCGAGGCTTCTAATATTTGAAGTTAGAAGGAAATATTTATTCAGTTTCTTCTCACTTTATAAATACTGTATCTGTCTTGGCCAAAAGATGGTTACCACCTGTTCTACCTATAGGAAGCCAAAAGTACCGACTCCAACCAGTGATTAATAGTGATAAGCAGAAGGAAACAAAACTTGGAATTTTTGGACAGTCGTATTTTGCTCAAAATAAGCAAGTAGTCCTCAATCAAGAATTCTTATTGAATTAATTAAACTTTAAAAAATTTTACTACAACTATTTCAAAAATTCAAAAGAATATTTTTGGAATGTCAGGGCTCAGAATTCTAATTTGCCATAAGTGAAATATGGAGCTCCTGTAGTTGTCTCAACTGTGACGACCATGAGCAGGTACAAGGTTCGTTAGTTAGAGAGTCCCATGCGACAGGCGCTAAAGTCTCAGTTGCTGTCAAGGCTGAGGCAGCACCAGTATCTGCCTGACAGAGCTCCACCGAGTAGATAGCGATGAAAACCAAAGCAAACCCTGAAGCTGGTCCTTTTACCAAAATCCTGCCAACCTTTGAGCAAAGTCAACAATGGTGAAAAGGCATCCTCAGGGCTGAGAGGGCCCGAGCATGCCTGGTGCTGTTCATCCACTGCTGCAGAAAGACCAGGAAACAGCCAAACGGAAAGGTCTGGTGCAGTGTAGACCCTTGTGTCTGCTTGCGCGAATCTTCTCCTGGGTTAGAGGGCTGCATTCTTGTGCTTCCTCGGGCTTTGACCCTGAGCCTGCAGGGCAGACAGACAGAAACACAGGCAGAGTTAAGCAGCACAGCTGCAGGATCATCTGCATACGTATTAATGGGGGGTGGGGGTGGGAAGAACCCACAACAATTAAATTGTATACAGAGACATCCTGCATACTAAAGACATATGCAAATGGGCCAGGGAAAGTGTAGCCAGCATTGGCTCTGGCTTTTCCAGGCCCATATGGGATCCAGAGAGAGCCTGGCAATTTTGAAGCCTCCTTCAAGGACAAACCTGATAGGTTGTGCTTCCAGAGTTATAAACCACCCCCAGGGTTCCCAGGGGGTGCTTGACATTTGAACAGTGAGAACAGCGATTTCTAAGTGTATGAGATGCTAACAAAAATATCAGGGCAAGCGCTTCCCCAGCACCTGTTTTTATTATGACCAAACAAAGATGTAGCAATTTCCGATTTATAGTTGGATCTCTACCTTGGCTGGTTACATGATAACAGGGCTGTTACTCAGGGTCAAGGTACTGGTAACAACTCCATGCTGGCGTCTTGGCAATCAGTACATGCTAGGTGACTCTCCAATATTTCTGGGTTAAGACCTACAAGGATTTCCTAGGCTTTAAGGCACAGTCATGCAGCCTACACATCCCAGGTGTTTGCTTGTATGTAGCCGTCCTTACAATTCGTCATAGTCAACAGTTTTGCGATACAGACCAGAGCCACCTTCAGCTGTTGGTTTCAGGATTCTCTGTCCTCACTTAGCCTAGGATGAGAGCATCCTCATCAAGTTCTAGCAATTAAGGCAGAGACATATGGCCCCTTTATAAGGTACGTTGAGGGAAAGAAGCATGAAGCTTAGAATTGCTACTGGGCCACACGGAGAAGCCATCTTGAGATTCATATTTCAGGACCTACACAGTGACTCTGTGTTACCTGCACATTTTTGTCTTGTGTCAAGGACGCTCATGGATGAAGCTCAGAATTGGGCAGTCCATCAAAATGTTCTGCACTTCATTCTCCTTGTCAATAAGATGTAGATAGATAGCTTTTTTTGGTAAGGGATAAATGAGATAATGTTTATACAGTTCTCGGAGTGATAGAAACTGCCATCATTACTTACTGTGTACTATGTTATAGGCAAGATCCAATGGTGAGTATTTTTAGTTAATTAATAGAGTTTTATTAACTGTTATGCCATGATTTTCAATGTACAATTTAAGCAATAAACAAAATTTTAATAAGGGATTTTCTTATATTAATATACATCAATAAAACTGAGGCAAAGCACTTCATATATGAGAGAATACTACACTCTCCTGTGTGCTATAATATAAAAGTACATTGATAGACTACAGGAGGACTAGAGAGGTGCTCAGAAGGTAAGAACACCTGCTAGTCTTGCAGAAGGCTGAAGTTTGGTTTCCAGCACCCATATCTGGTGACTTACAAGCACCTGTAATTCAGGTCTCAGGGAATCCAATGCCCTTTTCTGGCTCCTGTAGGCATCTTTACTCACATTCAGATACCCATGCAGATATACACACATACACATAAATAAAAAAAAAAATCTTAGAAGAATAAAAAGAGTTCCACAAGAGGCAATGCATTTACTTATATAAAATAGAAACATCTGGATAGCTACTTGGAGTGTACTTTTGCATATTTTGTTATTGTGCACTTTTGTTTCATTATTCATATCTATGAGATGGTAATAAAGGCTGCAGGCATGGCTTGTGTTTCCATGGGTATAATGAAAATGAATTGTTCTGTGCATCGCCCCCCAACTCCTTTAAATAAATATCTTATAAAATCTAAAATAAATCATTGTTATATAGGCCCTTTTAATATGATGTTTAAAATTTAAATAACATAAAAATGTTTTCTGGTATTACCATTTGATACTTATTCATATATGCTGCACATGTTAGTAGAATTATGGTCTTTATCACATACCCTACCTGGTACTCTCTTTCTATCTTGTCTGCAACCAAAACCGTTTTTCAATCTCTATAAACTTTATTTTTTATTAGTTTCTTTGAGGCAACCATTTTATTTCACACTTTAATGCAAAAGTGAATTATGTTTCTAGAACTACACACCCTAGAGATATTGGTTACTCAGAGCTGTGGGTTGTTTCTTAGTTGAGGGCTTCAGAGTCATGAGGAATCAGGCACAGATCCACGTGGATCTTAGAGGAGCCTGAAGAGAGGGAAAGTGTAAATGTAAGAGAAGAGCAGAGTGTGAAGAAGACAGGGCCTCCACTTCTGACCTAGGCACAACAGACAGACAATAGGCAGGCTTGATTTGCTAGATGGATTGATAGATTGAACATAGATAGATGATTATACGTATGGATAGATGATTAGCTAGATAGTGGATAGATGATTAGATGGATGGATGAATGGATGTCTAGATGATTTGAGGGAGGGAGGGAGGGAGTAAAAGAGGGAGTCAAATAGATGATTAGCTATATGGATGCATAGATGAGTAGATAAATGGGTGAATTCATAGATCATTGGATGGATGGATGATTGGATGGGTGGATAGGTACATGATAGATAGATAGATAGATAGATAGATAGATAATAGACAGATGATAGATAGATGGATAATATATAGATGACAGATAGATAGATAGATAGATAGATAGATAGATAGATAGATAGATAAACAGACAGACAGACAGACAGCTGGTTGGATGGAAGTTAGATGATGGATGTACATGGATGGATAAGTAAAAATTCCTGATTGGAGGAAAACAATTGGTTCCCACTATTCACTATACCCCACCACCACACACAGTGTCATCTGCTTCTTTGTCTCGTGTGTCAGTGTCTGTGGGTAAATAGCTTGAACTGAAGAGTCTGCTGCTTAGTAGCCTTAAAGCCCCATCTATCCCAAGCCTCCAGTTTTATAGATGAGGCAATTAAGTACTGACTAGGCTAAACAAGTGAGACTGACATTCTCCAAACTGAACTCTTTCAAAGTTTGTTATGATATCCTTAAAAATAAATGCGTGCGCGCATGCGTGCGTGCATGCATGTGTGTGTATGTGTTATATTTTAGTTGTTCTGGCTAAAGTGGGGAGAGAGAAATTGCTCGGTTAGCATTTGGATCACTCAATTAAGAAAGGCTGAGTTAGGCAGTGACCAGCCTCTGCCTGTCAGTTACAGTGGTGACCTGTGGCATGGCTTCCCTCTCCCCAGTTTCTGTGAGCTCATTCTCCTGTTAGACTATCTAGGAAGATCAAGGGGTTTAGAAAACCAAACAGCAAAGAAACATGCTGTCTCCTGTTGTTTGTACATAGAGGTTTCTAAGTGGGTTTGTTTACATTGTGTGTCTTGTCAGTATTCTGTTTGTTTCTCAGAAGAGGGGGAGTACTCAAAAATGATTACATGATCCTGCAGATAGGGCTTGCAGTTGTGAATGAGACATAGGAACAGAAGGACTAAGAGAAATACCACAGGACAATGTTGAAGTGTATTTGTTTAGAAAATGTCTTGACAAGACTTGGAAATAGAACTCTGTTGGATTCAGAAAAGTTAAGCCCAGAACATTTGTGCTTCTGGTGAGATTCTTAGTACCAGACAGAGCAAGGGTGTGGCCAGAAGCAGATGCGGTGTGGATGGAGCCCAGTTGCTTGTTATTCTTACCTTTGACCTCTCTGTGAAGGTCACACTCTTTTCCCACTTAACTGAACTGTACCCTGGATGAAGCAAGCCGGCAGGAAGACCCAGCACAGATTCAGTGTGTGCATACAGTGACTTGTGAAAGTAAGCATATATGGTGCAGGCCGGGCATACATGGTGTAGGCCGGGCATACATGGTGCAGGCCGGGCATACATGGTGCAGGCCGGGCATACATGGTGTAAGCCAAGCATACATGGTGTAAGCCAAGCATACATGGTGTAGGCCAGATTAAGGCTTCAGAATGAAAATTTGAGCAATAATCCCTCTTGCTTTCTTCTTTATCAGAATTTAATCAACAGTCAATTTTTAAAGAATAGCCTAGGATATTATAATTGCCTTCTTTAAGAAGAAAGAATTATAAACAATGTCCACTCCAAGTCTACACTAGTTGTTTAAGACAAGAGATGTACCTTTAAGAAACAATGACAAGTAGAGTCCAGTGAGCAGGGGTGGGTGCGCGGATGGGGCTCTCCTTTTCTGAGGAATAAGGGAGGGGGAGGAGAAAAGAGGGAGGGGTGTTGGAAGGGAGCTATGATTGGGATATAAAGTGAGTAAATTAATTAATTAATTAAAAAAGAAACTGACAACTCTTTGTTATAATGTGGCTTATCTTCTGGTTCTGTCACTAGAACAATTTACTCTTTGCTTCAAAATGCAAAATTTTGGTGTCCTGTAGAATATTATGGACCAGAACAATTTTGACTTTTAACTGTTTTAGAGGAACATTTGCTATTGGTAATGAGCTATTTGACGACAAGACAAACTCACATCCACACACATTTGCACATACACACTCACACATAAATATACATATAAACACTTGCACACAAACTCACACACTGACACATACATACACACACTCACACACACACACACACACACACACACACACACAGACAGACACACACAGTGGAAGGGAGGGAGAAATACTGTAAATGAAAACATTTGAATGAAATATAGAAGATAAACAATTACAGAAATCAAAGAACCTTTGTCTTAGTTACTTTCTGTTGCTGTTATAAGGCACCATGGTCAAGGCAGCTTAAAAAGTGTTTCATTTGGGCCTGTGGTTTCAGAGAGACAGTCCATGGTGATTGGCCAAAGGCAAGATGGCAGAAACAGCTGGGAGCTCACATCTGGATCAACAAATAGAAGGCAGAGAGAGCAAACTGGGAACCACATGAGTCTGTTGAGACCTTAGAGCCCACTCCCAGTAACACACCTCTTTCAGCAAGGCCACACCTCCTAATCCTCCACAAATAGTTCCACCAACAGGAAACCAGTTATCTAAATACAGGTGTTTATGAGGCCCATTCTCTGTCAAACCACCACATTCTTAGTCTTCACTTTTATCAGCATCTTGGTTTCACGGGTCATATTTGTCATTTTCTTCGGGAGCAATGTTCAGTTTTTATGATTTCAAGTTACTATAGACAGTAGGTGGCATTGGGTCCAGGCTGAAACCATCCATTTTATTTCCTGTTTTCCACAGACTCAGAATTTGCATTGTCATTAATTGCGGTGAAGAAAAGATTTCCACAGCACAGGTCACTTGGGTTTTTTTCCCCCTTTAGAACATGAACGTGTTCCTCCAAGCTTCATTCCGTCTTTAACAAATGCTAAGATAAAGCTTATGTTCCTAATAGACACCATTCTTATGATAATGTGTAGTGTAAGGAAAAAGGAATTGAGCTCTAGAGTTAAAAAAAAAAAAAATTTCTGTATACCTTTCAGTTTTAGAAAGATGTAACTTTTATTCGCCCATGTCTTAGTATTGGTTTGTGCACCTGAGTTCAGATTCCTACGGGTGCTGGAGGGCACATCAGATACGGGGAGCACGTTACAGATAGTGTGGACCTCATGGAGCCTCTGTGAGTGGGTGACCACAAACTCGGGTCCTCTGCAGAAGCAGCAAAGGTTCTCAGCCTCTGGCTATCCATCTCCTGCCCCTGGTAAAGAGAGAAAAATCTTTCCTCATCCCAGTTTCTTCACCCATGGCCTGGGTAATCCACTCCTGTGTGGTAAAGGAGCTGTGAGCGTAAAATGAAGTGACGCCCACAATGGACTCATCGTTAGGGACTCTTAGATTCGTGATCCACTGGATCTCAGACTTTCAAGTGATCTAAAATAGGCCCGGCAGCCTCTTCGGGCTGGCAAGTCATTTTCTTGGATTGTATAATTTCTGTTCTGTAGGACAAAGTTAACTGAGTACTGAAGAGACTCATTCAAGTTCATAACGGACAACTTCACTGGAAATCCAGAGTACTCATTTTTAAGTTATTATCATCATCATCATCATCATCATCATCATTATTATTACATTTATGTTTATTTCTTAGTTTCTTCTTCTTTTTTTTTTTTTTGAGTCAGGGGCTCATGTAACTCAGGTTGGTCTTGAACTCACTATGTATCCAAAGGTAACCTTGACCTCTTTTTCTTGTTGCTTCTACCTCCCAACCAGAGGTTCTGGGCTTATAAGCAGAAAGTAGTTTTTGAAGGCACAGTTCTTCATCTAAAACATTCGCCTTCATTTCATATTACAAAAGCTTGTGTCTTCGTTCCTATTAGAAGTAGGGGCCACCTGCCTCTCTGTGGCTCCTTCCGTGAGGGCTTTACTTTCACAGTGTCGTAATCTCTGGAGAAGCCAGCTTCCCCTGTGGAAGGGAATGCCACTGTGTGATTGGAACATGCTCCTGTTTGATGATTTTGTGCAGGGAATCCAACAGCGAGACTATGGACTCAGAAGTAGAACTGTTACACCCTAGGGACAGCTTTACTGGTTGTTGTGGTTTGGTTTGGATTGATTTCCTTTTTTTTTTTTTTTTTCTTTCTTTCTTCTTTTTGGTTTCTGTTTATTCATTTTGGGGTAATTGTGGCATCCCTCATGGGTGTGCGGCTGCAGCACACTTGGGTTTTTCTAGGCATTTCTCTAACTGCGTGTAGCTCTCAATGTGGCTTCTGGTGCATCCTCTTGGGAGATGTGTTTAGTGGGCTATCTGGAATTGCTGAAAAGTTTTTATAATCATTTTTTCTCTATATAGTCAAATCATTAGTGTTTCTTAAAAACTAATAACTCTACTTCCAATTTTTGTCCAGGCTATTTGAGTCATAGTAGCCACTAGACTAGTTGATTTGACCAGTTTTTTGAATCTTCAAATGAGACTAAGTCATAGTAAGACTGGTAGTAATCCTCTGATAGGATTATGATGCAGCTTTCAAATTACAAAAACACTCAGCACAGTAAAGTGTCAATTGTTTTATTAAATTTTCCTATTGAAAATATATTAGTGTCATTATTTGAAATAATGCAATATATTTAATTATAATGGTAACCTTTCCTCACCCTGAGTGTTTCTATCTCTGTTGGGTTTGGGATGTTCTTTTATATTTATCTAAAACATATTAAAGGCAGACATTATAGGAATAGGCTCAGGAGCTTCACAGGCATGCCTGTCAATGACTAAATGAAAGAGGGAGGATGGATTGTGTGTTTGCAGTCTCTCCCACACAGGTTTAAGTTATATGTAATGACTCCCGTGCATTAAGTGTTCCACTCTGTGGCCTTTCTCATTTCTATGGGTCAATCAAAAAGTTGTTGCCTCCAACTCTGTTAATGTTGACAGTGAAGGAGCTGTTCATTCCAAAAAAAAGAGTACAAGTAAAAGGAAGGGTGACAGTTAAGAATAGTTCAGTTAGATCTATGCCTTCTATTGGTGGCTAAACAATCTATGAATGTGGTCCTGTCTGAATTGTTTCTGATTTTCCTTCTGATGTATCCTATGACACCAGCAATACTATATTTCTTATTATCTGTCAATAAAATCTTAGTAATGATTTTACTGACTAAAGTGATGAAATGCTTACATTGAGTTCAGGAGACCTTTGTGAGTCTTTGTTAGTATTTATAAAACTGTTACTTGCTGGAAGGGGCAGGGCCCATAGTAGGCTGAGAAGATGTGGACACCTCAGTGGGAAAATCTGACCAATTATCCCAGAGAAAATGCTACTAGGGAAACACATTTGCCAATCGGCTGTGTTTGTCTGAATGCTTGGTCTTTTTTACATCCACATTGGCTGAGACCTAAGATTGGTGCACAGGGGTGGTGGTAGCAATGTGTCCATGAATAGGGTCAGAGGAGAGGCTCCCAATCAAAAAGAGAAATATTGAACTTAAAAAAAATAGCTAATTTGTCACTTCACTCATTGAATATGAACTGAATAGACTTCTAACCCTTAAAATCCTTTTTTCCCTCTTTTTATTGCCTGGAATCTTAAAAGCTTTATCATTTGCAGTCATAAAATGAAAATATACACCAAACCCTCAAAGGGTAAGTATGAAATTAAATTATATTTAGGCAGCTGTAACCTTTTAAAACGATCGGATTCCAGTTAATGTATTTCTTCCTGTTCCGAGTGCTGCCATGGTGTTTGATGGTGGGAAGCAGTCCAAAGGGCATTGGGAGATAATAAATTCACTGTAAATTTCACCCCAAGGCATGTCTCCATACACCACGGCCTCCATTTAGCAAGGCTGACCTAAAACTCTTGTCACATCCAAAGGTCATTTAGGTTGGGGTTGGTGTGCCCCATCTATCTTTCCTTAATGTACAGAGTGACAGTGGGAGCAAGATGGAGCTCATAAACAGTCATCAGAATATGAACAAGAAGCCAGCTTTGGACTGGGAGAGCAACATGAGGACATAGCTCCTCTCTGCCGACTGGCAGCTGCCTTGCTTCTTGCAAAGCCAGGGAAGAGTTCACATAATTGTGGACTTCCTGTTCTGTATTTCAGAGCACTCTGTAACTGGAAAAGTCATTGGGGAGTTGGTTGATTTAGAATCAGGCACCTTTTCATCAATTTTATTTGATTTGTTTCCAGTGTAGTGGGTTAAGATGGATAGATATAGATAATAGATAGATAGATAGATAGATAGATAGATAGATAGATAGATAGATAATAGATGATAGATAGAAGATAGATCATAGACAGACAAACAAATAGGTAGATAGATAGATAATAGATAAATGATAGATGGTAGATCATAGACAAATAGATAAATGATAGATTATTGATCATAGATAAATGATAAATAGAAGGTAGATGATAGACTGATAAATCACAGATAGATAGATAGATAGATAGATGCTGCATAGATGATACATAGATAATGCATAGATAGATAGACGATGCATAGATAGGAGATAAGGTGGATAGATGATAGATAGATAGATAGATAGAAGGATGATAGATAAATGATAGATGGGAGATCATAGACAGACATAGACAGACAGACAGACAGACAGACAGACAGACAGATAAATGATGCATAGATGATACATAGATAATAGATAGATAGATAGACCGACAGATATCGATCCTCTGGTCTCTGCTCCACTATCATCTAAGTTCTCCCTGTAAGTGAATCAGACCAACTGTTTGTTCTTTTGTGCCTGGTTTACATCACTTAGCACATGGTGTTTTCAAGTTTCATGCTCCATGTTGCCACCTGTATCTCCCAATTATCCATGTTTCTGTGTGATTTTTATTTGTATGCATGAGGCCAGCTCTACCACTGATGTACAACCGTCACAGTCCTTCAGTTTTATAGTCTCAAAGATGACTTCGGTGTTTTCAAAGGCAGCACACATTAACAAATGCTAGTCACTGTGGTCATCAGTAATAAACATTATCAGATGGAGAAAAGCTGAGCAGGTCTAAATACAGATAGTCTAAGGTTAAAGCTTTGCAAGTCTTCCTGAAGATTAAAATTAAAAAGCTCATGATGGCACAGGCTACTGTTCTCCGGTGTGTCCCAACTGTCAAGGACAATACATGACACAGAACAGGCACCCAGTATGTGTCTGCTGAAGGAGGCAGCCATCTTAAAGGCAGTAGGGCAGAAAATAAAATAGCTGATTATTTCTCTGGGTGACTTTGATGTGATGAGAAATGTGCCAAGTGCTACTGAGAGATATGTTAGGCTCTGAATGATAATGAAAATCTAAATACAAAGGATACAGGGTTCTGTTGTAATCGTGTTTGTCCTAATTAGTTTAAGTTACTCATGTTCTGAGCAGTGCAGATGGCTCATTTTTGCTACATTTTTTTTTTTCAAAAGTTATAGGAAAGCTAGGGTTTGTGAGCGTGAGGTGAAAACAAGGACTGTGGCTTCATATGGTTAAATTATTAGTGTGAATTAGGCATAGAGACCAGGCCTTTAACTAAAGGTGAGGCAGTACTGAAAATTCAACACACAGACTATCATACAATGAGTGTGGAATCAACTTAAAATCATACGCAGCAATGATCAGTTAAATGCCATACCAGTGAGGAGTGGGTTGGGGTGAGACTAAAGTCTCCCCATTGGTTCTCCCAGCTCCCTCCAGGCTGGTCTTGTGGAGCAGGAGTGTAATCATATACTCCCTGTTCTCAGCCTGCTGCAACTTTAGACACTCTGCCCCCACCCCCGCCGCCCCCGCCATAGCCACAGCTCAGGCTTCCCACGCACACTGTGAACTGGACAAGCCTTCATCCTAACGGTGTGTTCTATCAGCTCACTCTGCTGCCCTCCATCTGCATGCAGGTTCAGGGACATGCCTAGTCTGCTGACCAATAACACCATTTCCCCCTGATGCTCCCCTACCATGAGGATTTACACATTTCCAGTGTGACATGTTTTCGTGATGATTTTATTAGTGACTGCTTGTTCCAGTTAAGAGTTCTGGGAGCTAAGGAGCTGAAAATCATTTCAGTGATTAAGAAAATACAACACACTTTTATAGTTTCCCTCACATCTATTACATTTCATTAGAGAATATTTGAACCATTTATTTTTAAATTAAAAAGTGAAATAGAAAAACAAGATAAAGCATTTTTTTTTTTTGCTGGCAAGAGCCAAGAGGAAGAAGGCAGATGAAGGATGCTCCTGGGTGTGTCCCTTCTTTCCTGTCTTGTATCCTTAATACTGGAGTGGTCCTCAGTGCAGTCTCCTCTGGACCCATCTCAGTTAACCTTTCCCTCTCTAACATAGATGCCACCACTGTGTTTGAGTGATTACAGCTGTGGCTCAAAAGGTACAGTGACTATGTCAGAAGCTGGTAAAAAAAAAATGAAAATGGATGTAAACTCAATATTGTCTTTCACTTCCTGTGTCTGAAAGGCACAGATCCAATGTCCTCTTTGCCCTCCGTCTTCCTCAGTGAATCAAGAGTAATACCTAGTTGCTAAATTTGTTGAGAAATTTCAAATGATGGCGCCTGCCATGCCTTGGGGTGAAGTTTAGCTGTTTTGATAAGTATCACCACCATTCATCCTTCTGTGTCTACGTGTACTATGAAGTGGAGAGTCACTGAGAGTGCATATGCGCAGAGCCAGCATTCATATTAATACGCATTTTTAACTTAAAAGCTCGTAAGTGGGCAAAAGGAGAAGAGTAAAGTGAGAGGCGATCCCTAGGAGGAAACTTTTATTAAATTCAAACATGGTGTATGTTGTCTCTTTATGACAGAGGAGAAAAAAAGGAAAAGTGAAGAGATGTGGGTGCAGGTGTGTCTTCTTGGGGGACAGAGGCATTCTCTCAGTCCTAAAGCATCTTTGTAGTCTCTCAAGCCATCACCTATCACTCCTTGCTTAAGGGAGAGCCCTTGGCTCCTGGGAGGATCCCTGCAACTTTACATTTTTGTTTGGTGACTTTCACTGACCAAGCTCTGTTGGCCTTCAGGTAGGGAACTCCACTTTTGTCCCCCACAACAGAGGGAAACAAGCCCATCATGTATGGGTGTGCATCCTCAAGTGCTCTTCTGCCACGTGCTACTTATCACACTGGCAACCTCACTTTTCATTTCTGTAGTCATTTCGTTGAAGATTTTCTTGTTCCTTGTCAGATTTCTGGAGTTAAGGACCTAGTGTGTGTGTGTGTGTATGTGTGTGTGTGTGTGTGTGTGTGTGTGTGTGTGTGTGTTATCATTTAAATGAGTAAAATCATGAACGATAAAGACAACAAACCAGGCTTGAAGAGATAGCTCAGCCGTTAAGAGCACTTACTGCTCTTGCAGAGGACACAGCTTTGGTTTTTCATCACCCATGCTAGGCAGCTCCTTATAACTTCCAGCTAGCAACCCAAGCCCTGTTCTGGCCTCCATGGGCACCAGGACTCATGTGCACATTTTCATACAGAGAAACACATGTATACATATAATTAAAATTTGAAATTAAGGAAACAGACAACAATATATACCATATTAGAGTTTTCCCAAATGAGCTTTGCTCCCATTTCAATGAGTCAATGTCACCTAACAGAAATCCAATGTAAGGATAACTTAAATTTTGGTATCTCGAGTTGTTAATATTTGTGGAGTTGTTGAAGTAGTGTGAGCTTTCAACCCCTCCCCCGTAGCAAACATATAAAATCTTTCAGAGATTCTAGAAGTAGCAAAACTCGTCAGAAGGAGACAGAGTCGTTGTTCTTAGACTTCTGATCCTTGCATGTATGCTCCAGCATGCAGCCAGAACACATTGTAGAAGAGGTTGTTCTTACATTTTACAGAATAATGTAAGTAATATAAAATAATACAAACAATATACAGTTTGGCTTAATATAAATGGGCACTAATATTCCCCTTACATTCAGCTGGAATGGTGGCCTTTTCCCCACCGTCTGCTGGGATAAAATAAGTGATGGTCATAAACATGGCCGAATGGAAGCAACTGTCTGTCTGGTGACCCTCGGCTTTCCCATCATGAGTATTTGAGAAGCACAGAATCTTATTTTTCTCCAGTGAGCAAGCCTATGTGTATGCCTTCCTTCCGTTTTCTGATGCTTTGAGAGGAATTTCCACTGGCCTTTCTCACAAAATTAAACTAATTAAAGATGAAGCGCCATTGGTGATGCATATAGATACAAGGAGCCCCTGGCCAGCAACGTTCCTCCCGTGCCAAACGGAGATGTATTTACTGGTCTGTGACCTCGGGGATGGAAGTGGAGCTCTTGTCCTCAATCAGTTACGAGCAGAAATTCTGGAGTGGCATAAAAAGGGTCAGTTGGATAGGTCGTGCGTCATACGGGGAGGCAGATGTTGGAACATATTGCAATGGGTTATGTGCAGAACATGAAGGTGGTTTGTGGTGCCTGGGGGGGGAGAGGGAGGGGGATGGGGAGGGAGGGGAAGCAAACAGATCAGGTGGTGTTTCCTAGTGTGACTCTTACAAAAGTTTATCTAGTTCCTAAAGGAGCTGCTTCAATTATAAAAGGCAAAGTGAATGTTCTTCTGGCTGTTTGAGATTTATTCTTGTGTAGTAAAATGAGGCAAACAGCCTATAAAGGAGAGTGCTTTCGAAGCCCTTGTGTGTAAGCTTCCTTGCCTGCAGAGAGACAGAAGCAGAATGACCCTATGACCCTCCCCCTCCCCCCTCTTACTTGTGACAGAGGTCTTGTGGCTGGAGGAAGGTCAGAGGCATCTGGAATTTCAGCGGGATGCCATTTGCACACCCACGCATCAGTCTACCATTCATTGGTGCCTCCCTTTTCCATCCAACTCTCACAGCTCATAAAACTGGATAAAATAATAACAGTTGGATACGTATCACTAACATTTAATGAAGCAGCTTTATATAAATATTATTCATGAATTTGCAGTGTCATGTTCTTCATATGTTAGTGATATGGTTTTGCCATCAGATCTATTTGCCTCAGCCTCTTTGGTGCCGCCCTATCCAGATTCATAAGAGGTCCTTTTTTTTTTCATCTTTGAAAATTTGTTTGTTTGGTTATTTATTTGATTACTTTATAGCCTGAATCCAGCACCCTCCCTCCTCTTCTTCCAGTCCCATCCTAGTGCTCCCTCCCCACATTCCCCCCTCCTTCTAAGCATTTCTTAGTCTGAAACCTCTCTACAGGCAGACAGAATCTCTCCTGTGAAGTGCGTCTGAAGGGAGAAGCTTTGCCTTTTGTGGTGATTCAAGAGAGAAAAAGTATTATCATGACTCACTTCTTTAAAAAAGAAATCACACCTGGATGGTATGTCTTAGAAAAGCTGAGATACAGCAGAAATTCTACCTTGCTAGAATAATCCCCCTTAGGAAGATAGCCACAGAGCTGGGGAGATGGCTTGGCTGTTGAGAGCAGTCGCTGCTCTTCCAGAGGACCAGAGGTCAGTTCCCAGCCCCCTTATGGAAGCTCCTCACTACTTGTAACTCCAGTTGCAGCCTAGTGAACCCTCTTCTGGCCTTGAGGGTACATGCAGGCAAACACTAACAGACACAAATAAGAAGTAAATGATATTTCTAAAAGACCTAAAATAATATTTTTAAAACATTTTTAAAAATATTAAGTACTGATGAAGATGTAGAGTTAACTGCAATCCTCAGACACTGCAACATGAACACAAGAGTTCAGCCACTGTGGAAAAAGAAGGCACTCTTAAAGTAAACACGAGCTTGCATGACTCATGTGCATATGACTAAGCAAATCCAATATTAGAAGCAGGGTAGCCCAGAGTAATAAAAACACACAGAGACTGGTACTGGAATGTTCATGGCAGGATTATTCATAACAGTCTAAAAATGGGAAATAAAATGCCAGGTGTCCATCAAGTGGCTAAATGGATAAACAAATGTGGTATGTTGTGATCTATCAAGGGAAGGAACCAATGATTCGGCCATCACAAAGGCTCAGCAAATGTTCAGAGGTGCCGGAAGCATTGTGCTAAGCGGAAGATGCCGACTCCCTCCGTCTTTAGGACCAGAAGTCATAACTGTGAAACTGACTTCACAACTGGCCTGGCACAGTGCTAAAATGTATTCTGCTGCACACAGAACAAAGTTCAGTGTTGATTAACGTGCCCTGTTGTGTTAGGTAGAGTGTAACCTGTGGTTCTGTGTGTGATGGGCATGCTCTGACGTCTTCACGCTGCTTGCCAGGGGTAGCTGGCTAATGAGACTGTCAGATCCAAGCTCTCTCCAGCCAGTCCCAGGCAGGAGAGTGTCAGGCCATCTTCCCAGGAGCATCCTGTCTCCTACAGGAAGGCTCGGAGGACAAGAAGAGAAGGCTCCGGGTAGCTCTACCCCTGGAGTATGAATCTTGATCCTCAACTTGACTGGACAGAGAGATGCCTAGGGGATTAATAAATTGTGGGCTACTATATCTAGGGAGCACTTCCAGAGATGATAGACCACAGTAGTATCGATGCATTTGTTCTTGGTAAGTGGAAATATGACCGCATTATTGGAAAGTCCTGAAAGATGAGCCTGAGACGTAGGAGGGGCCGAGTGTGAGGAACCACTTCCGGAGGGAGGCTGAGCTGTCTCTTACCCAGGCCTCTCCCTGTATCTTCCCTCACTTCCTGCTTCCTGTTCATTTTGTGTGTAGAATCCCCCTCTTCTCTGATGCCTTGTCTGCCTGTGTGAGCTAGCAGCCATGCCCTGTGTCCTCTGAAACCATGAGTCAGGGTAAAGTCTTCTTCCTAAGATAGCTTCTGTCAGGTCCCTTCCGATGCCCTACATAGTGACAATGAAGGTAATTAACGCAGGACATTTTGACATAGAGCTTACAAGGATGTCTATAATTCTCTCTCTCTCTCTCTCTCTCTCTCTCTCTCTCTCTCTCTCTCTCTCTCTCTCTCTCTTGTAAATTTGCCTTGTTTTGTCTCTATAAATGCACATTGACCTGTGTGTCACCATCACCTTAGTCCCCTTCAAAGCATGTTCAAACCCCCACTAAACAGAATGCTCACATCCCTCCCTCCTTACCTGGACACCTCCATCTGTCCCATCTTTGTGTTGATACAGAGAGCTGTCTTTCTAAGCACATGTGTGGCATCTAAGTTACATGTGTGGCATCACAGCCTTTTTCCATTTCCTCTGCATTATTGGCTTGGCAAAGCTGGAGCTCATCAAGGTTCATACATGCTGTTCCTTGCTGAGTAATATTCCACCCCATATCTCTGCCACAATTTTTTACCATTTACCCTTGAAAAAATTTGGAGTCGTTTCTACCTTGGACTATGGAGACTAATTCTGTTTACAGTATGGTTTTATATGTATGTTTTATTTTTTTAAATCCCATTTTCATGTATTTTTCTGAAACAACTAAGACTTCAAAGTCACATACTAGCTCTTCTTTATCTGCCAGGGAGCTGTTGCAGTCTCTGTAGTAGGAAGGGACATTTAATATTCCTACCAGCAGAGTGCAAG
Organism: Acomys russatus; assembly: GCF_903995435.1. Classification (NCBI taxonomy): domain Eukaryota; kingdom Metazoa; phylum Chordata; class Mammalia; order Rodentia; family Muridae; genus Acomys; species Acomys russatus. Next base: position 66,312,024 of record NC_067149.1, on the reverse strand, counting down.
TTTCCAGTTTCCTCACACCATAACCAACAATGTGGCGCTCTCTGCAATTCATGTCAAGATTCACCTTCTTCTAAATTATGTGTGTTGGGGGGGAGAGGTGCCATGTGCAAGGAGTGCCCTGACAGAAGAGAGCCCAATCCCTGAGGCAGGAGTGGCATGTTATTGTGAGCCTTGACACGGGAGCTGTGTGAAAGCCGCAGGTGTTGTTAATGGCTAAGCCATTTCTCCACTTCCTATCATTCTGAGAGTATGCCCGGTGTGCGGGGGATTCAGTATGTCCTGTGCTCCTGAGTCCCTCAGGGTGGGAGAGTGGAGGATAGCTTATCAGCCAGTCCATAGCAATGCGTAAATCCTAAGTGTTTATCCACTCAGTGTGGGACTACCTCCTGGGACTTCCCTGATGCTGTTTTACACATAATCTACTCATAAATAGGCTAAAGTTGCCAGTGTCATGGAAGTCCATGCTTAACTGATAATGTCTGGGAAAACATGACAAATGGTAACGCAGAACGCACATATATTCACACTGGAACCTGCTGGCAAGTTCTGAGGGTTTTCTCTGTGCATTAGTTCCTCGTTAAACTCCACATTGAAGTCACATTAAGAAGCAGAAGTTAGGCCATAAAGGTAACACTTATGGAGGCTTGAAATTGCTTTTGGTTTTTGGTTCTGTTCACAATGCCATTCCATGTCCCTTCACTTAAGAAAGAAAAGGAAAGAGAGAAAAAGTGAAACACTGTTCTTATATATCACATTTAACTTAATGCATCTTTTCAGGTTTAATTTACACTAGGTAGGAATGTATCCAGAAACAATGAACCACAAATAAAAATCAATGAAAATACTATTGGTCAAAAGTCCTGTTCTAAATACGTGGCAAATGCATGAAATGTTAATATATACAAGCTACGTATGTATGTATGAGTGTGTATATGTGTGTGTACATGTGTGTGTTGTGTGAGTGCATATGCATATGTGTGTGTACATCAACACGCACCTGTGCGTTTCTATGTGTATGTATGAATGTGCATATGTATGTGTGTGTATGTATCAACATCGGTTTTTTAAAAACTCAAAATGTCCCATTCCTATATACATATTTGACTTGGAAGTCAATGTCAGAAAAGTTTTCTTTCTATGTTAGGTTTGAAACTTTAAGTCTGTATATTTGTTTCTATTCAATCTTTAATTGAGTAGTACTTATCTGGAGTAATGTTTTTGTTGATCATCAAGGACCACACAGGATGACAGCTTTACCCTTGTGTGTGCTTAAAACTTTAAGGAGAATCAAAACAACTTCATTGCTTCTATTTGAATAAACATTAAAGCATCAAAAATTCATTTATATTCACTTATATTCCTCCAAATATTGGTATAGAGGAAAATATTACTCAGAGAGGAGGAAGGGTCTTTGAAGGGCCTAGGAGACGGCTCAGCATGTTATAGAGCACCCAAATTGTAGTCTCAGCTCCAGAGTTGGGCAGCTCACAACCACCTTATTCTACCCATCTCCAAGGAGTCTGACGCCCTCTCCTGGGCTCGGCAGTATGTGCATTCACATGTGCATACTCCCCAACACACACATAGGCACACATGATTAAAAGGAAAATACATTTATGAAAGGACTTATAAATATTCACTTAACAAAAATCCTCAGGTGGCTCTAACAGTCTTAGGATCATCACTAATTTCATGGTCATCCCAGAGTTCACAAACAACCTTCCAGTGCCACTGTACTTTGCACATAGCATTTAAGTAGTCCTGCCCTCACAAAAAGAAGCAGTGGTGTTTCCTCTGTTGTATGATACTGAATTTGGAGGAGCCATGCAGAGAGAGAAGAAAGTGAAGAAAAGATTGGTGCTGCCCAGAGCTTATGTGCCTCTGCCTTCCGAAGCTCTGCCCACCCCACCCTTGTCCCCACCTCCACCCTCCACCCCAGCCCAGACCCCCCATCCCCAGCCCCTCTGTCTTCTAACCCATGTCTGAAGTAGAGAAAGGTAGTTGCTTCAAAGCATCCATTATGTTATGATGCTTGGTCTTGGGACAGGACCGAATGCAGGGTCCTCTCTGTCTCACTTTACCTCCATCCAGATGGTCTAGATGCGTAATAGGGAACCTAAGTATTCAGAGACCTCTACTCGTTAATAGACAGTGACGCCATTTTACAAAGCTCTTGCCTCTGGGTCTGTGTTGCTGCATTTGGTGGTTTCGACCAACAGCAGAGGCAGAGGCAGAGGCCCTGCCCTTAGGGAGTTTAATGCTCAATGAGTAGGTTTGGGACAAGAAATCCTGATAGTTATTTTTGCCAGTGCCTAGTGTTTCAAATCCAGATACTCCAGATGGCAACTAGACACCAGGCTGGTAGCCAATGGAAGAAGCTGTGTTGTGAGCAATTTGGGGAAAATATGCTATTAGGGGGAAGTGGCGAGAGCTTCCTATCTCCCAAATGAATGTGATAATCCAGGTTAGAATTTAAATTGGTTGTTATTTTCTCAAGCTACTCTATGATGAGCACTGAAAAAAAATTAGTTTAACATGTCTTAGTAAAGTGAATACCATCATTTAAAGATTGGAAATAAGTATTGTATATAACCATGGAAACAAAAAAACCCAGATTGCCCAAAAGGGCTAGACTCTCATTTTACCCAAAAGATTAAGTTAATTAGTAGAGGTGAAAATATCTGTCTTTATCACCTCACCAAATTCTGGCCTAGTACTGGCTTACAAGAACTTGGCAGGAAAATAAAATGCCTCTAAGTGACCTGTCAACGAAATACTGACCATGATCCCATAAATGTACATCGGTCCATATAACAAAATGGTGACTAGGTTTGGTTGGCTGGGGTGGATGTAGTTCCCTTGCTTACGCTGTCATGTGGAGAAGCCATCACACTCTTCACACTAGGAAAAGTGCCTGAGGCTGGACGTGGAGCTCAGTAAGGGAGCACTAGCCTCTGATGTGCATAGACCCAGGGTCTCTGAGTAGTGCTATAGGAAGAGGAAAAAGAGGAGGAAGGAAGGAAAAGAATGGAAAGAGAAAAAAAGGAAGGAGAAGGAGGAGGAGGGGGAGAGTCTGCCCGTTTGAGGAAGTCCCCAGTGAGATGGACTGGTCAGTATTTTGCCTGTCACAGTGCAAGTATGGGATAGCCTGTCAGCCTGATTAACGTCTATTCCCTCCGTCCCCTCCAAAAAGAAGTGTGATGCAATTTGGCTGCCTCACAATGATTTATTGCTCTACCTAAGCATATGATAAACAGTTGCACATTATAGCTTTAAAATGAAGACTTAAGTAGATTTTGTTTTTGTGCCTCCTGTGCTATGACACTCGGGTAATTTCCTCCTGTTAATTTTTTCATTAGTGACATCAGGTCAGATTCTTACCATCAGAGCTGTCACTACTAAATTCTGATGACGTCGAAGCATATGCTCCTGCCTTACATTTGTTCCAGTTAATCTGCGTGTTGTTCTCACTCCCAGCATCTCCATGCCTGATCTTGCAAGAACAAAAATTGAGCCTCTGAACCCTGTGCTGGTTGATTCTCAGGGTGGTCACTCGGCTTAAGTCGCTGGCTTTGCTGTCACGCTCTGCCTACTACCCTCGGGACTCCCCATACAATAGGGAATGCATTCCTACAGAGATTTAAACTACACACTTAGACTTTGTAGATATATGTAGAGGAATTTTAATCCAGCAAGATGGCTGCTCAAAAGAGATTGTATCCAAACACCTTCTCTGCCTATGTGATCTGACTGGAATACAGACATGTCCTATATTACAGTATGGTCTGGCTGGAATACAGACATGTCCCATATTACAGTATGGTCTGGCTGGAATACAGACATGTCAAGACCTTAGCACACATCTTTAATCCCAAACAATGTAGGTAAAATTAGTTTGTAGATGTCTAATTGAGGAGCAAAGAAAGTGTTAAAGCAGAGAAAGATTTAACAGACTAGGATACACCCGGCTCTCATGAGAATAGCACAGGAAAAAGAGGCTACTTAGGGAAGTACAGGGAGCAGCAGCTGAGTGGACTTGAGTTGATAGGAGTTCAGTGTATTGGAGTTCCTGGCTGTTCAGCTTGTAGAGTTCAGATAGTTTGTTACCAGGACAGTTTTACAGTGATAGGTTGCAGAGAAAACAAGCTAGACACAGGTGGAGACAGAATGAGACAAAGAATGAGAAGGAACCAGAAGATTTCAACAGATTTCTGGAGTTAAAGGCCAAGCAGAGCAATTCAATCAGAAGCTGAGAGAAGCCAGTTTGAATCAGTCAACTTGGAGAGGAGTTTAACCCAGAACTCTTGTAGAAAATTGGGCATTGATGTTTACTCTTTTTTTCATAGATTATTACGGCAGTTATTATTTAACCCACTATCATGTCAATAAAAGACAGAGACACCTGTTAGATTTTTTTAATAGCCTTAAACCACCAGGGAAGGGCAGATATAAACCTCCTACCTTTTACCTTCCCATACCCACAGCCCATGCCACTTGCTTTAATTATTTCTATCTGGGATACATCGCATCCACAATTCTCACAAATACCTGCACATGCTTTTCAGCTGGGCTGTTTCTCTCCATCACTGATCCTCAGAGCTGGCTCCTTCTGGTCACATGGTTCCTCTTAACACTAACCCATGGCTGTCTCTGCCTCTTCTCTCCTGTGATCCTCTGTCCTCCAAGCCCTTGAAACTTAGCCCTGCCTACCTCACTTCTGTCCTGGCTAGGGATAGGCATTTATTGGCCAATCAAGGATAATTGGGAGGCAAGGTTACACAGCATCATTTTGATAAGCCTGAGGGGTCTGCTCACAGAACAGTAAGAATCTCAGGGGGCAAGCAATTAATGAAATACAAAGCACCAGTCATGCCACAACACAAAACAGCTGAGTTGAACCAGTCAGCCAGACTCCAGGAAGAATCAGAAAGGGTGAGCTCATTCAGCAGGAAGTCTCCAAGACACCAAGACAACAATTACATTAGGTGAGTAAAAGAGACTTTTACAGATTCCACCCAAGTTTGCATTTTTCTTCACAAGCTACTTTCTTCCTTCTCAACATTAGAAATAAACGGAGAGAAAGAGAATCCACCTACCTAAGAGGCTGGAACTGGAGGCCGGCTCTGACACTCCTGGTTTAACAAGACTATTGTTTTTTTTTTTTTTTTAAACAACCCTACAGACCCATTTGACTTATTTTGAAAATAATAGTGAAAAAATTTAAGGCCATTACAAGTTCAAATTCCACAGAGCATTAAGAAAATTTAGGATTACAATATTAACTTCTTATTCCTCTTCCTTCCTCCCCTCTTTGAAACTCCATCAAAAGATGATTTTTAAGGAAACACTAACATAACATGGGCTTTATTCTACCAGTTCTTTATTTCCTGTCTTTCTGGCATCCATGGATTCCTAAGTCTGTTTGCATGTACGCACATGCCCCTCCACACGTCTCTGAATTGTGTCTTACGTTGTCCAATGGGTCCTACTTACTTATGTAATTTTTTTTCAGCGCCTTCAAGGACCATTGTCTCCTCTGCTGGAGCTGTGCACTAAAGGCATTTGATTCTTTACTCCAGCTATAAGCCATCTGACTTTGGGCAACTTTTTCAATTTCAATTCAAAAGCATGTCTGCAGATAATTGAACCCCGATAAACCCCAACTCCATTTTTAAAACGGTAGACTGAATGCGTGTTATGCAGTGAGTGAAGGATGTGTGCTTTTAATTAACATCAAGTATGTGACGTCCCCAGCCTTCAGACACAGTGCAATGTTTGAGGGTTCTATTATTTTAACTTTAAATATAGATCCTGAAAATTTTCTGAAAATTACAAATGTGCCTATAGTGACCACTAATCATTGACTCACCTTTTAGGCATAATTGATAGAGTTATTTAAGTGTTTACACACCAACCATGCTAGATTGAAAGATAGATAGATAGGCCTTTAAAATATAATGACAAACCTCCCAACTGGATTTTAAATCATTGAGGTTTTTCAACATTTTGTTATTTGACTACTATGTCTAGATGTCCCATGTCACCTGAATTAATTGGCAAGAGCTCATTTTTACTGTATACTCAAGCTAGGAACATGTTATTGTTAACACGTGTCTCTAGTAACAGCAACCAATGCAATTCTTTTCAAGGACACTGTAAGAAGTGCAACAGAAAAGTCACAGAATATAATATTGCCATGTGGCTAGACTGAAAATTTGTGTATTTTTCAAATCTGAGCATCTACATATTTTACTGAGCGTATGTGTAATTTTCTAAGCCATGCCTGGAAGACACAGTTACACGATAAATAACCTCATAAAGCTAGAAATGATAGCAAGAAAAAAAAATCTACTTTTCAAATCCCAGGAAATAATATGCAAGTTTTCATCAAAATTAGGAGAAATATATCAGCTGGGGTTTTTTCAACTGTATATTCTAAAGTCTTCAGCTATGAAACAAATTATTCCTTTACTCTTTATATAACTTAAGACTTTAGGGATGAAATCCTACATTTCCAATGGTTGAAATAAGAAATGTTATTATTATTCCAACACGTGTAAATATGACGGGGTGATGATGTAAATGTGCTTCAGTAGGGAGTTTCCTACTTTCTCTGAGGGTATCTTATGTTATCGCACGTGTAAGTAAGCTGTAGTCTTTGCCACCACCTTTGCTTTTCTGTTTAAATTTGGGGCGGTAGGATCAGGAAGTACAGACAATGCATGGGTATCTTCATGGGACTGATGCCCTTGGTTTTCGGTATGACACTTCCAGTAGGATGCCACTTAGCAGAATGTGTTGTTTCTGGTGTAATTTTCTGTGTTAGAATCATTCTCCCTGTAACACCATGCTGTAGTCCTTCCCTTTGAGGGCTTCCCTTCCTTACAGTCATCACATAGAGAAGCCATTCTTCAGATCTCCGACAACTACACGATAGGACACTGGGACGTGCATAACACACACACACACACACACACACACACACACACAAACATGTGCGCGTTATGATGGTTGCTTTCTAACCCAGACTGTTAGTGTCTTAAAGAACACTACACAAAGACTAGAGAGTGTTAACCTCAGTGTTTGATGTCCTTGTTTAAATGCTCTGATACTGTAGACTAAGATATCATTAGAAAAGTGAAAAGGTCCTTTAAATTCATCAATTATTTGCAGGAGCAGCTTTTCTTTACTGTTTAGTAAGAATTTGTGTGTGTGTGTGTGTGTGTTTTAGAGAGTTTTTTGAGGTGTGCCTGCTTGTGTCATGAACTGGATTAGCCATCTCGCGAGCATGTCCAGTCAAGTAGTTTCACTGTAGGCAGAATGATCATGTATCAGCTTCCCAGAGTCCTTTCCTTCCTTGCTTGCTCAACATGTGTTCCGATTCCATGCACTTAATTCTCAGACAAAACAAGAAAACAAAAAAAACAAAAACAAAAACAAAACAAAAGTTCCAGATGCCCAGTTCAGCAAGTCAAAGATTGAAGCAATGAAGATAAGAGAATTATTGTGCATGCGGGGCTGGACTGTTAGTGATACAAGGTCAAGAACTGATCGGCAAACAGGCTGGGGCCTCGGGCAGATGTTGCGCGTTTGCCTCCCCAGCTGTTGGACAGAAGCGAACGTGGCAACTGTGTCTGTCCAGGGCCATGGCCCATGCCATCGCCAAGGTCCTGTGTGTGTATTGTCTGCCATCGCTCTCCTGACACGTTAAGTCGTGGAACTGAGGTGGCATCATGGTTCCTTAACTATCTGCGATATAACCAGAAATACGTAGCAAAACATGGCACATCCGACTGTGGTGCTGCTGAAGGGTGTGTTTGCATTATGACTGACAGTCTCTCTCTGTCTTTTCTTCTGTAGCAGTTCTATGCTGCCCAGCTAGCCGCAATGCAGGTTTCTCCAGGAGGGAAGCTCCTAGGCCTACCCCAAGGCAACCTTGGTGCTGCCGTGTCTCCTACCAGCATTCCCACAGACAAGAGCACAAACAGCCCACCACCCAAAAGCAAGGTACCCTTTTCAATAAGCTGATCTTTCTTTGCACTTAAGCTTCTACTTTTCACTCAGTATTTATTGAAGGTCTCGTAGATTCCAGTTACTGGGCTAACTAAACTCGGGGTGTACGTGGAGGTAAGACTTTTAGAAGCAGTGACAGCTTTATGTATAAATTTACATTTCTAATAATTGACTTATTCACCCAACAAACATATCGAGAGTTACAGTGAAAACCTGAAATGGGCATCTTTGAACCAATGAGTTTATATAGTCTTAAAAATAGATATCTGTAAAACAATAAAATGGCCATGCTTTATAATCAAAAGAATAATTGATAATAAATTTTGTGAAGCCATGTATATATAAAGTTCATTAGAAGTTATTAGGAAGGAGAGATTGGTTTCAGCAAGAAACACAAACATTTGCCAAGGCATAAACAACTGGAATAGAAACTTAAGTACGAGGTAGAATTGAGACATATGGAGTGTTTCTTAAAAACTATCAATAACTGTTGCAATGCAGCAGGGCAACGGCATAGTTGTAAATTTAGATATGTCACCCATCCACCAAGATTATCATGTAAAGAAACAGAGATAATAATAGGACTAGGAGACTATTTAAACACAGTTCTGGCTTTAGAGCTATGGAAACATTTCCTAAGAACACGGGAAAGGCTGGGGGCGGGGTGAAGATGAATGCTTCTTAGTGGAGAGCAGAAGAGAGCCTCGTGTGAAAATTCTTTGTGTGCAGACTTCACATGTGTGCTGTTGTGTGAACACATTAAGCTTTCTGTGAAGCAAGCGAGGCTAGCCAGAGGGTGATGTTTTCTGTGACTATTCAGAAAAATAAGTACAAATATTTTAACTCTACTAGAAAATACTAACCAGAAGTCTGACACTGCTAATAATTTTTCCAGCAAGCATCTTTTAAAAATTCTCTAGGAATTTGCTTCTGTCTTCCATCCCATGAACAAGGTGTGGAGCTGTGCTAGGGCGGTCCGGGTGGACCAAGCATGAAGGATGTGAGTGCTTGAGGATGATTACAAAGTATTGAAAGAGACGTTGAGCTCAGAACATCAGCTCAGTTCCTGTAGAACTTCAGGGGGTGGACTGTGGAGAAGGGACCATTGGGTCAGTTGGGGAAAGACTTCCCATTTCTTTTTTTCCCAGAAGTCCCAGTGCCTTTTCTGTATTGCTAAGGAAAGAACACATTTGCGAAGGAGAACAAGTGACAGAGGAGCTAGGACCGTGGCTGAGGGAAACCCTTGCACATTGGGGGACCCCAAAGTGGGGACATATGCCACTTTCAAATCACTTTCTCTGTTTGGCAGACCTCACATGCCATTAGCTTATTGTCTAAGGCCCAACCTGCTTCTCTTTATAATCTTGGACACATGCAAAGCTTAAAGCTCTGAAGCAATTATAACAGCTACGAAATCAAGTTTAATTCTAAAGTGGTGGTATTGTGACAGCTCCTGGTGATAGCAGTTTTAAAGTGTTATATTTGCAGATACATTTTCAACAAAATAAAGATGTGTAGCAGCAGAGTCCTTGCTTTACACAGGCCCCTCTGTGAAGGGTGATTCTGTTTCTCCCGCTTGGTACGGTTCCCTTCACATCATGACCCGATGCATAACAGTGTCTTACATTAGGGAACTGCCTTTCAGGATTGCAGACTGTTTTCTGTGATTAGTGGATTTTTACCCTTAGTATATTTCCAACAATTTTACTTACACAAATAATGAGAAAGTATGTAACACCAGGCAGCCTCTCCCATCTTTGTCTTTGCTTAGTCCCCAGTCATCTATCCATCTGTCCATCCATTAGCAGGCCGGCTGGGCTCTTGATGCAATGCTCCTTTGGTGGGTAACAATAGCAAATGCCAAAGCCACGGCAGGTCCTCTTTGTTGTGACTGAGGAAGGCTTAGTGAGCCAAGTGGGTGTGTGTACTCGTAAAACCCAATGAAGTCAACACAAAGAACAATTGTTTTAGCAGTGTTAAAGTGCTTTTACATCTCACAGTTTTGTGTGCATCCCTTTATTTCACAAGAGGCAAAGAGTAGATTGTGTCGTAATTACCATGATTGACATAATGTAAACATGTATTCTACAGTTTATCTTTGGAACATAATTACTTTGTATGAGTTAGCCTTCATGAATTTTCTGTCACACCAACCTTAACCAATGGGTGCCTCTCTTCCCACCCACAGTTATAGCAACAGATATAAAGATTATCAACAATTTAATAAAACATATGTTCCTTGCCCAGTGTCCTCTAGCATGCTTCCTGCCACTACTTTCATTGTTAGAAAGAATTCCCAAATATGCCCATGTTGACTTAGTTAATGAGAAAAATACAGTGAGTTAAAAAGAGCCAAGGCACTAAGCTGCATTGTTTGAACGCAGCTCCTACAGTACAGCTAGTAATAAATAAATGGGACCCATTTACTCTCTTGTAGCTTAGAAAGATGTTTGCACATAACATGACGCATATTGTGTCTCCGAAGAGTAATTTATTCATGAGCATTCATTTATTAGCATATCTATGTTTTTAAGCCGTCAGCTATTAGTACCTTAGGAGATATTCTCCTCCTCCCCCTCTCTCTCGGTATATGTGTGTGTGTGTGTGTGTGTGTGTGTGTGTGTGTGTGTGTGTTGCTGTTATTGCCAGTGTCTATGTTTGTCTTATTATCACACAATAATAGAATGGCTTTGCATGCATATCCACTTGGCATAAATGAAATTGATGCCTTGTGTTACAAGTGAGTTTACTCTTTGGAGCAGCGGAGTCACATGTCAAATCTTGGGATGACAGATGGACAGTGCTCTTACTGACAGCTGTCAGAAGTGAGGGGTGTGCTCTGAGGAGTATCAGCTACCCCCGACCAGGATGTACCATTGCCACTGACTCCCAGCTCCAGAGGACACAAGCAAAACTTATTTGCAATTTGCAAAAAAAAAAAAAAAAAAAAGAACATGGAAGGGGGGATCAAAAGGAGGGGCTCCAAAAGACTGTAAAATTGTGCAGCATGAGTCCTCTGATGCATGCTGTTTTCAATCTGCTGTGTGCCAGTTGGAGGCTCGGGGAGTGTGTGCGCGCACGAGAAAGGATAATGCTGAGAAATGATAGAGTGGCTGTGACCTCCAAGCTCAGCCTGGAAATCCAAGACATTGATTTCACTTAGCATTCCTGCTGAGAGATCTGGCGGAGTTCAGTTGTAATAAAAGAACAAGATTCTGTTCTAATGGTAATGGCGTATGACAGACGTATCACTTTGTCTGTCCTCAGCACCAGAGAGAGCAGGATTGGAGAAAGGTCACCTGACCTGCCTGGGGTGCTGTACAAGTGCTGTACTGAGCTTTGAACTGCCGCCTAGGAACGTAATTATTTATAATATTAAATGATAAAGAAAGCTTTAGAGGACTCACAGTGCAGGTCTGAAAACTGCATGTGGGAACTGCATTTTGTAACGGAGAAAATTCTAGACAATGTCTGGTCTATTCAAAGTCTGCCTTTGAGAGACCTGGTTTTCCTGTCCTTGACGTCAGTGCTTATGGGCCATCCTCATCAATGCTTGAAGTGGTGTCGCTGCTTAATTTTTTTTTAATGTCTTGGCTTAATTAGTAACTTGCCAAATATATAAATTTATGTTCAGTATCTAATCTGCCAAGGACCATATAGTAGAGCGTTAAGACTGCAGGCAAGTTGTAGCATGTCCACAGCACATCGGGTCTTTCTAGAAACACTGGCTCTTGTCTTGTATCTAGGTTTTGAATTCTTCCCTGCAGATCCCACAACACAATTGTCTCTCACCTGAACCAGTGAAGGCAGAAATATTGAGCTTCGCAGAGGCATTCTCTCAGCTTCTATGCAACTTTATAGAGCAGTTTAAATGGCTACAGGTTGGCACATAACAAGGAACAAAATGATGAAACTTTTGTACAAGAGATTCTGCCTTCTCATATGAAGGAATGTTTAGCATACTGTTGCACGATATTGGAACTTGAGTTTTGCTTCAAATATGCTTGCATGCCTTAACGAATGTTTAAATTTGTTTACAGTCTAGGTTCTGCCACAGAGCAGACTGATAGAGGACGTGTTCCGCATCTCCCTTGTTAGTGCCACACGTTGTTTATTTAAATCACTTTCTGTGTATTCTGTAGTCTTTTGAGATCGCAGCCAGCCTCTCCACCAAAGAACCCTTCTCTGTATTAGTTGGGCTAAATGTCGAAGCTTCATATTTTAAGTGGTTTTTTTTTTTTTTTCATTGTAAAAGCAATCACCTCTTGCAGTAATTTAAGGGGCAACTTGTATGTGCTGTGATTGAGTGTCTCTTGGTGTTTGATGGAAATGTATATACTTCCAGCAGCCATGAAGAACAGTTAGCTTTAAAAGCTGATGACAACAGAGAACTCCTGGGTGTTTTTCTTTTAACCTCACCGTGACCCTTGTCACACAACACCCCCCTTGTCCCCCACTGCCTCAGTGACAGCCTGTGTCCATGGCAAGAACACATAGATTGTCTGAATCAATTTTTTGTTCTTTTCAAATCCTTCTGGCAGTGATGTCCCCATTTGCTCAGCAGTAGCACCTGAGGGTTATGACAAGGGAAAGCAATGCTTGTCTGCCAAAGGCAGAAACGGCTCCAGCCAGCTGACCAGATACAATCAGCTCCCTTCTGCTGCAGTGTCCTTGTAAATAATGCTTCTGTTTCCAAAGCCAGAGCTACAGCTTTGCAGGTAGCTGATCCACTCTCACAGAAATGAAGCCATCTCTTCTGACTTGGTGGCGTGTGCTTGGATGGGTTGTATCAGTGCTGCCAGTGACTTCTATTAGACACAATTTTTTTTCAATGGTACCCATCGCGTACTTTGAAGCTATCAAGTAAACATTCCCCCACGCACTGATCTGCAGGGATGAGCTTCTAGTTTAACACTCTTAAGTCACAAACTACACATATTCCCAAGATGAGTTAATGCTCTGCTGAGAGGGTGACTCTTGATCGAAGACTGGTTACCATACATTTAGAAAATGACAGCATTTTTAGTGACTCAAGATAGGTTTTTATAATGCCAAGTGGGAGAAAAAAGAAAGCATGAACGTGTACTGATGGCATCCGGTCCAGTCCTAACCAAGTCTAACCAGCAGTACTGCAAGCTTTCAAAGTTGTTTGATGCTCTTACTTTCTTTATTCACTCTCTGTGTTAAGTTTTTGTTTGTTTGATTGCTTGTTTAGCTTTTTGGTTTGGGGATTTTGGTTTTGGTTTTGGAACTGGGTCTCAAATAGCTCAGGCTGGATTTAAACTTGCTTTTGTAGCCCAGACTAGCCTTGAACTCCCGATCCTCCCACTAGCACCTCCCAAGTGCAGGGAATACAAGCATACACTGTCAAGTCAAAACCAACCTATTTCCTTTCTTTTTATAAGAGTTTATAATTTTCACTAATATGGCAGAAGCATCCTTTAAATATTTAGCACAAAACCTCAGGAGATTTCATGAGTTTGAGATGGACCGCAGTATGACTTCTGTGGGGAAATACTCAAAACACCCTACTCAATGTGACTGCAGCTGCCTTTACCAGCTTTCACACCTCACATGGAAATGTTTGAGTAGTAGTCGTTCTGGAAGTGTTAACCCTGGAGATCTAGAGAACCTCAGAATACTTGCAAGAATATGGCTCCTAGCTTAGATTCCTGGATTTCCAGATCATTCAGTATCTCAGTACATCACAACCCAGTACACAGAGCCAGCATTGGCCTGGGCTACAGTATCCTGAGGACTTGCATTTGCTGCAATGGTCTCCCAAACTGGGGGACTGTGGTTAATCGATATATATCAGTGTCAAACAATGCCATGGAACCATCTTCAAATTGTTGGGCCTGATATGTCTGCATATTCAATCTCGCCTTCAACTTCAGAGCAGAATAATACTTTAGCATCAGCTGATCAAGGCAGCATTGAAATGGACCAAGTGTTGTGTCCACCCCCTGGCAAGCCAGTTAAATACCAAAGTCTCCCTGGGCCCTTGCTCTGGAGAGACACGTTGTGTTCCGTGGAATAGCTGCCAAACATATCCTCGCTCTGCATCTCAATATCTGCGACTGAACTGTTCCCCGAGCTTTTGAAATATGCCGTAGATGTAACATACTTGCAAGGTACATTCATTTAACAGTCCCCCTGTAGAGCTGAGCTGTCAGTGTGGCCCTTATCATTAGCACTTCCTGGGTGGGACAGATTTACAGTAGACATAACATCAGCGCCCTGTGATTTTAAATAAAGTAGTTTTCTTTCTGTGGTCTCTTGTTACTCAACTGGAACATGTGAAGTAAAGTGTTAGCATTTAAGCCCTGGAAGGAGCCCTGATCCTCCCTCTTCAACTGTGTTCAGTCATAGGGAATCTTCCTTCAGCTTAATGCTTAACCACAGGCTTGATCAGCTCCAGGGCCATAAATGTCCAAACAGGTTACCTGGTAATATATTCTCAGGACTCGGAAAAGATATAGCAGCTGTTTGTGGTAGAAAAACAACACAAATTAAAGGAAGGACAGAGCAGTTACAAGCTCTGCATTAAATAAAGGGAAAACATCCAGGAAGGGTTGAGGTAATGCCCTTTGCATCCCTTCAGCCTGGGCACTGTTGGTATTCTGATTTTGTTTAGAGTGGTTTGAGCCTCAAACACAGAATGGCGACACATGCCAAGTCTCTTTAATAACACAAACCACAGGAAAGAATGGCTCTTGGGTATGTGTCCACCTAGAAAGATCTACTGGGCAATATTTTATCAATGACAGTTGTCCTGTCACTCTGGCTCAATCCATAGGAGAGCCTGTGACAGAAAGGCACCGTGTTTAAAGCAACTGAATAGAAGAAAGGTGGTAAAACCTAAATCATTTAGGGAAGGAAAGACAGGAGCATGGAAGAGAGCAGGCTCACAGAACAGTCTCCCCCGCCAGAGACAGAGGACAAAGCACAGTCCACAGTCACCTGCGTTCCTTCCTTTGGGAAATTCACATATGGTTTCCACTTCTAAGAACATACTTTAAGACTGCTGAAATGGTTTACGCCCTCCATAATTGATCAGGCCCTCACGAGAGACTTTACCATTGGCCCCTGTTCATCCTGTTCAGACAATACAGACAGACTCTGTTGGACCAGAGACAGAGAATGTGGAACTTCCAGAGTTGGTCCCCGTTGGTCAGTGGGCATGCTGCTTAGACATCCCCTTTCATAAGACACGAAAACGTCGGTGGCCTTGTCACAGACAAGCACCTAAGCAGAACTTTAGTATTAAATTGGCAGTTCCTGGAAAATAGTGTACTTGTATATGCATTTGTTAGATTGTTAACTGACTGTCCTCTTGAAAGAACAAAGATTACTATTCATGCTTTCAAATGTCACATAACAGAGAACAAAAATAAACTAAAATGGCCATTAAATAGAGGTAAACATGGGGGGGGGGGTAGGGTAAAACAATAAAAACGGAGCTCCCTAAGTGTAAGGCAGAAAGAGGCCTTATTAGGAAGCATGGCCACTTACTTAGGCAGACTACAGGCAAAGGTCCTGCAGAAGGCTTTTGGTCCAACACACACCCTCCCAGGCACGAGGCCTCTCCACCTCTGCCTGAACTCCTGGGATGAACAGGGAACCACTACCCCACCCAACAGAATTATCTAACTCAGAGTGACTCCTTCGCCTCAAGGTATCTTCATCAGTGGACCCAGCCAGCTTTCTGAGATTTTCCTCTTTCCTGCCTGTTGAGAGACAGCACAGCCATTTGAGAGTGACACGGAAATTCAACCTGAACTGGGTCAAGATAGGGGGAAAATGATCGCTCACATTAAGTAAATAAGCCATCTGGTCATTCTGATGTCTCTGTCAGGAGTCCAGGCAGTACCACGTGGAGGTGGCTTGTGTTCCTCACCTATGTTTTTAGTTGTCTCCAAAGGTCTCCCTCTGCTGTGTTCCTTAGCTCGGGATGCTTGCAGGGTCTCCCTCTTCTGTGTTCCTTAATTTGGTATGCTTGCAAGGTCTCGCTCTGCTGTGTTCCTTAACACGGGATGCTTGCAAGGCCTCCCTCTTTTGTGTTCCTTAGCTCGGGATGCTTGCTTGGGTCATATCTCTGGATATCTGTGGTCTTCCACTTTTGGCTCCAGGAGACACAAACAATGCCTGCTAATAAAAATACTTTGTTCTCTTAAGATATTGCACTTTTGTGGGCAAAGACAGAACTTAAACCACTGAGCAAGTTGGTAGCTTCAGTATGGTCTCAAAGAAAGAAAGAATGGTCTGGAGATGGCTTTGGGATGGCAGAGGGGACCTCTCGATAAGTTTGGTAGAGGACGTCACCTTTCAGAAGGGCATTAAGAGAAGGAAGAATTTGACAATGGAGGACCAGCCATCACACAAACCCTGTGTCTGAATGAGTCTGAATGCAAGGCTCAGGGAAAAGGCCTGAAAGACTACATGTAGATCTAGAATCAGGAAGGACAGTGATTTAAAATTATATTGGGAATTGAGAAAGATAAGACAGGCCAGAGCAAAGTCTCAGCGAGCCTGAACTCACCATGTGGAGCAGGAAGCCCGGGAGCTGACAGCGATGTCCCTGGTCAGGAGCTCTCTGGAGAACAGAGACTGTGGGCACATGGCACCAGCCTCGGCTGGGGAGAGATTGTGAATGACATTCTGAGCACTTTTCCCTCTGTTCATTTTGCTGAGGTCACAGGTGTGTGTGAGCCATCTGCCTTGTGATGTGGATTCCGAGATGCAAACCCTTACTGTGTAGCAAGCACTCTTAACCACCGAGTCATCTCTCTAGCCCCTCCATTTTGGTCTCACTATGTTCAGCTCAGACTGGTCCTGAACTGCAAAGATCCTCCTGCTTTTTGGCTTCGTGTGCACTAGGATCACAGATGCTCCTGGCCACGTGTGACACTAGCTCTTGACTTGCAATCACTAAGTCTCTTATCAGTTTTCTTGTCTACAGCTCTTAGTTGTCAGTTCCCTTATTCCCTTATATTCATTTATTTTTTTTAGTTTTTTTTTTTTTTCCAAGACAAGATTTCTCTGTGTAGCCTTGGCTGTCTTGGACTTGCTTTGTAACCCAGGTTGGCCCCGAACTCAGAGGGATCTGACTGCCTAGAGAAGAGGGATGGGGCCATGAGCAGGATGTAAAGTGAAGAAAGAAAGAAAGAAAGAAAGAAAGAAAGAAAGAAAGAAAAGAGAAAACAGTCCACAGTAAAGCTAGTGTTAACTTATACAGTCATAGTGAGCAACCAACGCTTAGTGAGAAGGGATGGTTATGAGAATTAAGATGGCTGTTGTGGAGAAAGCTTAATCCCTATAACATCTCTATGAGGCACAAAAAATAAACTACGAATGCAATATGGAAAAAAGAAATTCATACATACACACATAGTGTATTCGTGTAGTCATTCCTTCCCCATCTTTCCCCCTCCAACTCCTCCTGTGGGCCCCGACTCTGTCTCGTATTCATGAATACTTTAATTATTGCTATTATGCACACACATATATAAACATAAATACATACACACACACACACACACACCTGTATTGTAGAATCTCTCTAGTCATTTTAGTGCTGTTCATATGCACACAGGTCTAGGGCTGACCACTTGGGACTGGACAATGTATCAGAGGTTTATCCCAGGGGGGGAAAAAAAATCTTCTCTTCTGGTCTTAGCAACCAATAGTTGCCTGCAGTTCTTTACCTGGAAATGGAGCCTTGGGAGACTTTGCTCATCCACAGTGGCACGTCAAACGGTCTTATCACTGTGCAGGGCTTGTTCCGGCAGCCATATTGTTGAGGCTTCTCGGCTGCAGCTTCCCAGTCCTGTAGAGAAGCCAGGATCTTGCAGCAGATATCTCAGCCCTCCGGCCCTTCCTGTCCTCTGTCTCCTCGTCTGTGGGGTTCCCTGAGCCTTTGATGAGAGGTGGCACACTTCCTATTTGTCACAGTCCTCTTCAAACTGACACAATCATGCAGACGTTTGCCTTTCTTCTTCGGGTAGTCTCAGAAAACTTGATGCCCAAGGCAAAGTTGCTTTTTTAAGCTCCGAAGGCCAGTGAATTATTGTTTGAATCATCTCTCCAAGACATCCTTAGGAACACTCTGGAATGTGAGTACTACTGACATCCATTGCCACTGGAGGGACAAGACAATTTGACTTGACAAATATGTATTGATTGACACATCATTGTCCATTAGAGGTAGAGGAGCTGAAGATGGGCAGTGCCAATGTGACAAGGATACATAGAACCCATCGCGTGCCGCCTACAAAGGGAAACAGGCTTCTATTTTTCCCGGAGAAGTTTCTATTTTTACTTAAGGTTGAGTCACTTTATCAAGACTGCTTTTGTTGCTAATATTTTCAATTAAAATATAATTGATGGTATTATAGCCACCTCTGTGAAGCAAATTACAAGGAGTTTGTTAGTAGTAGTTCAATACTAGTGTGAACCACAGTGAACAGAAAAACAAACCAACAACAACAACAAAAACTCTTTGCTGCTCAGGTGCCACGGTGAAACTCTGGCAGTGCTAGCGCCTGCTTGAAGCAGGAAGATAATAAGTTCAAGGCCAACTCAGCTACAGCATGAGGCTCAGTATAAGCAAGGGCTGGGGATGGAGTTCCCTGGTCGGGTGCTTAACTGGTAAATGCAAGGTGAGGCTCTGAATTCAGTTTTCAGCACTGGAAACAGTGGGATTGCTGTAGATTAGTGTGTACTGGGCTTTAGGAACACTCTTTCACAGTGATGGCCTGTGGAGATGCTCAGCACTTAAGACCATGTGCTGTTCTTACAGCGGGCCTGAGTTCACATTCAAAATCACAATCTACTGCCTAAGAAATTTTATTTCAGATAGATAATAGATATATAGATAGAGCAATATATTATATGTGCTGCTAATGACATATATTAATTATATGGCATTTGGATAAATGAAAACTGTATATATATCACATATATATTGACATTATACATACATACACACACATATGCCATACATATCATATTTATCATATATATGATATGTGTGTGCATTTGCTTTACTTTGGCACTTATTCAAAGCTTTCTAACTTTAGTATGATTTCAATGACACCCGTGAAGTATTATTGAAAACTTTTAGGTATCCATTTAAGAATCAGTGAGAGACTGGAGATGGGGTCACCAGTTAGGAGTACGTGCTGTTCTTGTAGAAGATCTGGTTTCCATTTCCAGGCTCTAGGGTTCTAAGACCCTCTTCTGACCTCCGTGGCACAATCACACACATGCACATGTCCAGACACGTAGCAGTAGCAGATGGTGCATAGACAATGCATGTATGCATTCACACATATACATAAAATAAAATGAACCTTAAATACACATATATTTAAAGGAGCTTCTGTAAAGTTTGTATAAAGTATCAATGAAAAAAGTAATTTTTGTGATCAGGAATTAGTGGTTTGATTTATTTAATCATGTGCTTTGAGATGTTCTCATTATTTACTTTATCTCACTGATATTTTATGTATAAAATATATCAGTGCCATTTTTATCATATTCTATAGCACAATGTGAATTCTTTTCAGATATACCTGTCTTCATATCTACTGCTAAACCTACAATGTGGAAGTGACACTAATTGTAGAAGATTCCTTTAAGGGGATATAGAATCCTTTTAACTTTTGTGTAGCCCTGCCTGCCTTGGAATTCTCCCTGCAGGCCTGGCTGACCTCAAACTCACAGAGATCCTCCAGACCCAAACCCCCAAGTGTTGGAACAGACCTCACCATGGAAACAGAGACTATCTTAATCCAGAGCCTGAAAACTTGAGACATTGTAGTTTTGGATCAACATATGCCATTTTTCATTATTGCTAATATGAATGGAAGAACGCTGTTATTCCCGAGAGAGAGAGAGAGAGAGAGAGAGAGAGAGAGAGAGAGAGAGAGAGAGAGAGAGAGAGAGAGAATGTGAGTGTGTGTGTGTGTGTGTGTGTATCAGAAAATATGTGGGTTGATTGGCATCAGATGTGGAGAAAAAGATGTCCCCACCAATCTACACAGGATGGTATGCAGCCCAGGAAGTGTGATATTAGAGTCTGGGGAGTCTAAAAGGTCAAGGTTCATATCTGAAAGTTTCTAAAGTCTGAGACCCGAGCACACATACTGTGCACATAGGTAACTCCTGGATACCTGAGATTTACAAGGAAGAACATGCCCTCCTTGTAAGTAACTTAATTGGACCTCATTGGTCAGATCACCTCACTGAAGAGGCACTGGGCTTGAAAACTCAATATTCCACAGCCTTAGAAGTTACTTTTCCAAGTGTGTGCCCAGCCACTGGAGCAGTGCCAGGTCTCTTACACTGGCAGGGAGGGCTGGAACAGGAGGGGATTCAGGCCCCTTGTTTCCTCTCCCGGAGGACTGATTGGGATGGTGAGTATTGGTGGCCCAGCCTCCTCCTATGATGTCTGGAGGAATGTACACTGGGAATCTCTTCGGAGCGAGGTCTCAATTTTATTATGGTGGGTTTCTCTTATACAGAGTATAGGGAGTGGGTGAGCTATAAGGTATGGGACCAATCAGTTCATGTTATGTAGCTGTTGGTAGGCTCCACCAGGATGTGCCAGATGGGCCGTGCTGAGTCATTTTTATGAGGAAGTACCCACCAGAGACTATTGCTGAAAACAGGGCCAGGCTCAGTCAATGCCTCAGAGGGCTGACAGATTCGACCATGGGGTCCAACAGAGAAGTATTCTTACAATTCTGTTTTTCTGGCAATAAAAATGAGATGTGTTTATTATCTAGTCATCAGTATAAAAGTTCATTTTTCAAGTTATATCCTATCCAAATAATAAGAAAAACTGTGGTCACTTAACTAGATACGAACTTTTATTCAAATTAGTTGCTACTTCCAAACCTGTACAATAATATCATGTTCTCAAAAATCACAAATTTTGTTTGGCTATAGTTCCAATGCAGTATATACTGAAGTGTATGACTTCCAGGACTCAGATACCACTGGAAACCTGCATTTAAATGGCCTTTCCAAGAACTGAGGCACTTTAATGTTTTTAGTTTATCTTTTAATTTGAGCTGTTCTGTAGTACGGTTTTGATGGCTTTTTTAAGGATATTTCATAAATAGGGGGGGAAAAATAAATGGGGAACAGAAATAGAATGGATGAAATGTTGCAAAAAAAAATCTTTCTCTTGTGGTATTTTATTTCCAGTAGCACTTAAAATAACATGAGAAGAAATGCTGTTGTGAAGTGTGTTTTAAAAAGCATTGTGACAGTGACAGGAATATCCATAAATAGGTGCAGATTTGTGTTTTCTATACTTCTTTATGCGAGTCTTTGGAGGATCAGAGTTTCATTTTAAGTCAGCAGGAGTCCAGGACTGAGCTCAGCCCGGTGTGTAAAGGGCAAGACAGGAATTTTGGGTCAAAGGATAGACTGTCCTAGTGCCAATTTTCATATAGATTTTGCTACCACGTATCCAGAAAGTGATGATTCTGATTCAGTTGTGAGAAAATAGCCAAGAAACTATGATTTGGTGTGTGTTGGTGTCATTTCACATTAGAATTCACAGATTTGCACCAAACTGGAGTTCTGATCTGAGGCATCCAGGAGAATAATTTACACACTTGGAATCACATCAAAAGAGAGACACCTAAGTGTGGCCTGGAGAGCGGGCTTAGGGTTTAAGAGAGCATTGGCTGGTCTTCCACAGGGCTCGGGTTCCATTCCCAGCACCAACAGGGGATCTGATACCCTCTTCTGACCACTACAGGCACCAGGCACATACATGGTACACAGACTTTTCACAGGCAAAACATCCATACAAGCAAAGCAAAAATAAAATGTCAGAAAACAAATAAATAAAAGCAAGTAAACAGAGAGACATAACCCATCAGATGGAGCAGATCGCTTTCACTTCATCAAGGTCATTTTAAGTGGCTGGGCCTTAATATGATCCCAGGAAACATTTACTGGGGTTTGCGTTAAAACAATCCGGTAATTACAACATCTGAACCGTTCGCTACCACTATGTGTGGTTTGAGTTTTCACCTTATCAGTCTTGGAAAAGTTACATTTGTTAGTACAGCCTGAATTAAGAGAAAATGCAATTATGCGGGTCCTTTCTAAATCAATAATGTGGCTTTTAGTTATTCAGATGTGAACTTTCCGGCCTTTGAGTAACCATATTATTTTCTAGAGTTTGAAGACATTGAGAATCTGATTAGACAAAGGGAAATATTAAAAATATTTTACAAAAACATGCTTTCAAAACTTGCTGAGTCTCAATTAAAAAACAAAAGTCTCCTTGCGGTACATAGTTAATAGCACAGGACTTGTTTTAAATGAGATGTCTTCTAGTGGGAGAGGAAGGAAGGGGGTGCCTTGTTTGAAAGAAACACTGTCAATCTGCTTCAAGCAACAGACTTTTCCTTAAAGAAGCAATATGTTTCTCCCTGGCTTAGATAATTTTTGAAATGATGTCATGAAGTGTTTTTCATAGATGTGGTTTCTAGCACTGCTTTCAGGAGATGTACTATGATCCACTGGATAGCAAACAGGATGAAAGAAGGAGCAATAACCAAGCCTTCGTACAGTGTAATAGGGAAACCCACAATTAAAGTACCGTGGGCTGAGCACTGCACCAGAATGGCATGCATGCAAGAAAGAACACTTCGAAGGGGTGAGTGGGGAAGGGGTGGGGGTGGGGTACAGGACAATAAAGAAACGACTTGAGGGCAACACAGAGGCTGCAGAGAACAAGCTGCCTTTTCTCTGGATTGTGAAGAATGAAACATGACTGGCAGGAACATCTCTCTAGAGCGCTGAGTGAATTTAAGAATCAAACCACAAAGATAGAATGTCCAAAAGAGGTGCTCTGTGGCTTCCCATGGCCCCGTTTGGTGGACCAGCCCCCTTTGCTCGGTCCCCTGTCTCATCACTTCTCTCCCCCAATGTTCCAAATGTGCCATTGTCTCTTTCCTCATTTTCCTGCGGTTTTATTTGGTTTTGCTCATTTCTGAACTCTTCCTCTTTACAGTGACTTTGCCTTCTTCCTCCCACTCTTCCCTCCTGACAGCCGCAGAAGATACTATCTACCCCAAACACCACTCTATAAAGCCAGCGTGACCTCATTGTGAGTGACCTCCCTGCACATAGATCGGTGCTTTCCACAGCAGCTCAGCACTTACAAAAACTTTACCACCCTTGTTACCCTCCTGTGATTCTAAGTCCCTCAAAGTTGGGATTTTATATTCCCACTAAGCACAATACTTACCTACCCCTATTGCATTGTCCCTTTTTGAAAAATTAGTAAGTAATTTAGTGGCTTGGATCACTGCAGGAGCATTTCCAAATATCATAGGCAAAATGTAATTTTGCTCGGGAAAAAAAAAATCAGTATTTTTGAGCTATGTCGAAAGACTTGTCCCTAGAAAGATAATGGAACCAAGAGGTAGGCCAGCATTCCCCTCTCTAGTCTAGGACTGACACTGTACAGTTAGAAACTTTAATGCCTACAGTCTGTGGGAAAGAGACTGTGTGCTGTAGAGCAGATGTACCTGATTTGTAGGCCCTACTGTGATAGGAAGGAAACTTTCAGATTTTGGCACATTTTGCCCTTGATTCTGATTGGGAAATTAGCTTCAGGGATGTCTTGAGGCTAGGGGAAGCATATCATTAAAACTTGATGGAGGGACTGGCTGTTGTAGCCCAGTACATAGACTGTTGGCCTGGCATGCAGAAAGCCCAGCGTTTGATTGCCAACACTACATAAAAGCACATGGTAGCTGTTACCCCAGCACTTGGGATGTGGAGGCAGGAGGATTGGCAGTCAGAGTCATCCTTGGCTATGTTGTAAGTCTGAGGATATGAGGGGCTATGTGAGGCCAGAAAAACTAGCCCAAGCCGTATTTTGATAAGATATAGGTTAACTAGCTGGCTTTCTGCTTTACACATTATCTTCATTGATTCATTAAGAATACATATTTAAGCAAGTAGCCTCCCTCCCGTAGACAATAATCAGGTGAATGGACATATGGGGATTTATCAACTAGGTTACATTGTTTAATTAATAGTCCAAGAGGAACTTTAGAAGATAAATCTTACCTGTTTGTTGATCTTTTTGAGATTCTCTTTCTCTGCCTCCTGTGTACCAAACAAGCCTTTAGGATAATAGAAAGGCAAGTCATCCATTTAAGGAATCACACGTCAGTGACGTTGTTGCATAGATTATGTATAGCATTAGCTAATCTACCTCAGTGAACATAACGTGTTATTATAACGGTATATGCTGTTACATAGTCAATATAATTTCACATAGATACCACCTAATAGCATACATGAATATAAAATACACTGTGTGATACCTGTTACAGATGCTTCTATAGAGAGGGATGTTGTGTGGATATCACATCTATCCTGCAGTAGCCAAGTGGACAGTTCTGTCTTAGGCGGTAATCTAGTAGATGCAAACACTAGTTAAGGTAACAAAGTGCTGAGGCAGAATCACCCATTGTTTTCTCCTTCATTTGGTCCAAGCAGAATGAAAACAGGAAAAGCTTTTCTGGCTCTAGAAGACAGTTCATTGGGTGAGGAGTTTGCTGCAGGTGCCAGTGTGAGGACCAGAGTTCAGGTTCTTTCCGCACATTGGCCCAGAGATTGCGAGATACACAGCATCCTGGAATTAAGAAACTCCAGGTCCAGTGAGAGACACGGTCTCAAAAATAAGACAGAGAAATGATTAATGAGTGTATCTCAGTGTCCAACTCTGGCCCTAACACTTACCTGCACTGCACATGCATACACACACACACACACACACACACACACACACACACACACACACACACATTCTGTAATGATGTCATTGTAACTGATAAATAAAATCTTTTATGCTATTCAGGCTGGAAAAAATATATCATTCTTCTAATGGTATGGGCTGTGAAAAATTAAACATAAGGCACTACAGCTGAGTTCACTACACATTAATTATTTTAATTGACTATTTCTTAAATGAATATCTGATAAATCACTCTTGCCATGTCTCACATCCCACGACATGCTTAAGTAGAACAGACAGTTGAGAATCATTATCTTCTGAGAACACTCGTACAAAGCCAAGACCATTACAATTAAAATCAAACTCTTACCTGATACGCATTTCTGTATGCTAGGTTTATAATATATAAGCAGAATATGTGACCCAACAAAACATCTTCAGTATCTTCAGAAAAATAAATATTTTCTCTCCAAAATATTTCATAAAACTGCCCTTAACTGGCATTCTCCATAAATACCTGGTTCCTCAGGGAATTCCTTAAAAACATGCAGTTCCTCCTGACACTGCCATGAAGAAGGAGAATGTATTGATATTGTCACTGAGATGAAGGGGTTGCCAATTCTAAATCACTATCAACTGGCCATAGCCCTGGACCCACCTGAGAGGGCATTAGCCTGGAGTGGACCCTTGGTCTAACCAGTAAATGGCTTAAAGTTCAATAGCACCTCTCAGCCTCTTGAAGTATCACTCCTGTCCTAATGACCCCACAGAGGATCTGTGTCATCGTAAACGAATATGTGTCTTATATAGAGAAAACAATAGGTATAGCAAGTAACAACAATAATGATGCTGAGGATAATGATAATAATAACAACAACATGATAATAATAACAACAACATGATAATAATACGCCTGTACCTGGAGAGGTAGTTCAGTGGGTCCCTTGAAGAAGTTCCAAGTTTGGGTCTCAGAACCCACATTGGGTTTATTACAACATTCTGTAACTTCAGCTCCATGGGATATGGTACTCACACTCACACTCGTGCGTGTGCATACACACACACACACACACACACACTAAAATTAAACTAAAAATTTAAAAATAATCCCATTAAAATAATGGTATTTGGAACTTTTACAGCGTTTATTTGTAGTATTCCTATATAAACCTTAAGTGTGCAAATGCATTTGGAACATTAACCGGCTTAATTATTTCATAATTTGACAAGTAAATATCTCACAAGGGTCCATAACCAAGTTACCCAGATTGAGGTTGTGTTCTCTTCCACACTGGATATAACTTTTTATCTCCAAAATTGAGACAAACACTGTGTGACTTAAGTTGTCAGGGTTTGTGTTGTGTGACTGTCTTGAGAAGGACTGATGAGCACTCCTCTCCTCTTAGGAAGGATGGCTCCTCAGACACAGGCAGCTGCAGATCCCTCAGCTCAGAGGCGCTGTGAGGGAAGTGGGGCTGATGGGCACAGCCTCAACAACGGGAATAGGTAAAAGCAAACAAGGGGGCTTTGCAGCTCCTAAACCATAGAAGGGAGAGGGGCTGAGGCTGTGGGCACTGGGATCCCACAGTGGTACAGGGGTTCCCTTGAAATGCTGTGAAGATGATCAATTTGGCAGTCAGGAAATACATTGAATAGTAGTTACAAATCAGCAACGAAACCAGACAGCTATATAATAAAACAACTTTAAAAGCTTACGAGTATTTAACATATAAAACTCATTATACATTTTATGACCTCAAGATAGTCCTCCAAATGGTTATATAACAGTACATCGGGCTGTGTCAATTTACTTCTCAGAAACTAGCTTTCTCTGTAACTAAATCGAATTAGAAAATTCCTCTAATTTCCTAAGGATAAGGGAGAAATCAGTAAAAGTGCACAGTTAGACTTTTGTTTTTATCTATTTTCTAAGATGTTGGTTATAAAAGGAAAAGAATAGAAAAACACTTTACGTTAGTCATAGTAGGAAAATAATTGCTTCTGGCGAGTGTGTTGGGGGAAGAAAGAGCAATTTTAAAGAAGTTTAGTGTTCCTTGTTGGGGCTCTGCCTTGTGCTGTTTTGTGAGGATGGAGCTCAGCGCCCTGCAGACACGTAGTATGTAGAACTCAGAGCTGTAATCCAGCCCCCCTTGTAAAAGCATTTTAATAAAAATTAATAGAAAATTCCTAAGAACATTTTTGTGGGACTTAGTGATCTGACCACTAAGGCTTTGATATATATCCCCTTGTACTTTCAGAATCCTAAAAGTGTAAGAATTAGCAGATGAGAAAATTGCAATTTTTATAAAAAGCGTATTTAAACAACTAGATTTGGATCGAGGTTGTGAACATCATGGTTACAAAGAATTGTTATAAATAATTCAAAATAATAAAATGTAGGCATTTTTGTTTTTAAAAGAACTCCTTCTTTTGTAGGTTATTCATGATGATGTTTCTTTAACCATTAAAATTCCTTACAGTTCGTGTTGTCTTAAAACGTTTCATCTTTTAATGTCTGGAGCACAGATCTCTTTACTCTCCCATGATGCATCACTGTGTTAGAAGTAGTGAGGGATGGTGATGACACGTTTTAAAGACTAATTCCTACATGAAGACTACAAAGTTGCGTCAGAGCACCCTGCTTAATAACCCCTTTAGCTAAGGCCTCCAAGCAGTGAGCCGCAGAGACCTCAAGCCCACTCCAGGCTCAAGAGAAGGGACAGGATGGAGGCTGTAGAGACTGGGACTCCAGAGGGCTGATGGGAAGGGGATGAAATGTCACAGGGACATGCTTTGTAGCTTGTATGGCTCCTGGTCTGTAGCCCCCAAAGTGACGTTTGTTCCCTGAATATTACAGACATGCAGATCTAACCGCTTTTACTCTGAAGCATCTTTAACCCGCTCTGCAAACAGAGAAACAAAGGCTTTCTCAGGAGTTGCTCATTGTTGGATCTCAACTGCTTCCCTAATTATAGTTAGTAACACCCCTTTCTTCTCCTCTTCTGTTTGCAGCCTTTGTGAACACTCAGAAAGTTGAAATGCTAATACATAAGCGCAGACAAAGTGTCTTCCTAGGCATAGGGTGCCTGGATAAAGAGAACTCTAAACAGGAAAGCTTTCTGAAATACTTGATTCTAATGACTTTTTTTTCAACACTATTACAGTGATGTAAAGTGATATTGCCCCCGGGCTTCCTGGCCCTCTTACCTGTGCCCTATTCTCTCCTCCCCTGCCCCCTCTCCCCTCTTCCCTCTCCCCTTGCCCCATCTTCTCTCTCACACAGTGTGTGTGTGTTCCATCCTTCCCAGGGTTCTCTGCCTTAGACAATTTGATTCTCATGAAAGTCTCCCAACCTACAACACATCAGTTAACTGTCATAACTGCCACTAAGCATTAAGCAGCTAGTCACAGTGGCTTGCTAGGCCACTGGGGATTGTTGCCCCGAGGATCCACACATGCACGTACGTGAGCCCTGAATAGAAGGCCTTCCATGGATCTGACTGGATTTTTATCAAATTGCTGGTACATGATTATGTCTGTTCCCCCAGGTTGCTACTTAATATTGCTGTCTGCTTATACCTAAATGTCCCCAAAGGTCTAGAAAAATCTAAACCACAAGAGAGTACTGATAACTTCTGGAAAGAAATTGTTGAGAGTTGTCAGCTCATTTCTGATACTATAGTTTGCTTTGTTTCAAGATCATAGCTCATCCACATTTAAACTGAATGATAAATCAGCCCTCCATTCATATGGTCATACTTAGCTCTCTCAGTTCCGTGGATCGGCCTGATACTCATTAGATGATATTTAGCTTGTTTTCCTGACTGTCTGGTATGAATCCATTCTCTAGATCCAGGAGTGATGTCATTTAATACTTTCAGGCACAGTGGCAGATTCTAATGCCCCAGTACTGACATAGTATTGGAACTGACCAGTGTCCCTCCTGTGTCTTAGAGTTTGTTTTGTAAAACCAGTGAGCTCAACAGGTGTTATTAGCTACATTTCTATTCCTGTCCTTGTCTTCACACATGGGAAAAGATGCAGACTTTCTGTGGGGACACAGGAATTCTCGTAACATTTTTGGAAGTAGATGAGTTGAAATTATATGTACACAAGTACTTTTCTAGAACATTTTAGAAGCTGAGATGTTGGATTATAGAAATTCAAAGTCTCAAAGTTCACATGGAAAGTGTAAAAGAGAAGGATTAAAAGTCAAAAGGGAACAAAGACGTATAAACAAACGATACTTACCTCGTCTACAAAGTGTTATATCTAAAACCGAGGGAGTTTTCTCAAATACAATGGGATGTCCTTATCTTCAGACAGCCAGCTTCCCAATTAGAAACTTTAGTTTCTAGTTGGGGGTGATAGAGTCCCCCAGAGTGAGGTATTTGACTGTTGTTAGAAAGGTTCAGACCTAGGATAGTGAGAAACATCCTACAGAGTACAGGACAGCTGCACAAATCAAAGACTTAGAGTCCAAAAGAGTCCTACAACTAAAGACGGTCAAGCAATGCGTCTGGCTTAGTACAGCGGAGAAATGGACATTGTAAGGTCTTTTATTTCCTAGGATCTGAAATCATGCTCTACATTGTGTGTGCATCACCACCTCTCGTGTGTGTGTGTGTGTGTGTGTGTGTGAGAGAGAGAGGCGGGGGGGGAGAGGGGGAATGGAACTCCAGATAGGACCTTGGATCTATCTTCTTTTCTGAAACAATCTCAAGTTTCATATTCTCAAGCAATGACAATGAGCCAGTAGCTTATTAAAAGTTATGTTCAGCAACGTATTCCTTAAACCTCTCTCTCAACACTCAACGTCTTATTTTTTTTGTACTGCGTAGGAAGTTTAGGTTTCTGGGATTAAAAACATCCTGGCCAAAATCAACTTAATGGAATAGAGGGTTCATTTTGGCTTGTACTTCCAGGTCAGTCTGTAATTGAGGGGAATCAGGGCAGGAACACAACTGAAGAAGCTGCTTGCTGGCTTGCTTACAGGCTCGTGCTTTGCTAGCTTTAGTATATAGCCCAGGACCGCCTGCCTAGGGAATGGAGCTGCCCACAGAGGGCTAAGTCTTTTTATATCAATTAACAACTGAAAGACTCATGCATAGACATTCTGGCAGGCCAAGCTGACAAAGGAAATTACTTGATCAAGACTAGTTTGATTTTCTGGAAGAAGGGAAGGATGACTGTAGGAGCTAGAGGGTCAGGTTCCCACAGAATCAAGGAGGCCCATGGAATCAACTAAACAGGGCTCATAGGGGCTCACAGAGACTGAAGCCACTATCAGGGAGGCTGTAGCACCAGCAAGGACCTCTGTATATATGTTACAGGTTGTGTAGCTTGGTGTTCTTGTGGGACTCCTAACACTGGGGGCGGTGACTTCTATGACTCATTTGCCTGCTTTTAGAACCCTTTTCCTCCTTCTGGGTTGCCTTGTCCAGCCTTCATATGAAAGGATGTGCCTAGTCTTATTGTAACTTGTTGCATCGCGTTTGGTTGATACCCCTTGGAGGCCTGCTCCTTTCTGAAAGGAAACAGAGGAGAACTGGATCTGGAGCATAGGGGAGGTGAAGAGGAGAGACTGGGAAGAGAGGAGGGAGAGGAAAATGTGGTCAAGTGTAACATATGAGAGAATAATAATATTAATAATAATAATAGAGTTCTTTTCAAGGTAATTCTGGAGTATGTCAAATTGAAATTAATAGATAGAAACCTTATATTTTTCTCTACAAGTAGTCTAAATATAATATCAACATTATGAAGTATCTTATGTAATGGAGCATAGACAATGGGGAATCACAGAAAGTCACTACATTGAGGAGCTTAGCGGCATAGCAGGTATGCGTGTGCCTTGACTCTCCTGTATTTGCACAAGTCTTTGTGTGATTGTTTGACCTAATTCTATAGTGAGGTCAGGGTTTCAAAGGATGTGCTCAGGCTGCCTCTTAAACTTTAGGCTGAAAGTGGATCCTGCAACTCAAAAGAGCATGGTATGTTGAAGCCAGAACCTCAGTTTCGATAGAATATCTGAGCTTCGTCCAATAAATTGTTGGCTACTTCATAGTAGCAAAGGTAATGGAGAGAGCGTGATGACTCACATCTGTGACCCCAGCACTCGAAAGGGAGAGGCAGGAGGATCAGGACGGCAAACAAATAAAAATCATCATGGCATTGAAGATTAAACAAGTAATTCCGCCTATCTCTGATGAGCTCTGCAAATGTAAATAATGATCTTTCATGAGCTGGAATATGTTTACCTCAGCTTACATGTCTGTTTATGTTTAGATGTTCATAAACCATTTATCATTTGGAGCTATTCAAAAAGTAAATAAAATCCCTGGGGGCTATCATTTTATGTATAAAAGAAATAATTACAAAGTAACAATGTTTGCAGAAGTTTCACCGTGGCAACCTCAATCAGTAATTGGTTGAGTAACATAAAAGAAATTGCTTTCTTCTCTGCTTGATGGTGGCTTGATGGTAGAAATGTTTTTCTGACCTTGGAAGTTACTTAGAGTCTTTTATATGTGGATTATTTATTTATATCTTAATGTATGCTTTACTGGTAAGAATAGAGGTTGGCCATGATAGGTTATTCAATTGTTTTTGGTCTAAATAAAATACTGCAAGTGTAGAATGTAGAAAATGTTGTACCTTCCATGTTTACGCCCATATCCACAGCTCCAAGTATGCACACCACAGCCAAACAGGTCAAGCCCATCTTACAGTTAAGAGCTGTAGAAGTTTCATTTCACCAAATAAACAATAATTAATAGAAAATTGCAAGTGTTCTACAAGTTTCCTGTTCTTCATGGATAACAACCCTTACTTTATGATCTCAGCCGCAGTCAATTACTGAAATGGACCAAATTGTGAGAGGTAATATAATGGGCCAAAATTATTTATGCAGCTTCTAGCATTATGATCACGCACTGAGTTCTTAAGTGTACCACTAGCCTGTCACACAGCGCAGGGCAGTCTGAAAGGGCAGAATCGAATGACATTTCTATCACATTGGAACTGTCGACCTGTCACATGTCCTTAGGGCCCTGCACTCTTTCCCTTTCAGACATGTGTGTTGCCTTGAAGGAAATATTGAAAGGTCCAGTGCATCTTTTGTTTTCATGAGCTATTGGGTCACCCATAATCATGCACCTGTAATAGTTGTTAGTTCTTGATGCTCAGACATGTGACATTTCACCATGTCAGGAGCCCCAGTCATCTCATATTCACCAGTCCTGTCAGCCCTCCTCCATGTCCACAGACACACTCTGTTTGCCTACCCCAAACTTGAAATCTGGGAATGTATCCTGCACTACCCTCCCATACTTTTTCTACACAGTCAAGGGCAGCAACTGCTTTTCCAGAAATGTTTTGCAATAGTTTTTGATCCTATCCTAAGGATGTGCCAGGGCTGTCACTGAAGCCCCAGGTTTCACACAGAAGGTAGGCACAAGTGTACCATGTAGCAGGGAGAGAGGCATGATGGGATATTTATAGCTGCACAGAAGTAGCATTAATAATCTACCAGGCTGTCAGGATACTAGACTTAACTAATGGAAAAGTACAAACTCTTATCCCAGAATGTCTCACCCAGCCCCTACACCTGGCCACTCTCTGCAGGGCTGAGTTCTTGTACACACAACTGTTTCTAATATATATCTCCGAACCAAATTTTGAAGACTGTAGTCATGCTACATATTTTAAATTATGTGCTCTTCGACTGAAGAAGCTTTCTGAAACCCAGTATAACTTTTAAAAACATTCCTTCTTTTATAAGTCAATAGATGCCAACCTTTATAGTACATTAGAATCACTGGAAAGTACTCATTTAAACCAAGATGGCTAGGACCCACCTCCAAGCATCTGCAACAGTTGGGCCTGAAACCAGTTCTCAGGCTTTACAGGCAGTGCAGGCCCATGAACAGCCCTTTCAGAACTTCATATCCACGAAAAGCACACACGTTACTTGAGATTTGTGCCAACTGAGACATCCTGTAGGTTCTGTCTGAAGAGCTCAGTTGAGCGTTTTATATTGAGTAGGATGGGGATATTTTGGCCTCTATACCCTTTTAAGTGTAAAAATAAATTTCTCCAAGTCATATATTCCCATCTGTAAGGGAACTATCTTATTTTACTACTTAATCAAGAGTCTATTAATGGGTAGAATTTTATATGATGGCTATTAACCTACTGTGTCTCTCTAATGATACCAGATGGCCAATTTGAATTACTTCATTGATTTAAAACTGCTTTTCTTTGCAATACAACTCATAGCTTAAGAAAAAGGGTCTAAGGATACACTTTCCTAGTCTGTGTACAGGAATCTATAACCTAATTATGAGCCCCTTTCAAAAAACAAGCTTATAGTACACACCTTTGTGTGCTATCGTGATTTTCTTTATGAAGTGATTTTAATAGCTTGTTGATGTAAATGCACACATGTATGTATGTATGTATGTATGTATGTATCAGTCAAAATTCTACCAAATCTGAAAATTTTAAAATTTCAGTTATATTTATGTGTGAAGCCTTTACCTTTCAGCTTATTTTTAAGGTATAAATGACTAATTATAATGAGAAATGGTTCCAGAATTTGCTAATATATAAATATGTATGTAAATCTATATGTGTATATTATAAAGAGTTAAATTTTTAGAGATTAGCTTTTGCTTCCCTGCTATCTATTTACCCTATTTGATTAAAGATAATTTCACTTTAAAACAAACTTTCTGCTAGCACAATCATATATACTCTTGACTCATGAAATAATACTTAAAAGGGCATCTTTATTCTACAACAAAACTTCAGAACTACTGAATCTGATATAAACAATTGTCACATTATTCCAATTTTAGAGCATAGCAGAGGAATAAAAGAATTTGCAATAATGAGCAAGCAATGTAGTATTGCTGTGTCTGATTCTCATGATATAATAGAAACCCAGCAGTATTGTATCCATAAATGTTATGCAATTAGTAATTTGGGTGCTAATAGAGAAGGGTATAAAATCAAGCTACACTCTTCAAGAACAAAATAATTCATGTCACTAACTGTACTGAACTGGTCTCATACAGATGTTTGTGCCATGTGATTTCCCAAGGACTATTCTGAGCATTCTTCCAGATTTTATGTTATAAGCATGGTGATATTTATTTAGGTGTTTAGATAATACACATTAGTGTAATGGTAACTTTGTTTACTGTCATTGCTTTTATGAAATATTGGTTAAATGATTATTTTCTTAGAACACGGTATTTTTTTATTCAATTGGAAGAGCAGTTCTGATCAGAGCCACACACCCATAGATAGTCCAGATGCTGCCTCTATGCCTGGACAAAGATTCTTTAAAAAATGACTTGCCTGTTCTGGATATCTAAACAGAAGGAACAGAAATAGCTGACCAGCATCATAATTTGATATGAACTGTGTAAAACACTTCACAATGAAAGTGCATAGCAGCGATCAGCTTTGGGCTTTCTGTGGATTGTAGAGGGCATGTGTGCTTTCTGTTATACAACCAGATTCCGTAGCATAAGTTGAAAGTGACATTATGTCAAGAGCTAACCAGACACTGTAATGTTGAGAGCAAATGTTCAGATCACCGATGGGAAATGACAGGCCATGCACCTGTGTTTTTCTAGATGTTTCTGATTAGCCTTTCCTTGTCACAGCTCATGTTCTAATGATCCTTGCAGGATGAAGTGGCCCAGCCACTGAACCTATCAGCTAAACCCAAGACCTCTGATGGCAAATCACCCACATCACCCACCTCTCCCCACATGCCAGCTCTGAGAATAAGCAGTGGGGCAGGCCCCCTCAAAGCCTCTGTCCCAGCAGCATTAGCTAGTCCTTCTGCAAGAGTTAGCACAATAGGTAAGTTATGTTTCTCTTGTTCTTATTTGACTTTCCATTTATGGCAATTGAATGAAATAATCTAAGGCAGCCTGTAACACACAGGCTGTGCGTGGCCTGAGCAAATGACAGAGATACAATTTGAGTTATTATCATAAGGTCCGATTCAAACATGCAAGTGATACTTCTTTTTCTTTTTAAAAAATTTTCATTAATTTATTTATTTAATCAATTTACAGCCCAATTGCAGTCCCCTCCCTCTTCCCTTCCCAGCCCCACCCCTCCCATGACCCCCTTCCAACCAAAGAGCAAGTGACATTTCTAACTCAGTCAAATTTCTACTGCCCTGATAATCTAAAAACTTGTTATAGTTATGTGTGACTCTTTACTTGTTAGTTTATTTTTTTAAAGAGTCACGAATGACTGATTATAGAAAAAAATGGTTCCAGAATGTTTCTCCTAAAGGGCTTGCCTTTTCTGTCACTGAGATTTTTTTTTTAATTGTTGCGATGCATACAGATATATAAAGAAGAATACATTCTGTTTGGGTCAACTGTCCACCATGAAACACGAAGTGTGTTTTGTTCTATTCTGATCGCACGTTCCAACTGAACACAACCAGGGCTTGTGAGGAGTGGTGCCTCTGGGTTTCCTGTCACTGCAGTTTCTGATGAGTTACCCAATACTGTTATTTTTATTTTTATTTTTTTCATGCATGCATTGAAGCATAAAGAATTCAGCACACATTCACTGATAGATTTATTGCTTTTGTCTGATTGGGACACCTCTAGCACAAGCTAATACATTAGCCCCTGTGTATTACATGATTATTTGGGGAGGTGCTAAAATATAGGTCATAAATACTGAAGGCTACTGCAGGGCACAGCTGTGATCCTGCAGTCAAAGAGGAGACTGCTGTGTTCTGCTGGGAAGAATCCAGGTGGACTAAGTAACAAAGAGCAGTTCTCAACCATGAACTTTGAAGAACCGATACACAGATAGCCATTATAGGCTGTAAGACAAGAGGGAAAACCCAGAGAAATGTGTGGTTGACAAGTGCAAGGACTCGGCTAGGAAGTTGGATGGCATGTGGCAGAAAGTGGTGGAAGCTAATGGAGAGATGTGGAGGGGGGCGGGGTGGGAGCACTCTCCTTCACAGAGTGGAGTGATCGGAACTTAAGAGTATTGACAATTGAACAAGATGGTTCAGTGGAATCCCTGTTTCCACGTGGCAGGAGTTGTTCCATGACAAAGAACGAAACAAAGGGGACTCTGGAGGAGGGCGGGCATATTAAAGGAGACCTGACAGAGTTATCTGTTCCAGAGTGGAGACAGGGGAGGCTAGGTGTCTCGGCTTTCTATGAACAAGAAGAAACTTGGAAGAGATACATATGAAATTAAGTATTATTGAGTTACAAGAACAAGGGAGCCTTTCGCTGCACGTGCTCAGGAGGAAACTGTGCAGCTGACTGTAAGAGCAGGACTAGGACGTTAGATACAGAGATTAGTCCTTGGCTGGAACATTTCACCAGATCGAGTGTGTCTGGTAAGAAAGAACCACAGAGGCCACCAATTGCCTTAGCTAACTGAGGTATAAAAACAACTCCGACCCTCGACCTTTACTGTACATTTCCTCCATTTCAAAGGGGAAACTCAACTAGTTATCACTGCCTTAAGATGTTTCAAGTGATAAGGTCGGAGATGCCGGCCGAGCAGCAGACCCCTGTGGATGTCACCACAAGTGACAACTCATTTGCACAGCTGGTAGCTGGGGTCCCCAATTCTTGATGACACAAACCTTCTCTACAGCTGCTTATCACATGGCAGGAAACCTTTCCATTGAGTGCCCCCCCCCAAAAGGAGGACAGAGAAAACCTTGGCATGTGCTTGTGGCCTGCTCACCAAATTCCCATCACATCGTTCTTCTAGTGAAACCCAACTCCACAAATAGGGAGTTAGCCTCTGACTTTCTGAAGGGAAAAGCCTCAATTATTTCAACATATTTTAGATCTATCACATATTTTTGTAGGTAGAAGACTCTCTAGAAAGAGTGTTTAAGACTAATTAACGGTTTATGCCATGTACCTCTGTTGTGTGAGGGAAGTCTTCAGCTAGTACCGGAACTATTATAAACACAAGGAAGTCACACCGGAAGCAAGCCTATAGTGTGAGCACAATGGGAAAGCCTTCACTCAGTCGGCAGAGGTAAAACCATGAAAAATCTCACACTTGGAAGAAATCCTATCTATGTGAGCAGTTTGGGAAGGGTGTCATTACTCCCAGCCGTGCGTGAACTCATACAGGAACTTCCATGGTAGAGAAACCCTCTGCATGCAGCTCAACAGTCACCTCCTAGGCAAATACAACAATGGGGCAGTGTGAGGTAGGCCCTGGAAGAAGTGTCACATAGGAGGAGTCATTTGATGGTGGCACACTGTGCAGAAGAGCAGAAGGACGGACATGCTGCAGAAAAGCCACAGAGACATAGACTCTGAAAACCAAGCCGAGTGATCTCGCCGGACTCTCTGTTACAACAAGCTGGACAGTGGGATAGTCCAGTGAATGACGCAGTTCAGTCTGCAGTGTGGCCTCATCTTGTAAATGCGCTGCTGAGAAGTGACTGGGGTGACTGGGGCAGTTGAGTAGACATAAATTTTAAAATGGGTATAAATAGATGATAAATGAGAGAGAGAGAGAGAGAGAGCTAGGTGGGCAGATAGACAATATTCCTCTTCAGTGAGAAGAGGAGAAGAGAAGAAGAGAAATGCATATCCCTGAAAGAGAGTGAGGTGACAGTATTATAGCAGAGAAAGGGCTGCTGGAGGACTTGCCTTAGGAAGCAAAGAATCCGAGTCGTCAGTCTGAGACAGAAGAAAATAGAAAATTGGCCCAGATTCAGAGAAATTGCAAACTAGACAGAGCAAACTCATTTCCAAATGCTTGAATGTCTACAAAGCAGAAGGCATGGTGAATTGTTAGTTGTGACTCAGTGTCAGGCAGGGCCAGCCCAGCAGTTAGGTACAAACCAGAGAAAAGTGAATTTTGGAATCTGCACACCTCTCTCACCATTGCTCATTGTGCCCAGTGCCCTAAAGGACATGAGGCAAGAGTGGTTTCTGTGCACAGAGTGTGTAAGAAAAGATTTGATTTGGCAAAAAAGATTCACTTCCTTAAACAAATGGAGCTCATAAATATTATAGTGTTGACATATGGCCTACTTTAAAAATATTATTCAAGCCCAGCTTTCTAATAGAATGATCATATATATTACATATATACATAGACATAATCATATGTGTATAGACAGCCTTTCTTCAGCATTCCCAAAGATAAGTACAGCCAAGCATTTTATACAGCAAGAGTGTACTTAGTGATGCTTATCATATAGCTTTCCCCATTACGGTAATAAAACATCTTCCCCCACCCTGCACAGTCCTTTCACCATATCTACAGCCCTCATATTTTCCAAGGGTTTGAGGCCACTACAATTTACTTTTCTCTTTTCAACAAATGTAGATGTTGAAAGCTGAAACTATAATGAGAAATAATGTAGTTGGATAAAAGCCGGGAGGATTAATGGTGTTGTAAAGGTCACCCTGAAAGAAAAATTAATGTGTTAGGCCATTAATAAACCATGGAAAACTGTGGACCAAAAGATAACTTTGAGTTATCATTAATGACACCCAGCTCTTTGCTATATAGCTATTAGCTAAATGTACAGAAAGTGACTTTTTAAGGTTGGTGGCCAATATGCTTTAATGAATATATTCTATAAGAATACTTTTGATTGGTAGACATATGGATAGGAATCTACAGAAAACAAAGCAACAACAACAAATCCAAAACAACAACAACAACAAACAAACGATACCCAGAGCCTTAGAAAGCATATGTAGTCCCTAGGACAGGTGGATAATCTGCGCCTCTGGGCAGAAGTCCTTTTCCATGCATTGGGTCTTTCTACTTAGCTTGACATGTTTTTCTCTGTTAACATTCTTCAAAGCATTTTCTACCCATTTCTTCACTGTGCCTATTCTAAAAGGATACGCCCTTAGAGGGAGCCAGCGCCCACGCTATCTAGCCAGGCACTCCGGACATGGGGCACCGAGGCAGACAGTCGCCTCTGCAGGCATCTGGAGTAAGCTCTTTGGGAGGAGAAACAGTATGACTTGATTTTTATTGCATGTGTCAGCGACAGTGAGCTAACCCAGGGTCTTCCAAATACCAAATGTGTACTTTATCACTAAGATTCACTCCTAGACTCCCTTCTCGTTATCTTAAGGAAATTAAGGAAATATATATGCATGGTAGCCTAGAAATTAACTTATCCCTGCTCACCACCATAGGGCGGTGACACCCGTTGAAGCCCCTGAAATCCCTAAATTGGCATTCTTTCTGGTTGCGTGTTACCTGTTGACGGTCTCTCTGGTTAGATAACTTGTGTTACTGGTTTATCTTCTCTCACTCATGTAGGTGACCGTTAAATACGTTCTGTGGGGGCCACTGCAGTGGCTGAGCCAGGTAAAGGTGCTTGCTGCTAAGCCTGAGAGCCTGAGGTAGATTCCTAGGATGTACATGGTAGAATAAGAGACCTTAATCCTACAAATAGCCACCTGACCTCTACACTCTCACTTGGTACTTACAAATATCTACATATATTCACAGAGATACACAGGCAGGTGCACAACAGACACACACACACACACAAGAAAGAAAGAAAGAAAGAAAGAAAGAAAGAAAGAAAGAAAGAAAGAAATAAAGAGGAAAAAGAAAAAAGAAGGAAGCAAAGGAAAGAGAGAAAAAGAAAGGAAGGAAAGGAGGAAGGAGAAGATGAATGAAAGAACATACATTTATAAAAGTTTCTCTGGCCATATATCTTCACACTGTGGGAAACAAGAGAAGCACCGT
Source organism: Acomys russatus (assembly GCF_903995435.1). Taxonomy (NCBI): domain Eukaryota; kingdom Metazoa; phylum Chordata; class Mammalia; order Rodentia; family Muridae; genus Acomys; species Acomys russatus. The sequence goes on along the minus strand of NC_067149.1, from coordinate 66,272,462 downwards.
GTACTAAGGCTTCTGACCTCACATAACTCTGTCTCATGTTAGAACATGTTATTATCACCCTAAAGTTCCTCAGCGCCCCATGAAAACCAGAACTGTACTTATCATTCTCCTTGATAGTCACAGTGACCCAAACCAAGGTGAAAGCCAGTGAGTTCAAGTGCACTGCTTGCATTAGCAATGTAGCCCAGGAGGGTCTCGGACCCTGGATGATGACCTTGCTGCCCCCTCCGAGGTGCTGGGATTGCAGGCATGAGGCACTATGGTTAGATATTACTTTACATCTTCAATGGGAAAACCTTCCACAAGAGATAGGATGAGACACACTGGCCATTTGCATCGGTGACTAACTGAGAATATTATAGTTCACAGAAGGCCACCGCCTCACCAGGATGTGAACAGTGTCATTCTACCACATCTGGAAAAAAATCATATTTGCATGGCACCTCCCATTTTATACTTTGTTGTGTTTATGCTCTAATTCTGACCTCAGATTAAAAAAAAATGCGTAGTGTGCATTTGGAGGCTGGTATTTGATAAATGATCTCAAAGGCAGAAAAGTCATTTAAAACTAGGACATTTAAAAACTGAGGTCAGTGAGATGGATCAGTGGGTAAAGGGATTTCCCCTAACCGTGAAGACCTGAGTTCAATTCCTAGAACCTATTTAATGGAAGGAGAGGACTTCCTCCTGTAATTTATCTTCATACTCCCACCTATGTGCTGTGACATGCAAACATGTGTGTGTGTATACAATCACACATGCATACGCACTAAATAAATGTAATTTTAAAGAATCAAAATATTTACCCAAAAATGTATACATAATAATTATGAATCTGTCTTGGCTAGATGTATCTGCTTACTCCATAAACCTTTAGCAGTTCTGTGCCATGCAATGAAGCTTTTCATTGAAATGAACTTGGAATTATATAAAGCAGCTACTCACAGAAATATGTGCATATCTCTTCAAAATAGTCTTGTGATGGGACAACAAAATGAAAGATTAAAACTTAAAAAAAAACAAAACAAAAAACAAACAAACTAAAAAAAAAAAAACAAAAAACAAAAAACCCACACATGCCCCTGACGCTGGAGAGATGGCTCAACGGTTAAGAGCTTTTGCTACTCTTACCGGAAGCCAGAGTTCCGCTCCCAACAGCCACTTCAGGAGGCTCACAGCTGCCTGTAACCCAGGCTCTAAGAGAGCCAGTGCCCTCTTCTGTCTTTTGAGGACAACTGCATGCATGCATAGTCTCACACACACACATACACACACACACACACACACACACACACACACAGACACACACAGAGAGAGAGAGAGAGAGAGAGAGAGAGAGAGAGAGAGAGAGAGAGAGAGAGAAAGGGGGGCAGGAGGAGGGGGGAGAATTGAAAATAGAGTAAAATATTTTTAAATGGCCTCAAGTCCTTCATGAACTGACAAGCTGAGACCATAGGCTGAGGAGAATGCACGCCTGTGTGATGAGGAAAGCATTTCCAAGGCTTCAAAGGCGTAGATAAGCAGGCGGCACAGAACCTGCCCGGAGCCTGTCTGGGCTATGTCATAGAGGTCCTCACAGACAGAATAAATTCCCAAACACAGCAGAGGGGGAGAACATTTCAGCAAATGAGGAATTCATGGAGATAAGAATCAGCAAAGCCTTTGGACTGGGGTGATGTCCCTTTGTATCTCATGCAGGTACTCCTGAGAGGTAGATTGGGGGGGGGGAGATCAAACACACCTGGCTACACAACAGAAAAGGCTTTGAGGCCCTGATAAAGTGCTGCGGGCGTACCCCAGAATGATGATTTGGGCAACATTAGAGAGCTCTCCAAGTTATACTGTGAGCAGGCAAGGCTGAAGTTGGCATTACCCACCTCAAGGTGCAGGCACATCCACAACTCTGAAGACTGTAACTTCACTCGGTTACTTTGAACATGGATTTTTCTTTTTCCTACAATGACAGACTGTCATTTCGTGAAATGCTATCTGAAGCAGAAGGGTACCAAGAGAGGCGTTTCTAAACAGAGGTTTTCACATCCAGTAACTTAGTCTGCAAGCAGAGTAAAGACAGACACTGGGAACAGAAGTATGAAGCTAGAAAAACAGAAAAACAGAAAAAAAAAAAAGGACGGGATTGGTCCAAGGGTCTAAAAGGATGAGGGTGGCTGTAGTGGAAGCAGGGACCACGAGGGATGGGGAAGAGAGTGAGGAGGCTGAGGAATGAACACACAGCAATGAGAACTGACTGTTATCCAGGTAAGGCATAATCTGATCTTAGATGGCATCCCTGGCATGGGATGGGAAACGTCCCCCTCCAGTTTTGTGGAATGTAGAAAGGACAGCCTGAGGCAGGAGGATGATGGTGAGTTCTGAGATACATAGGTTGCATTTTAGGGCCTCATAAGGCATGCATGTAGAGATATTGAGTGGGAAGATATGCATACACACATATACATGCACACACAGACATAGACACATACACATGTATACACCCACATGCACACACATAAACATGCATACACAGACGTGCACACACACATGCAATATACACATATATATGCACACACATACATATACATAGACACATACATATGCAGACACATATACACACATACACATGCACATATACATATATGTACACGCATATACACACATGCAAATATACATACTCCACACATAAACATACACACACATACATACATACAGTAAGGTTTGACTAATAGTTGTTTCTTTGTTTTTGTTTTTTGCATATAAACTATGGAGGATAACCTTTCAATTCTTAGAGAAACGTTTAAGAATATATGTTGTGGGCTAGGGAAATGGTTCAGTCAGTAAAGTGCCTACTTTGTAAACATGAAGACCCATGTTCAAGCCCTAAAATGCACATTGGGGAATGCTATCTTCACCTACTAACATGATCAACGCCTGTGGGAAACCGTGTCGGAAAAATTAAGGCAGATGGCATCTGTGGAATTGGAATGACCCCAGAAATTGAGCTGTGACTTCTACCCCCATATTCACCCCAGCACACCCACACACCCACACCCACATACACACATCCACACACTCACATCCACACCCACATACACACATACACACACACGAGAGAGAGAGACAGAGAGAGACAGAGAGAGACAGAAAGAGACAGAGAGATGGAGAGAAGGACGAGGATACAGAGAGACAGAAAGAGACAGAGAGATGGAGAGAAAGACAAGGATACAGAGAGAGGGAGGAAACTTTCAGGGTGGTTTTGAAGGCAAAACACTAGTTATCTCATTTGAACTATTAACTAGAAGCCCTCAAGTTTTCTGCCTGGGATTTTGTTAAACTTCTATACATGTATACTCCCCTCAAATCCTAACTATAGATGTGAACACTACCTAAATTTGTAAACAACAACAACACAGAAAACACTCATTTATCAAGTGGCCATTTTTGATGTGTCATCTTGCACTCTAGTAGACAGCCTTGCATTTAATTGAACTTTGTTTACTTGAAATTTGAAAATTGAAATTTGTCTACTTATTTGCTTAGTGCGGGGGGAATCACACCCAGGGCCTGTGTACACCAGGCAAGCCTTCTCCTGAGTAACATCCCACATCCACACATGAGCATCTGTACCAACCATGATGTGCCAGTCCTTCACAGTTTTCACTATCATGGCCAAAGTCTTCCCCTGAGGAGCACCAAGAGGCATCAGAAAAAGGCAAAGAAAGAGGAAGTTATCAGGAGGAAGTGTCTCCTCACAGGCCAAGTGGTTCTGTTTCCCTTGCACATGTGTTCACTTGGCCTCCTCTGAATGCTGCCTTGTTTTACAGTAGAGAAGACCAGGAGCCACAGCTATTGTTACAATTTGCCAACTATCACACTTCCCATAAATAGAAACCCAGATCCATCCATCGGAATCCAGTCTGCCAATTCCACATATTTCAACCTTGTTGTAAACAAAGTGACAGCGAATGCTGTCGTGGGACATTTGTTAGACCTGGTCATTGTACTGACGCACTTGCCCTTGACACAGCTTGCTAAGTTTGTGTCATCCATGTTTAATCAATGAAGCAATTGAGAGAAAAGTAAGACACCTTGAAGGGCTAGTGTGCGGCTGAGCTAGGGTTTTGTTTCAGGCTTATGCAATGTGTGTCACATTGTCCCCTTATTGATTAGGAAGTGGTACCAAAATTTAAGGAGCACATAAAGAAATTTTCTGGGGCAAAAATATGGAGGTGAGGAGAGAGGAGAGAACAGTGGCAGGATGAGGAACAGGCATCTTGACAACATTGAGGGAGGGAGTGCCACACTGTCAGGATGCCCAGGGAGATCATTCTGCAGAGAAGGGAGGATGTATTGAAACTGAGCTGCTCACAGGCCAAGGGAAGCAGCAGCTGGATGCTAGCTCCAGGCAGAGAGTGAAGAGAGATGGGCAGACACGTGGAGCATCTTTGGGAAGCTTGGCTTAGAGAGGGGAGAGAGAGATTTAAAAACCAAGGTCGAGGAAGACCTTTGCATGTCTGAAGGGAAAGGTGACCTCTCATACTTAAATCTGGGGCAAGGGCAGGAGATGATCTAAATATAAGAAACATAAACGGGGAGCAAGAAAAATCTAGAACTTAGGTCTATGGCATTTTCAATGACTGGGAAGAACATTCCCAATGTCAATGAAATGGGAGAGAGAAAGAAGTTCGGAAGTAGGAGAAGGGGTGAGGGTTGGAAGGTTATATGTTGTTACCCACATTTAAGGTATATACATACCACACATGAGTGTACACACACACACACACACACACACACACACACACACACACAGAGAGACACATACATGCCATATATGTGTATATATCTGACAAAACACACCTACACATTCTATCCAGACTCTGAGGCAAGGACGTGGCTTGGTAGGGGGAGCCAGCAGGGGAAGGAAGGCATTACTTGGTCATGGTAAGATGAAACCATATAGACACAGTGAACAAAACCATGTTATGGTTGAACTCTAACAAATAAACAGCTTTAAGATTTAGCAGAGCAGATGCCAATTTTAGAATCTAACACAGCATTTCACTGAAACTTAAGGGTGTCTACAAGCAATGTTTCTTTTTGAGTGGTATCTATTTGAACCTGAGCCCACCCTTCCCAAAGCTGGAGTGGCCTTGGTTAAACATAGGTTTGAGTGACTCACCTCGGCCGGCCATCATTTAAACTCTGCCCGTATCCATATTAACTGTTTTCCTACACAGTGCTATCTTGGCAGTCTGTAAAGAGTTTAAAGAATTCATGCTTTTATTCAACACCATGTGCTAAACCGTTTCAAATATATTTGTGTTCTGGGGAAGCTAGACAGACCATAGACCATAGAGAAACTAAATAGAGTGTATAAGGCACACATCCATCGCCAGGCTGAGTAGGGGCGGGGTCGGGGGGCCACGACAAGCAGGCTGGTCCTCTGAGGATCTGACTGAACAAACACACCTAAGCTTCTCAGAGAAGGCTGGGTACTGCAGGTCAGGATGCACTGAGGAATAACAACACCTGTGAGAGGGTTTTGGGGGATAGTGCGAACAGGTCCACCCTTGGCAACAGCATCACCCTCAGTGGTCCTCTGTCTAAACACTGTGTGCATTTGAAACAACATTTTGTTCTTTGGATCAATTCCAGTGATTACTTCTGAAAAGTATGGTAATCACTCTCAATAACCACCCCCACCCCCGCATGACCTCATCTGAATCATACTCAGGACCAGGAATATGACAGGACCAGGAGAGCTGGGACTGCCGAGGAACTGTCTTCACCAGAACACTACCCTGAACTCACATCAGCTCTCTCAGTAGCATTTTTAAGCAGCAAGAAAATATTTGATGAGTTTTGGCAATCAGCAGGGTCGGACAGAAGAGCTATGCAGTGAGGGTGTGTAATCTGACATGATTAGACAAGGCTCTTTAGTACCAGAACACACATAACGACACAAAGAAAGAGTATTAATAACACTTTCGTAGCACGGCAGCTAGCCATTTTATATTTCCTTTCTTTAATCTTAGTGTTTTTCAACAAATCGTGGGATTTAATAGCGTGTTTTGGCAGATTAGAGGATTTATGGCCCAGATGTTTTTTGTTCTAAAAATGGATTAGGGTGTAAAGTTTGCTGGAATTCGTGGAACATGTTGAGGCAAGCCGGTCATTTTATGTGTGATTAGTGCCTGCCTTCTGTCTCACAGTCCCTCCATCTGTCACAGCTCACCAATGGATCTGGTTAGATTTAGCCTCATGTCACAAACAAGTCCCTTTTCTGGGCAATTTCATATTACAGATCTATCTTATGCCATTTTATGCCCCAGTTAAAAGATGGGGAGAGAGAACCACCAAATATCAGCCATCCTTTAAATATTTGCAACATGCACTGTTTCTCCCCTCTCAATTCTCTTCTACCCTAAAACAATGGAACTCTGCACAATAATGCACAGCAAATAAATAAATGTGCAGCAGCGGTTCAGGTAAGAGCGGGTTCAGCTCGCTGTAGCTCTCAGGGACTTTGATGTCCAAGCTGCCACTCAACCCTCTTATGAAGACAGAAGTGAAGTGAGATTGGGGTGACAGGACCCACGATGTCTTATCGCTTGTAGGTTCATAGTCACCTTCTGAACTTCAAGTCTAGTCTCTTCACTCTTTGGAATTTAGGTCCACAGCAAAGCATTGACACATGTAGTTCATTTCCATAGCACGTGGATTTATAGGGGAGAAAGCGCTTCTTCAAGCCGGGCAATGATGATTCATCCCATCTGTCTGTCAGGCCCGGTTGTACCAGCCACAAACTCTGATCTGAGTTTTCTGATCTCTGAGAGACTTGGCGATCATAGTGGCAATTACCAATGCACAGATCTTATACTAGAGGGAAAATGACCTCTGTGTGTTGTATTTTTAAGCTTTAGACTACTCTAGTCTTGGGGCTGGAAAGATGGATCAATGGTTACGATCATATACTACTCTTGCTGGGAACCCAAGTTTGCTTCCCAGTGGCAATGTTACATGGCTCACAGTAACCTGTGAGTCCAGCTGCAGGGACTCCCATGACCTCTTCTGGCCTCTGTGAGCACTGCACTCACACACACAGAGTCATACACAGACACACACAAACACATTCATGCACAATTCAAAGCAAATCTAACCTTTAAAGGATACTCAGGTACTGACTTAAAAACTTAAATTTTTATTTTAAATTTGTAAGTATTTAGAAGTAAGCAGACATGGCATAAGCACTTTTTTTTTTTTTTTACTGTGGGTGTTTGGCGGTGTTTTCATATATGGCTATGTGAATCAGTCATCAACAATTATGTGCTCGCTCATTCATTTATTTCAGATGACTTTCATGAAGACATTAGGACCTGCCAGATCCTAGTCACCATTCCATTCCTGTCCCCTCCCTCAAATAAGTACCGGCCACACCAAAAGTCAGCCTCTCCCCCTCCCGTGCATTCTGTACATCTGTTGTGTTGTGTCTCATCCCCAGGTTATTTAAATGACCATGATGCTGTCACCAAGGCAATCCAAGAAGCTCGCCAGATGAAGGAGCAGCTCAGGCGGGAGCAGCAGGCGCTGGACGGGAAGGTGGCTGTAGTGAACAGCATAGGTCTCAACAACTGCCGGACGGAAAAGGTCAGTGCTGGCAGTGCATGCTCTCCTTTCTCCTTCGTGTCTTCAGAGTGACAGTTCCTCCTTGCCCCTTTGCCCCTGAAATGGGAAATCCTGGACCCATCCAAGAGTTAGGATGGCTGTGTATGCATCACCAAACCTTACTGGGGATAAACACAGCCCTTTTCGCTGCCAGTGTGTATTGAAACCTAAGTGGCATTTGAAATGCTGCATCTAGGGGAAAGGTTTGCCTTCCAGAGATGCTTAACTTGTATTTGAGGATCAGCTGGATTTGAAAACACGGAATCTTCTTCAGTCGGCCTAAGCTTGGATGATACCCCAGCTCCTAAGCCTGTCATAATGTTGCCACAGTCAAGTGCTAGGGACTGCAGAATTGGAAAGTTTGACTTCATCATGACAGAAAATATGCTTTGACCTTCTGTACTCAACCCAAAGCCAGCAGAGCTCCTGAACTAGCCAGAGACGCGGTGGCTTCATGCCTTCTATTTGTGTGTAAGCTTTGTTTTGCTTAGGGGGAAATGTGACTGTAGCTTGGAGTGGTAAACTTCTTTAGGTCTTATCCAAATGAAAATGTTGACTAGTGACTGAATTCTCATCCCGCTACTGATGTGTGGGGGTGGGTGGGGTGTAGGCTGGGTGTAGGGTGTAGGCTGGGGGTACATGAGGTGTAGGCTGGGGCTGGGGTATAGGCTGGGGGTGTAGGCTGGGGGTAGGGTGTAGGCTGGAGGTGTAGGCTGGAGGTGTAGGCTGGGGGTGGGGGTGGGGTGTAGGCTGGGGATAAGCCATAAGCTTACAAGTTCATTCTCCTGAGGAGCACACAAGTCCCACAGAAATGTGTTGAATAAGCAGCCTGCTCCTGTGGGCAGTCCTTCAGTTTGCCATGTTTTCTATGGGATCAGGTGGGTAAGCACCCAGAGTACAGTGCTCCTCTCTGGCAGCAGCAGGGTCAGGATGCAGCATGCAGGCCAGCAGCACTTCCAAGTCTTCTAGCCTAAGTGAGATGTTCAGACTAGAGGCGACAGCGGAAAGTAGCCAGGTGGAGAGACCTAAGAAGGAATGATAACAAGCAGAAAGGGATTTATACTCAAATATTTAAACATTCTTGAAAGGACGCTCCTGCAAGAAACCCTTTCCTCTGCTCCCTGCGTAGAAATGAGTTTAACACTCAGCCAGATGCTAACGCAAAGTGACGGGAGCTATTCCTCGCAAGCATAGCTAAATTGCCGCTATTTGTTAAGCGCTTTGAATTCAGCTGTGGGTGCAGCAGTTGGTTGCATTCCGTGAACATCTGTAAGCCCCCCCCCCTCTTGTTTTTAATCCTCCAAAGCAGAGACAACTCTACCTATTCCCCCCCCACACCATTCCCCTCCCTTGTGCTGGCTGGGAATTGTCAAGTGACAACCGACCAAATCCTTTTGGACAGGAAGCCTTCATCCTGAATTCTATATACTTGCAAAACAGGCCTCCTGGTTGGATCCGGGAGCCCATTAAAAGCACTTTGATGGTATGGAAATCCATCTTCATGAAGTTCCCAAAGCCCCTAAGCAGCAAGCTGTTTAGCTGTGGTTACAGATCAGTCATTCACATCGGAGGGCAATAATTGTGCTGAAGGCTTGTAAGGCAACAGGAGTACATAAAATAATCCTGGGCCCTCCACCATGGCAATGTGAGTTAATCTTCCCTAATACAGATCAGCTGTTGCTCTCATGCGCTGCGTCTGCACTGGCTTAGGTGACTCCACAGCCTTCTGATTAAGCAAAGGCAGCTCAGCCGCCTGCCTGCGCCCACTATAGTCCAGGCTCATCCCTGGCATGGGACCTTTGCAGCCACTCCTCACCCATAGGTGTGGTTAGCACCTCCTATGTGAGAGGCAGGCAGGCACAGGGTTGCCTTTTTGGGGAGATGGGAAGCTCCTTAAACTTTCCTTCCCCTTTGTTAGAGTTGTAACACCCGTTCGGTTTTTTGTATTTTGCCTTTAATCTATTCTTGAAGTATTTGCCAATTCCTGTTGGCCAGCTGCCACCAAACTCATTGACCAGCTGAGTCCATGCTACCAACCTCAGCATCATTACTGATTGGCTACAAAATCGTCTTAATGTATTTATCTTTTTAGATTTATTTTTAAATTTATAATTAGGCGTGTGTGTGTGTGTGTGTGTGTGTGTGTGCAGGTGCACACAGAGCCCTGGAGGTGCAGTTACATGGAGTTGTGGACCACCCAACTTGGATCCTCTGCCAAGCATGTGCTTTTAAGCACTGAACCATCTCACTATGCCTATATTTCAATCTTAAACTTGTGTTTTTATTTGTTTTGAAGTGGAGATTTTAAGTTTTGAAAATGAAGTCTTTCTATCTAATGTGACGGTGTATGACACACTCTTTCTATAAGAGAACACAGCCAGAGGATCTGACTCAGCTTCCGTACGGGACTACTGCAGGAGAATGCCAGTGTGCTGCCTGCTTGGCAGCAGGTAGCATCATGCTCTCTGGCTGTCTTTTCTGCTGGATAAGCCTTGGTGTCAGTTCTGCACCGATCAACCTGGGTCTCTGTAGCCTATGGGAAGGTGATGAGGATGTCAAATTTGCATCCTTAAGTATGTGATTATTCAACACGCACACCTACTGTGTGTTGCAGACTGTCCTGTGTGTTGCAGGATTGGTTTTGAACCATAAAATATGAAATCTCCTGGCAGTTTGGGTAAAATTATCAATCCATTAATTGCACATTTTTGTGTGTGAGTCCAGAATATAGGGTACTTATATGTCCTATCATCTATTTATGTGTGATGACAAAAATGAACACTAGGCTTCATGAAGAAATAGCATCCTGTACTTCATTCATCTTCCCCCAGTTCTTGCCCTTCTATTAGGTTTTCATAATCATGTAACTTCACCACGGTCAGTTCACCTGAAGGGTAGTAGGGAGCTTGGACTTTCCTATTGTAGTTCTCAAAGAAAGGCATCAGGACAATGTGGATGGGGTCCTTTGGCATTTTTCACTAGCATTTTCCCATGCCATTTGAAGTCCCCAGAGAACACTATTTCCTATCTCAAGAAAGTGTCCTTGGGCTAGAGAGATTTTCCACCATGGTTATGAGTGCTTGTTGCTCTTAGAGAGGACCAGTGCTGGTTCCCAGCACACATCAGATGGCAACAGCCTGGAATGCCAGACCCAGGAGAGCTAACCCTTCTTCTGCATCTAAAAGGTACACACACACACACACACACACACACACACACACACACACACACACACACACACACACACACGTGTGCATGCCCGCACTCACATACACACAAAATCTGTGACAAACAAGAAGACAGAGGTAAGGCAGAAGGAAGAAAGGGCTACGGACAGAGCAGAGGGGACTGAAAAGAACAAACTCCAGCCTCATGTTGAGTGTGGGACTACAAGGAAGCTGGCATCTAGTGCCGACATCGAGATAATTCAAGTCCTGTACTGGAGCTCTGTTTCCTCGGGTGCACAAACCTTGTGTGCTTTGACTTTCCCTCACATAGGAAACACAGGGTTGTCCCAAGGAGAAGGTCTCGATTCTACGTAGCTGTAATTGGCCAGTGAAAACAATTAAAGGTGTGAAGACGGGGACAAATGTTTGCTGGGTGATATGTACCAAAACACATTATGAAAGTCGTTTTTACTGAAACACATTTTAATTGAAGACTTCTAAAAGATTTTTCACTTCTTTACTTTTCTTGGAAGTGTTTCAACATACCCAAGAACTGTGTGTATCAGGTTTCTTGGAAACTCTGGGACACAGTGTTATTTATAATTGTCATTTCTGGTTAATTATAGACTGATTGTATATTCAAATAATGTTATCTTCTGCCACAGATCTCTGCTACAGATGACACTGTAGCAGAAACCCCAGTGCTAAGGGTGGAAAAGAAGGCATCTTAGGTAGGGAAGGAACAGGAAGGTTTGAAGCTGTGTTTCCTCAACCCAGACAGGGCATAGTCTTGACCACCCAGGCAATTGGATAGTGGGCTCCTGTTCTGGGCCTGGCACTACGTGTGTGTGATGTACATCATAAGAGCCTGGTTTTGTGTAGTGCTGATCACATTCTGACTACAACAGAAACTTGACCGCACACCTTAGAGTAAAAGCTGACCAGAAGGTTGTCATATTGTTTCTCTCCTTCCAAATGTGGTTTTCCTGTGAGGAGTAAACACCATGCTGTCATGTGTGTTTGGTACATGTTTCTCAGTACACAAGAGGAAATTCAATACAGGAACATAAACAGTGTTTAATTATTATTAAAAATATGACTGTTCAAACACAAATTTTTCTCACCCATTGTTGCTCAGCTCTGACATCTAGGTTGAGATCTCTGTGACTCTTGATCTTTCCCCTTGGGTCACAGAATAGTTGGTGGTGCCTACAATAAGACCATCCATCATCCAGAGGGTTGACAGGCTCAGGGAGGGTAGCGTTTTCTCTCTGCTAAGCCCACTCTCCATCCACACAGGCCTCCCTCTGCTAGCTAGCTTCCACGAGCATCCTGTTGGCTAGAAGTGGGTCTGTGAATTTAAAGAAGTTCCTGGCCAAGAGCAAGCACTGCTTTACCTTGGTCCTGAACCCTTTTCTGAAATGGAGAATCTCTCTCCTGAGATTAATGGACATTTGACACCAAAGGTGATCTTAGCAGAGTGAAAAGGAAGTGTCCAGGAGGTATTGGATGGGAAGAGGCAACTGTCAACCCAGACACACCATACGAACGCCATGGGAGCTCTCAGATAGTCTGGGCCGAGTTGCTGCTCATACTCATGGCCCTCCCTGCCCTTAGCTCTTCAGGTGCTCCACACCTGGCTCACCTGTGGCTCACAAACAGTTAATCACATCAAAGCATGAACCCAGCAGGAAATCACTGCTCAATGATTGGTCAGAATCCATGCTTCCATACCTTTTACTATAGACTTCTGCTTTTCTCCTGTAAAGTAAGGAAAGTAAGCATTTGTTTCTTAAGGTTGAAAATTTACTTACCACTCACAGCCTCCCCTGCCTGTACTAGCGACATCCATACTTGCTGGGAATTAGCCTATAGTTGCAAACAGCTGCTAGGAGAGTAACTCTGAAGCTCAAGAAAAATGATTGGTCACTTTCTATAGCGTGAGGTGAATATGATGGTCAGTAATGTGCTTATTTTAAATAACAATTCACTTGAGAGCGACGGATATCAAATTCATAAGAAGCCCTCCCTAGAAGACACGGGGTAATTGGCAAACAGGTTAATGTCATATGGTGGCACTCAGAATTCTCCCTCTCAGGGCTCCTTTTCTGCTGTTGCCAAGCCTTTTCTTTCCCTTTAAAGGAGTAACAAACCTGAAATGACAGTGACCAATGTTGACTTAATACAGAAGTTTAATAATGAAAAACAAAATGTGTGGCTTGAGAGCACCAGTTACATATGGCAATAAGTGCATCCGATGGCACCCCAGCGATAATTTTATACCTGTCATCCCTCATGGGTGCTTCGCCGGCCAGCTGATGGATGGGGTGTTAGTGCTTCAGAAACTAACACAGCGAATCTAGCAGAGTTATCTGACACAAGCTCTTTCCAGAGGCAGGGGAAAGGCCTGTGAGGACTCTGAGCTGGGGGCTTTCCTTTAAAACAGTGAGCGGGAAGGATTGCATGAGCATCTCCATTCAGTGGGAGATGCTAAGATGCTTCAATTAATAGTCTCTAGATGGCTGTTGTAAATATTGCTGTGAGCGAAAATGAATCATAGAGGCCAAATTAGAACCGCATTTCTCAATAGTCAGAGAATAGCTTTGCAAAGGAGGTAGGCATGGCTGCTAAGCCCATTGGAGGAGGAAAGTAGAGAAAACCTTCTGAGCCTCTAGTTTTAACTCAGGATTCTGAGTTTATTACTGAGAGAGAGAGAGAGAGAGAGAGAGAGAGAGAGAGAGAGAGAGAGAGAGAGAGAGGGCCTGATCTTTTAATCCTGTGCTTAGAATTTGCCAAAGAACCAATTAAAATAACAGCAGTAACATAAGCAATTAATATTTTTCTTGTATGAAAGTACATCCATGTATCTCTGCTACCTTATTCTTCAGATTTGTATTTAATGACTTAATGACTTTAATTAAAAGATACATAGAGTCTGAAGGTGAATATTCATTTTTTTTTTTTTTTCTGATGAGCGCCCTCGTCCTCTGTGAATGTGTACGGCATGGGGGACAGGGACATACCATCTGGGCATGTGACCGTTAGAGAGTCCAGATCAGCCTTCTATGTGTGTGGCACCATCTGAACCTCAGGTTCCCTTTGCTGTTGTTTTTTCCTTTAGAAAAACCTTCTGCTTCTCAGCATCTTAGCCAGAGAACCCTTCTTATGGGACAGGAATGGGGAGGAGACCCTTCAATGAATATTATCAGCGCAGAACAGCCAGGTTTCAAAAGAAACAGGACAAAAAAAAAAAAAAAAAAAAAAAAGCAAATTGGTGTTATGTCATCGCCCGTCCATCATCTTATGTGTCAGCCTTTCAATAACTGATCGACATCCTTGACAGGCTGGTGTCAGCCAGAGGGGCTGTTTGCCTCAGACAATCGAGTGCAGATCATCTTCCAGCCTTTTGTTCCAGACGGTTTTCTTCTTCTGCATCTTTTCATTTCTTTCTCCCTCTCCCTCTCCCTCTCTCTCTCCTTTCCGGGGGTATTTAATTGAAATACATGCCGAGTTTACAGACTGCAAAGATCAGAGCTGTTTCCTCCAGCAGTGGTAACTATGCATTAAACATTTTGATTTGTTTGAGTTTGAAGTTTGGTCCTTTTTTGCCATTTGCTTCATGGAGTTTGTGTATATTTACAGCCTCTGCATTTAATGGCCACATGCCTTATTTTCACAGATGGCCAGTGGAAGACTTTTTCTTTCTCTAGTGAAGCCGGCACTCAGTTTTGATACATTTGTCACTGTGCCACTACATGCAGCTAGCAAGTGCCCACGCTTGGTGGGGAGCAATTATGCTGGGAGTTTTAAAAGAGCTTTTTAAAGGTTTTTTTTTTTTTTTTTTTTTTTTCAGTAAACTTTTTATGGTTTAATTTCCAAGCCTAGAAAAGCTGTGCATGTTTTCAAACAGAGTCTTGTGTTCTTTACATCATTCTGCTTAGAGAGGTTAGGGCAGAGTGGCCCAATAAAAGAAGACTCCCAGGATGTGCCAAACTGGGTTTTCAGAGGGACTCTCACCCTGCCATCCTGGTGATTGAAACTGTCTTTTCATTTTAGGGGATGAGCAGATGCTAATAATAGCATTCCTGGCAACACTGTACAGACAACATTCTAGATATCACAAGAGTACATGAAATAATACATATATAAAAAGAATATATAGCAAAATAAAAATAGCATCTGTAACAAGGTGATGGGATTATAAATGTGCCTATGTAGATTCCCTGAGTTTTCTGGCTCTTGTTGCTGCCTCCACAGTGTTATCTTGTACAACCTGTCCATCCCCTCATCCTCCCAAAAATCACATTCTCCTTTAAGCCACCTTCACAGGAAAACATGGAAAAAACTAAACACTCATGCATGTAGTAGATTCATTCCCAATCGATCTTTTAAAAAGGATCCTGGCAACACGAAGCAGAGCTATCAAGAAAAAAAAAAAAATCCAAGCTTTAGCATTTATGCCCAAGATACCTTGAGATCTCTTCTTCCCTCTCTTGCAAATGAGATATCCTTGCTTACTTCCATGAGTCATGGAGCCAGTGATGGCGAACGGCTATTGATTTGTATTTTGTGCCTTCACATGTGCAGTGTTTCCATATACACTCTTTAAACAAAAGGGAGAGAAAAGCCTATCTCAGGAAACTGGAGAGACGGAGAGACTGAAATGGTGGAGCAGTTCCGGGGCCTCTGTCCTCTGGCACTGATTTTAATCTCTTTTATCCCAGTGGACTCCCAGGGATGTTAGGAAAGCAAAGCACCGGTTCCTTCACGCTCAGCTTGTGCCCTTTGGTGGGCATGTGTATGATACATACTCTAAATCATAAGGGACTTCATGTACTAAGTTGGCATCTCCCCAGTTCGCAGCCTCCCCAGACCCATCTCTCTTTCTCCTGGCTCCTCTCACATCTTAGCTCTTCCCTTCTCCCTACACCAGCGTCTCCTGTAGGGAGTGAGAGCTGTAAAACCAGCAAGAATAAACCCACTCTTACTTACAGTGCATCCCCAGCAGTTCTGATAAAATATGGAGGAAAGTTTTTGCTGTTCATTAAAATGATATTTTAAGTGTTTATTCCAATCTTTGTTTCCCTCTCCTACTAAAACTACCCTGTATAATTGAAAAGTGAACTATAACCACAGAGTGCGTGTTTCCATTTATCAGAGCCGGCGTTTCTGAACCAGCCCCATGACTCCATAGCATAGTCTAATTCAATTTATCCAGCTGAAGTAAGTTAAGTGCTGGCTACTCAGGTCACATTTATAAGAATACCGACAGCTTCATAGCTTTCGTTCCATGCAAAGAAAAAATTAAAGAGAAAACCCAGCTGTTTCCGCACTGACTGAGCAACACTTTGTTTATAAAACCGATTCTCATTGCACAGCATTATAATTCGATATGTGCACTTGTGCACCCCCAGTATGTACACACACACACACACACACGCACACACACACACACACACACGAAGTCTTACACACATTATGAGTTACATTATTTTTCTTTGTTGGCCGCCTGTATGTTTCCCACTAGCCCTGCTGGTTAGATGCTGTGAGCATCACAGGTGTGGCTGCAGTGGTGAGAAGAGCAACAGATCTCCTCTTAGGCATTAGCTGTCTCCTGACTGGCCGAGTACACAGATATTTGAAGTCTTGGGTCTCAGTATTTCCTCTCTTCCTCCTCCTCTTCCTCACATACACACCACAGGCTCCAACATGACAAGTGAGCAGTGTTGTGGTTTTGAGTGGCAGTGCTCCTATATAGCTTCTTTGTGAATCGTTTATTTTTGACATAATCCTCAGAGCGACTTTTCCGTGAGTGGCACACTCGGCTACCATGGCGCTTCCCTCTCTCCGGCAGTCGGCTTTTGTGTCAAAGAATAAATTAGTCCTGTTAGACTTGGATATCCAACTGTGTTTTTTATGAAGTGCCTAAGTCCATAAGTGCCCTCATAGAATAGATCTGAATAACCACTCTTTGTTTTGCTTGTAACCTATTCCTGGAATTTAAGACAATGATTATAAAACTTAGAAACTGCGTTTTCATCCAACATTTCCATCCATATGGAGTGCCTGCCTATAAGGCTGAAGTGTATTACCAAGTAGCTTTTGAGAAACTATGAGCAGTTAGAGAAAATGTACAAACATATACATTTGTTTAAAGGACCTTACATCAGCCATACAGAGTTAGGCCAGGTTGGTGGCAAAAGTATAGGCTTTTGGGATTCAAAGATGCAAAAACAGCGTGAGCCTGCCACATGACCCTGGATGCCTCCTTGGCATCTCCGATGTGCAGGTAGTCACAAGGCCAACATGCAAGCCCCTCTGCAGAGATGGAGCATCCCATAGAGTCACATTCAGGGGACATGGCTCCATCGGTTAGGTATCTCTTCGCTCTGCCTCTTTCACTTAATGACTGATGATCTTTGGTCCATGTTCTGAGGCCAAATCTCTGTGCATCACTGAGACATGTTTCAGTTCTCCTACAACAGGAAACCTCTTCAGGCAGCTCTCCTCCTCCTCCTCCTCCTCCTCCTCCTCCTCCTCCTCCTCCTCCGCCTCCTCCTCCTTCTTCTCTCTCTCTCTCTCTCTCTCTCTCTCTCTCTCTCTCTCTCTCTCTCTCTCTCTCTCTCTCTCTCTCTCTCTCTCTCTCTCGGATATCGATAGAATGATCCACGCCCAAGCTAGGTCCAAGCAATCACCATCCTTAGCCTCAGTTTCCCTCTATTCCAGTCCTTATATAAATATGATAAGGGCACCATTACACTTACCCTAGCACACACACTCTAGCTCCGTGATGTTGCTGTGTTGTCTACCCACAGCGGCGGGTTCTGAAAAATGCATCAAGTGTGTAGGCTGAATTCCCAAATGTTCACTGTTGATGAAAATCAGAGTTAGTTGTTTCACATAAGCTTTTAAGTACTCTTCACAACCCTTTTAAATATGTCTCGCGTTTTCCAGATAATTTTAAAATTATTTAACTGGGATTATCGGTTGTCTCCACAAGTTGTTTTACTGTCTTACAATTTTTATTGTTAAGCTGAACATACAAGCTACCATAGAAACTGTGGTTTTCCTCTGACTTTTCTATCGGCCTTCAGCCCCATGTCACTTCGTGAGGAATCGTGAGACTTCCCACTGGGATTCCTGTTGACCACATTACCAGGTGAAACTGGGCTCCTGGGTGTAGAGGTAATTACACGTCAAGACACTTGTCCTGAAGCTGGATACCAGATTTCAATCCAGGAGATCGCATGTACAACAAAATCAAAGCTGAATCTCAAGCTGAATTGGGAGGTTAGGGTGGGCTCAGTTAGCTGAGGCTGATGCTCCACCTGACTGAACCCGAGCACACACAGACACAGCTCTGACCTCCTGATTGGCAGGCCCATATACTTCACAGTTCTCTTATTTGCCAAGGGTTCCAGAGTCCATGATATCCAAAGTGTCTGTACATAACCTAACAAAGAGAGAAGCTGAAGAAATCGTTCACAAATTTTACAAAATCTATCTGTTGAAGTTGGAGGAAAGACTTCTGTTTTTTAGTGTGTATTGTGTGAGTGTGTGTGTGTGTTTATATGTAATTTATACATAATTTACATAAGGCCTTTTTTCCCATTTGTGCTGTTGGTTATTTTATAGAGCACAGAGCTATCTATAAGCAAGAGTGGAGCTGAGGGCTGAGGGGGTGGACACCCACATAGCTTCTTCATCTTCTATTCAGCAAATGAAAACATCCCCACCTTGATAAATCATGACACTATGAAGAATCATTTACTGTCTCTGGTGGGCTGTGACATTCACATAATTGGAGGGTTAAATTTCTCTTTTCCTTTTTGCTACTACTTTATTCCTGATGTCATGCGGACGGTAAGAGACCATTTAAAAAAAAGCAGGGGGAGTGTAGTCAGAGGGGTTTACCTGCTACCAAGTCAACATGTGACATTCACACTCGGCTCTGTCACTACTTGCATGTGTCTTTTATGAGTTGCATAGCTCTGTGAGCCACATCCCAGAGCTACCCATCATGGCAGGGAATTGCCTAGTTCACTCCTGATGTGTGTGTGCCTGGGGGGAAGCAATGCTCATGGTGGCCCGTATGAGTCCCAGTCTCAGAGAGGGATAGGGGACTTCTCTCTCTCCATGCACCGTTTAACTTAAGACCAGAGAACTAAAGAAGAGACTCTACCTTCACTCAGGTATAGCTCCGGCTCTTCTTCTGCTTTGGTCCCCACCATGAAAGATCAACAAAGATGGCCACTCTGTCCTTTGTGCTTCCTGTGAAATTTCAGTTGTGTGTAATTTGGTGTAATAGTAATGGAAGAAAACCTTTGATTTTTGGCTAAGTACAGACATATAAATGACCTCATTCCTAAGTATGAAAAGGGAAAGATTATATATTTATACATATATATAAACAGGGAAGGAGAGAATTCAGTCATTTTTAAAAGTATTCAAATCTTAATTTCATCTTATTTGTTTCCTGTCTTTAGCATAGGAAACTGATGTTTATAAGCATTCCTGTGATCTTGCATGTTGTCACTGTCTTTTTTTTTTTTTTTTTTTTTTTTTTTTTTTTTTTTTTTTTGCTTACTTTCCCCCACAGATTTCTTTTTAATATTCAAAATGTAAGTTTCTTAAATGTTTTCAAGCCAATAAGAATCTGTGTCACATTTAAATCCCATTTTGAAGTCAGGGTTATGAGACAAAGATCCCTTCAGTGACTTATCTAACGATTTTCTCATCTTCAATCTGTCCCTTTCACTGTCGCTGTCACCTTTTGCCAGTCCAACAGAAAGCATAGGTGTGTTTTGGCTTCCTTGTTGGGTGCCAACACTATCTGCTGTCATATGCAAGGAACTCAATGCTCTTTTCCCTTATGCTAGTTAAAGAAAAGGCTACAGAGCCAAAGGCCAGCTGCCACTGCATAAGGAGAACACAGAGGTTCTAAGAGCTTTAAAAATTATTCACGTCAGCCCCTGAGGCCATCTGGGCTAGAGGGATGGCTTTCTTAGGCCTTTGGTTTTCTGAGAGCCAGGACTACTTTGTGGTTCCACTGGCCCAGTACCCACTGTATTTACCAGGCTGTCCTTGGCCTTGCAGAGTCCCCTCCCCATCCCCACCACCTCCCAGGTGCCAGGCTGTCCTTGGCCTTGCAGAGTCCTTCCCACCCCCTCCCCCGGCCATGCATTTCCTCCTCTTCAGGCTAGACTTTGTTCAGGGCAGCATGGGACCAGAAGACGACTCACAGACTCTTGAACTGGCTTGACATTTCTCCTTAGTCTTAGCAAACCTTCAGGCTTATTTGAGACCTGATTAGGCAAATAGGACTTTGTTTCCAAAACAGATCTAGGTGCTGTCCAATTGCTCATTTTTAATCAAGAGGGATGTATATAGGTCATTTTGTTTGGCTCATGCTTGCACCAAGTTCTGTTTTGACCACTTCATTGGAACTGTTTCCATCTACTCTGCGACAACCCCAGGAGGAAAGTCCTTTGTGAGCGTTTTTTAAAGTGTGTCTCCGCTGCTGCTCTTCCCACTGCAGGGGGATAGGGAAGGTTCGGATCCCCCTTCTGAATAATATTAAGACCCCTAGAAAGCCTGGGTACCCTGCATTTGTGCTTCAGAAAATGCTCAAAAAATTGAGGCATGTCATGGCAAATTCTAGAAATTAATCTGATCCCAGTAGAAAAAAGTTTATGAAGCTGGTTGGAAATCATGATCTTTGTCCATCACCATTTCCTTGTTTTCCAAACTTCAGTGTGCGTGATTTCTAGCATCTTCCCACCTACCTCTGTGCTACCTGGTCAGTGTGTCAGTGTGTGTTAATACTAGCATCTTCCCACCTACCTCTGTGCTACCTGGTCAGTGTGTCAGTGTGTGTTAATACTAGCATCTTCCCACCTACCTCTGTGCTACCTGGTCAGTGTGTCAGTGTGTGTTAATACTAGCATCTTCCCACCTGCCTCTGGGCTACCTGGTCAGTGTGTCAGTGTGTGTGATTTCTAGCATCTTCCCACCTACCTCTGTGCTACCTGGTCAGTGTGTCAGTGTGTGTTAATACTAGCATCTTCCCACCCACCTCTCTGCTACCTGGTCAGTGTGTCTTGTCTTGGTTTGTTCAGACAAGAGACAGGGCCTTAGTCTACCTCTGAATACGTTCCCTCCCGCCCTCCCACTGTGTGCCCCCAGAACCCCAGGCCTGTGCCACCCCACCCTGTTCCCACGAGCTACATTTACTTCCTTATTCTATTGAAGCTGATTCCATTTAGGCAAGATTTAATTCGAGGATTGAGCATGCCCCTATTCTTATTCCAGGCAGTATTTGAAAATATGAATCGAGGATTATGCAAAAGGAAATATTTTTAAAAGGTATAATCTCAAGTGACTGGATCTTAATGGTTCTCAGCCTTCCTTGTGCTGAGAGGCCTTTTAATACAGTTTCTCATGCTGTGGTGACCCCTAACCATATATTATTTTTGTTACTGCTTGATAACGGAATTTTGCTACTGTTAAGAATCTCTATGTAAACATCTGTTTTTTCCCCCATGATCTTAGACAACCATGGTGAAAGGGTCCGTGGACCCCCAAAAGGGTTGCGACTCACAGGCTGAGAACGACTGCTTTAGAGGGCGTTGGTGGGGATATGGGAAATTGAAAGACACCAGTGCCTATGACATTTAACTGACTCTCCTCTGAACCTAACTCCTTTAGTGATGAAAACTATTTTAGATGCAGCTATTCTACTGACTTACAATGTTCTCTCCATTTATCCTGGATAAATGCATATCTGCCTGGACTCCTGAGGAATGTGTGTAAAATTTAATGGTGGTATTAGATTCCATGTGGAATTATAGAGACGTTGCTTTCCCAATTGGGTTTGTCTTCAATGTTTGACCACACACTCTCTGGTCCCTCTAATTACATCTTCCTTTTCCTCGTCACATGTCTAGGAATCACGATACAAAGAGGGACAGTGTGCACCCTACCACGCTGCTTTCCTCTTTCTCTTGCTGAGAACTTGTTGGCCAGTGTAAGGGGCTCCACTCTGGGAAGGGTAATTGCGTTGTCTCAAGATACCCCGTGCAGGAGAGGCAGCTGGGTGGCTATAACGTACCTAACACACACAACATAAAAACTGACCGCGCTTCCCTCTTCATTTGGTAGGAAGGTCATCTACAGAAGTGGGCTCAGTGACTTAGAATTCTTTTTCTAATATGATTGCCTCTGTTTTTGCTATTTTTCTCTTGAAAAACTTTCCATCCAAATGGAACACTATTTAGACATTATACAGTTTTATTTCCCTGCAGACTGTTAAATCCAAGTTTGAAAGGTATTCTGTGTACAGAGTCCATCTTCCAAAACAAGGGCACGTATGTTTTCCCTGACCAGGGCATTCTCAAATGTTGTTGATGGAGGCCAGTGCGTGCGTGCGTGTGTACAACTGTCTTTTAATGGCTACATTTATTATGGCAATAGTTTGTAAAGCTAGTGTCTGTGGCACTCCTGTGTTCTGATGAGTGCGAACAGAAGACTCTCTCAGACCAAAAAAGAGAGAGAGAAAGAAAGAAAGAAAGAAAGAAAGAAAGAAAGAAAGAAAGAAAGAAAGAAAAGATAAGAAAAATGAAAGAAAAGAAACCCAGAGGTTACAAAGCAAGGAAAAATACCAACCACAAACCCAAAACAAACTGGGTCAGAGTCTACTTACTTGTGCTTTACTACTGTGAGATTCTGTGGGAGTGACTGTAAACTGGGTCCTCTCGGGTGCTGATAGACAACTGAAGTTTTTCCCATCAAGTCAGATACAGACTTTGATGAATAGAGTACAGAGTTCCAAGGCCACAGACTCAAGAGAAATTTTAATCTAGTTCTTACAATTGTACTATTGTCAAAGGTTTGCCAAGATAAAGCCTGCACTGTATTAAGGGTTTCAATGCCCCATTAGTTCTTTGTGACTACGTTTGCTGGGCTCCTTCCCCTGGAATACAATGATCCTCAATAGCTGTTTATGTTCTGTGAACATTTTACTGTGGGTAGCGGTTCTGCAATGAATGTGATCCACCAGTGTTGTTCGTGACACTCTCTCTCCAACAATCTGGCAAACTGTCAAGAGACTGGAGCAAAGGCTGCAGAAGCCAATGGCTGCCTTTCTCGAAGCTGTCTTGGAATCACATCATCAAAAGAGCATGGCTGGAAAACTTGAGGGGAGCCTCTCCTTGCATGCTTTTTTTTTTTTTTTTTTTTTTTTCCTGTTCTCAAAGTCAACTGGTTTCTTAGTTTGGAAGCAATTTAATATATCTTGTGTGGGTGAGATTAAGCATTATGCTTTTCTTGGACATCATTTAGTTTTTAACACCATGTTCTTCACAAATGTAAGCCACACACTGCATGCTTTTAAATGACTCGATGACTTTGAGATTTAATTTATGTCTATTTGTATCTCAAATAACTTGCCAACTCAGTATTTTGGCTGAACAATCCAAATCAAATTGTGGTTCAAGCAACAGGCACTTCCATTGGATGTATGAAGCCTTGACAAGCAATTAGTGGTGAATATTTAAGTGGCTTCATTACCCTTGTGTGATGCAGATGGCATCTGGGAAAGGGACAACCCGGGGACACTCCTTTGAGTTCTGCTTCTGTGGGTTGATTACCTGACTACTGGAAAACTTTGTCAAAGCCTTACACACTAACCCTACACCTCCACTGTCTGTGTAAAGATGAAACAGGCTTTCCAAATAGGTTGCTACTGGGAAATCTCTATGTGCACTTGGTGACCAGGGAAGTTTGTCTCCCAGGATCCCAGCTTAGCTCCTTTAGGTATGCAAAACCCAAATGCCAAGACTTTACAGGGGTTTGAAAGGGTCAAAGTTCCTTCAAACACCCTGCTGATTATTTTCCTTAATTGCCTTAGTGTGCTGTGTTGAACATGCAAAGGTGAATAAAACAATGTCCCACGTCTCCTAGAAGCCGATTTTATTATATATGGCCCAAGGGGAGAAATGTCTTTGAATAATTATAGGTCCAAGATTCTCATTTTAAATTTTTTTTTTTTTTTTTTAATTTTAAGGAGAAAACAACACTGGAGAGTCTGACTCAGCAGTTGGCAGTTAAACAGAATGAAGAAGGAAAATTTAGCCATGGAATGATGGATTTCAATATGAGTGGAGACTCCGACGGTTTGTGATGCTTACTTGTTCATAATCCAGGGTGGAGTGGGAGGGTATATTTAGAGGTGCTAAAAACAGCAAAAAGAACAGGCAGAAAGGTCACTGCCCACTTGACCGTCAGAATGCAGCTCACTGGGCAGTCCCCATGTGCCAAGCTCTCCTCACCCTGAAAGCACCTGTCAGTGCACTGCAGACAAAGAGGTCAACCCTGGCAGTGTGGAATCACTTCTCCACCATCAGGGTGCTGTAAGTGCCAGAGGCAGGACTTAGATCTAAGATGACATTTCAAAGCGAATATCCTTACCCAGCAGCCACCTTGCCTCTCCTCCTCATGTCCTGTGTGCCAAACTTTGTAAAACTACATATCTATCAGCTCATTTTCCAGCTGGTATTATCAGCTAACCACTCAGTTCCTAGCACACGGCGTGGACATTTTTCTTGCATTTTGGAGCCTTTCTACTACGCTATCGACACACTGGAAGGCACCAACTGTAGCCCAATGTCTAGACCAAATCTAAGCAGCACTCCATCTGGGCAACTCCACACAGCCCTCCTATAGCTCAGCTCCTGTCACTTCAAACACCACAGCCAGCAGCCAGGGTGATAGCCAATTTAGCAAGGAGGGCATAATAAGAAACTGTGGTTTCTCTTGTACAGGACCCCGACTGGGTTCTCTTTCCAGTACCAGGCAACATGCATTTTAGGATTTTAGGGGCCCAGCCTTGCTGTAGGCCTGGAGAAGACAGAATCTCAGCAAACCACTGAGACACACACTGCAGAAGAGAGGGGTCCCTGTGACTCCTCAGTACACATCTCTGGTCATCAAGGCTCTCACTAGACTAGAGCTAGCCAGGCTTGAATATCTAATTTCTTTATGGTCCTGTTGAAATTGAGCTTGTTCAATTGGAGAGCCAGAAAACACACACAACACAACACAGCAACAAACAGACAACTCGCAGCCATCGCCTTCTGTTCCTTGCTACGGTACCAGGAAGTATAAACCTGGCCCACGTACATACAAAGAGCCTATTTAGAGTTGATGGAGTCCCATACTGTTGCTCTTGTGGCTTATGTTGCTGTAAGGTGTAAGAACCGGAAACAGCAGATGTGCCACGATCATTCCCTAGTTACAAACACATTTCAGAAAGATGTTGTTTTGCATTAGCACTGCTGTTTGTCAATCGAGAGGCAATTACCGGTCGTAACACATTTCATCAATTTTAAGTTATGCTCGCATGACAAAATACATTCTGGCAATACGCATTACAGCAGCAAGGCTGGCGTTGCCATTGTCTGACTCAGCGGTGCTCAGACACAAAGTAGCTTCTGGTGTACACTGAGCAAGGAGCATGTGAAGAGTGAGGAACCAGGAACCATGCAATGTACTAGAGAGGTGCTGAGCTATGGATCTATGGACCGTGCTTCGGGAGAGATGCTAGTAGTTGTCATTGTTGTTAATTTGCCAATTGTCTAGAGGCGATCCTGACCGCTTACTGATTCTTCAAATTAAGAATACAGATGACTAGAAGGGAATTCAAAAGGAAAATATATGATTTTGTTGGTGGCACAAGCACTAGACACCCACGGGATCTGTTTCATGTTTTGTTTTGTTTTTGTTTTTTTTATAACGACAGCACTGAAGACTCAGCTGCCGTGTTTTCTGGCTTCCCTTGTTCTCACTGCCTAAACTCGAGCATCTCTGCTTCTAGGCTGTGGGTTACTCTGCCAGAGATGCTTTATGAAGTCACATGAGGCCAGATAAGGCAGTGTGCAGCTTCCTGAAGCTCAGTGGGATCAGCAGTCACCCTTGACATCCAAAATACAACCATCAGTTGGTCTCTTCTCATAACACATTAAGAGAAAAACATTCAGTGAAAGATTTGCTTTTTTAAGAACCAATAGTAATGTATTCATTAATTGGTCCTTTCTCTGACAACTACCCAGTGACTTTTATGGGCAGGGTACACTGTTGTTACATACATTGACACAAGATTGAAAGGAAACACTAACAACATGAAAGGGAGATACTTATACTGTGTTCTCAGAGACAAACAATAACAACAACAAAAAATGAGGTGCGAATACTCCCAGTTCACTCCTTGTGCTGCCCGCCTCTTCCTGCCACACCCTGAGTTTGTCAGATTCTTTACCTCTGTAATATTTCTCAGGGACTGGCCTACTCATAGACTAAGCCCATAGAGTCCATACAATACGTGCCTCCTTTCTCTGGACCCTTGAAAGTAAATGCTGAAACTGTCCACAGTCCTTGGAAAGCACAAGAAGAAATGAGAACTGGGTTAAAAATACAAACATTTGCTGCCACAGGCTTATCACAGACACTTCATAAGCAAGCATCTGCCTTAGGAACTGCGAGTACCATTATCAGAAGTACTTTTTGTTTTCAGATATTTTAATAGACTAAGAAAACAGCCATCAGGGAAGAGCCCTGCCAAAGTCTCAACACTATTGACATAAGTAGTGTGTTCCCTGTTTCTAGGAAGTGCCGGAGTTTCAGAGTCAAGAATTTACAGGGAATCCAGGGGACGTGGCAGCAACGAGCCCCACATAAAGCGTCCAATGAATGCCTTCATGGTGTGGGCGAAAGATGAACGGAGGAAAATCCTTCAGGCCTTTCCTGACATGCACAACTCCAACATCAGCAAGATCCTGGGTAAGGAGAGTGTGGGGGCCTGAGGGAGTGCCGGGGAGACATCCTGTGCTGTCTTCTGCTTTCAGAGGAAGACATGGCTGTGGAAGGCAAGCTGCTCCTCTGCTGCTCTCTTCCGCTTTGTCAAAATATTAGCACTGAAGGCCCCTTGTACAAAAAAGCACCCCCTATTCAATGAGACATGTGCCTGATTTGTAAGCCCCCCTCCCCAAGAAGTGACACACCCATTATCGTGAAATCCTCTCTGCTTTGACATGGCACAATCATCTTTAGTTATGACAGAAGTCATGTTGCTTTCACATGAGCCATTCACACTTGGTAATGGCCTTCATCTCTCTCCTCTCTCCTCTCTCTCTCCTCTCTCCCTCTCCTCTCTCTCCTCCCTCTCCCTCTCCTCTCTCTCCTCCCTCTCCTTTCTCCTCTCTCTCTCCTCCCTCTCTCTCTCTCTCTCTTTTTCTCATCTTCCTTTGCAGAGGCATCAGAGTTTTGTTTAGTATGCATGGTGTGCTTGGGAAAGGAGAAAACTTCTGATCTAGAAGACCCTTTTCTTTGTCTCCCTATAGACTAAAGGTGCTTTTGGTGACTCATCAGAACATGGCACAGCTTTGAGTTTAACTGAGAGGGTGTTATACCTACCACCACAGCTCCCAGTGTGCCAGAGGACAAGATGCATATCGACCCCAAAGCACAGATACTTGAGCACACAGAAAAGATGGGGAGAGAGGGAGGTCACTGAATAGAGACTCACTGTGAACTGATTTAAGACAAGGACCAGAGAGAGCGAAACAGAAATGAAGTCTTGTCTCCATTTGTTTGTTTGTTTGTTTTTATTAATTTATTCATATTACATCTCGATTGTTAGCCCTTCCCCTGTTTCCTCCCATTCTTCCCTCCCATTTCTCCCCTTCTCCCCTCCCCTATGTCTGTGACTGAGGGAGACCTCCTCCCCCTATATATGCTCTCAGAATATCAAGTCTCTTCTTGGTAACTAGCTATCCTTCCTCTGAGTGCCACCAGGTCTCCCCATCCAGGTGACATGGTCAGAAAAGGGGCACCAGAGTTCGTGTGAGAGTCAGATCTCACTCTCCACTCAACGGTGGAGAGAATCATGTTCGTCGGCTAGGTCTTGGTAGGGGTTCGAAGCTTACTGCCTATATTCTCCTTGGCTGGTGCCTTAGTTTGAGGAGGACCCCAGGATCCAGATCTGCCTGTCATAAAGTTCTTCTTGTAGGTTTCCAGGACCCTGTGGGTCCTAACTATTTCCTCTTTCTTCCATGCTACTCTTGCCTAAAGTCTCAATCGGATATCCTCTCCTCTGACCCACACCTCATCTTTCTCACCAAGTGGTATGATGTGTTAGAACAACAAGGGATATTTTACATCGGCCCTTCTCCAAGAATAAGAGTTAGGAAAGAAAGCACCTAGCGCCATCAGAAAAAAATGAAGCCTTGAAAAATAAGTAACAACCTACACATAAAACACTTCTTAAGCTTTATTAAAATTGAATGGTGCTCTTGGAATTACATGTCTATAAGTAGCAATACATTCTTTTGTATTTATAATCCCAGATCAGATCCTCAACAAAGACAGTAGATGCCACCCAGGTCATAAGGTGTTGTAATGTGATCAGACCACATAAAAACACATGCACTTAAGTGTGTTTTAGTATTTTCTTCTAAAATAGTTTCCAGATAAATATATGCATCTTGTCTGAAAAATTAGAACAAATGGCACTGAGCTGCAGAAATAATAGGATTTCAATAGGATTTCCACTTTTGAACACACAAATTTGTTCACAGTAAAATGCTGGGAGTAATAAGAGTGAGGTAAATATCTCTAATAAAATTAAAGAGATACTCCTGCCTCTGCCTCCCAAATGCCAGTGTGGCTCTATTTCTGGCTGTATCCCCCCAAATTTAGAACATGCCACCCCTGCTTCAAGTGGAACCACTTGATAAGCAAGCTTGGTGCTAAATCCCCACTGGTTAAAACTTTATTCTATGTAGAAGAGCAGAAGGCATGGAGAAGCTCTGTGGCAGTGGAGGGGGGCTGAGCAGCTCAGGACTCCTGCAGGCACAGGGTATCCAAAGCCTTGATCTGCTCTCCATAGGCAATCATACACACACACACACACACACACACACACACTATTAAATATCTTTAAAAGTTTTTTAAAAAGACAATATTGCTCTAGGCAATGCAACAAAAACTTTACGGTGCATCAATAACTGGGTAAGAAGACCCCTTTCTGACTTAAGGTGAGACTCACCATATGATCTCTGCCATTACAGTATACACGTAAGATGGCTCCAGCCCAAGCCTTTCTCATACAGCCATATTAATTAAACATACAGCAGTTTTAGTCACCCGGAAATGAAACACTGAGGTTTGGGGGGGTTGGCCCACAATATTTAGTTATAGCTTTAAATAAATGTAAAATCTTCAAATAGTCACAAGATGGTTCTGAATGGCCTATTTTATACAAAAGTACAAAGAAGGCTTGATGTTTTTCTCTTTACCGATTGTTTTGGATAACAGCCTCCGACAGCATGCTGCTAATTCATTCTGCTTAAAACAGGCGCTTGAGCTGGGTTGACATTTTACGTAGTCTCTGGGGATCCTGGTTGACATTTTAAAGGGCTTCTAAGCATTTTATAATACCCTAAAATCTGGTTTTAATAAGCCATTCTGCTGAAATTGTTAACATAAGGAATCACCTTTTACTGTTTGGCGCGAGATCAGGGACTGGGGACATCTTTTTCTGATTAGATATACAGTAGTCGGAGTAAAATGTGCAAATTCATTACATGCCCCATGGAGATGACATTGCTGCTCAGCTCGCACTCTCCTCTCAGAACCAGTCAAAAAGAAAAAAAGGGGAAAGCTTCTTATTTTCTCATACTTTGAGCATCAAATATTTTTCCTTGCAATGTTCTCTTTGGTTATCACACGGGACTCCCAAGAGTCTCTTCATTTTCTTTACAAACAACCCACCCTTTGAAAGCAGCAAGCCACTTCCCCATTGTACGTGGCTGTGGGCACAAAGCAAACCAAGTAACTGTTTTCATCTGCTTGCGGGGAGGGCGCACTCCCACTGGGCCTTTGCCACCATCCTCACGAGTACAGTTATGGGATCCACAGTGAGCTGCTGTGGTAGCTGGGCAGCCACTGAGGCCAAAGCCAACTTGCCATTGGCTGTCCTCACCCACGGGAATTATTAAAGATATAAGCTGGACTTGCCTCCAAACTGAGATGCGCAGTCCTAAGGTAGAGTTGGACCTCTGCATCTAGTTGGTACTTTTGGGTCTTAATTCATAACCATGAACGACTAAGTGTGTAATCTGAGTAGTGGGAGTGTATGTGCCTGTAATCCCAGCATGTTCAAGGTTATAAAGCAGGAAGACCAGCCAGCCGGAGCTGCTTGAGAGAGCACAGCTCTAAAATAAAAAAGGTATTTGTATTTGCAATTGTTATATGGCCCTATTTTTTAGACTATAGCTTAAAACTGGGTGCTCTTAGGGGAAATATACTGTCAGGAGGTAAAGTAGGGACTTTTAACTTTTTTTTTTTTTTTTTTTTTTTTTTTTTTTTGGTTTTTCGAGACAGGGTCTCTCTGTGTAGCCTTGGCCATCCTGGACTCACTTTGTAAACCAGGCTGGCCTCGAACTCACAGCGATCCGCCTGCCTCTGCCTCCCGAGTGCTGGGATTAAAGGCGTGCGCCACCACGGGAGTTTTAACTCTTAACCTACCAACCCAGCATTATGCACATGATAGGAAATATAAAAAGTGACCAAGGCAGGTCACTTCTGAGAATAAGCATTTCCTTTATTTTATTTTCCTTTATTTATTTTTGATACAGGGTTTCTCTGTAACCTCGGCTGGCCCAGACTCACTTTGTAGAGCAGGCTGTCCTAGATCTCGCAGGATTCTGCTTCCTTCTTTCTCCCTGAGTGCTGGGATTAAAGGCATTTGCCACTATGCCCAGATAAGCATTTCCTTTCTTTACAAAACAAATATTTTAGAAGGAATTTGGGAAGAATCTTCAAAACTTTGTAAGTTAACTGAATTTCCTTATTTCTGTATTCAGTTTTGAGATAAGACAGTAGGTTTTACTCTCAGTCAGTGGTCCTCAACCTTCCTAATGCTGCGACCCTTTCACACAGTTCATGTTGTGGTGAGCCCCTCCGCCACCATAAAATTATTTTGTTGCTACTGTTCTGAATCATAATATAAATGCATGATATGTGACCCCTGTGGGGTCGTGACCTACAGGTTGAGAACCACTGCTCTAGAGTGTACCCTGAGGTGGAGTTTGGGGCTGTACTTAGAATAAAATGGCCTGGTCAACCAACCATGCCTCTCAAACAGAAGTGTTAGAGCAAAGTACAAGCACCTCTGCTCTCTGAACTCCAACCCAAGCTCTGTTTGGAATAAATGAAACTATACAAGATGTCTAGATTGGCAGGGGCAATCTGTCTAAACTACTTCTGACAGACTTGCTGGTGTTCTCACAGGAAAGGCGGGCTTCCCTAGCCATGCCATGCCGTGATGCAGCATGTGTAAAACCATCCACACTGACGCTGCCTCTGCATCCCTAGGGTAGAGTGCTCAGCAGAGTACTCCTCCGCCAGAGCTGTAGGGTTATGGCTTCTCCTAAGATCTTCCCTAGGTGATGCCTGAAGGCAGGGGATGGCCATATGCTTCACTAATTCCTCCCTTTCTGTTGCCATAAAAACACACATGAGATAGTGTGACTTTTCAAGAAACTTGGGGTGATGGCCGTCTTACTCTAAGAGTTCAGAGTACAGAGTACAGAGGATTGAGTGGCAGGAACAGTGGGGGCCTTTTCTTTCCCTTTCCCTACTTCCTCCCTCCCATCCACCTTCTCTACCTGCAGACCTGCTAGTATCCCACAGAAGTGTCCACCCCTGATTACACCTGCTCTTCACCACCTCAGAGCGGCTTACCTTTGAAGCACCACAGTCAGATTGACTTTCTCTTCTTGGTCACATCACACAATAATGATAGAGCTCCAGACTGAATCTGGCCACAGGGATGGGGCCACATACCATTTGCAGCTGTAGGCAGCTCCTGGGCTAGGATTTGCCCAGCTGACTCAGTTTCCAGCAAAGCACACCTGACCTGCAATGACATCTCAAAGTCTGGCTTTGGGACTAGAGCAACCCCAATACCTATATTCTTATTTTGCATGGGCAGAACCAAGGCACCCAACCATACATTATCTAAACTGAGAATTAGCACAGGCCATGTTTCTCTTCTTTCTTTCTTCCTTCCTTTCTTTTCTTTTTCTTTTTTTAAATTTTTTAAATTTTTTATTTTTTTTTTATTTTCAAGACAAAGTTTCTCTGTTTAACCTGGCTGTACTGAACTCAGTCTGTAGACGAGGCTGGCCTCGAACTCAAAGAGATCCGCCTGCCTCTGCCTCCTTGAGTACTGGGATTATATGTGTACACCATTGCACTTGGCTAACAGGCTATTTCAGTGATATTTTCAACTTGTTTTCTTTTTCCTCTAAATCCAAGTTAGAGTCAAAGCAAAATGGTAAAAAAAAAAAAAAAAAAAAAAAAGTAAATGTCACTAATGGAGATTACCATGAGACAAGACATGTGTCCTCTTAAAAGGGGGTCATTAAAATGAAAGCCTTGCCCAATATTCATTGATGCTACTGGTAGTGTCTGCTGGATCACAGTAGGTGCACACATGGGTCAGGAGAATGGGCATTGATCTCATGCATGTGAAAGTCAATTCTCTCATGTATGAAAACAGCTACAGTGTTGCCTATCTCCAAAGACTCTGGAGCCTGACAGTAGCAAGATGGCATAATGTTCCTTTTTAAAATAGTGTAGCTTATTCTGTGAGCCTAGGGGTGCCCCTAGTGGAGGTCAGAAGACAACTTGTGGGGGTCAGTTCTCTTTGTCCACCATGTGAGTCAGGCCTGGCTGCCAGCACCTTCACCTGATGAACTGTCACAGGACCCAAGATGAGCCAGTGTTCTCTGCACAGTTCCCACACAGGACAAACCCCCAATCTTACACCCCGTGACCATAAACAGCCATTTAGAGTGGATTGTAAACCACAGTGTTTTCTACGGATGTGGATTCTGAAACCATGTGATGTCTGAACTTTTGTGATAAGCAATGTGCCCTCACATACTACTCACATACAAAGACTCAGTAACTCACAGCTTCGCAACATGCGATGAACTCACATGGAGCTTCTGGCAATTTAACTACATCATATAAAATTCTTAAGCATTTCAGTGCATAATAAGCAAGTTTCGCTAAACTGTTCATTCAAGTCAAAAATAATGCGCTGCCCAGCGCTCCTGTCTTTGGGTGCATAATTTCCTTGCAGACACCTCTGCTCTTGTGAAATCTCGCCTTTCAAGTTGATCTTGCTAATCAGAAACATGTTTATATAGTTCTGGATTTTGTCCAACATTTTTTTTTCCGACTTCTTTCTTGTTCTCCATGGCATCTCTTTTTTTAGGATTCTTAGAAACACTGTAAATTGGCATCCTAACCTCCTCCTCTCCACAGGATCTCGCTGGAAAGCTATGACCAACCTAGAGAAACAGCCATACTATGAGGAGCAGGCCCGCCTCAGCAAACAACACCTAGAAAAGTACCCGGACTACAAGTACAAGCCCAGGCCAAAGCGCACCTGCCTGGTGGACGGCAAGAAACTGCGCATCGGCGAGTACAAGGCCATCATGCGAAACCGGAGGCAGGAAATGCGACAGTACTTCAACGTTGGGTATGAGAGCTACCTTCCAACCCTGTACTGCACAGCGCCACCTCCCTGGCATCCAGGAGAGAGTGCCCCCTTGGCTACATGTGTTTCTGTGTTTATAGGGGGATCCACGGCAAGCTGCTTGCTCTCCTATTAGTTTTGTCCCAACTTAGTTGAAAGCAGTTTCTCTTCAGTAGCAAATGCAGTCTTTATGAACTTAGAGGTATGACTGGTTCTTAGCAATTCTTTTCCTGCTGGTGGTTCATGACTCCAAAGTTTCACTACTCGCAGATTAGCCAAGATAGGACAACCTAACAGGGGTTTCAAATGAGTCAATATTTTCTGATTATTGCGAAATTGCTGAGCTAAACGCGTATGAGTGCATGCGTGCACACGCACACACACACACGCGTGCACGTGTTCACACGCCCAGACCTAGCACACCACACACACGTACACATCTTCCGTGTGTACATCTCATACAGTAGAGGTTTCATTTAGGACACACAAGCTCAACGTCAGGAGGGCTCCATCCTCTACATAAAGCCCTGCCCCAGGGATGCTTTCCTCTGCTTCCCACAGCGAGGCCATGCACAGTGATGCTCTATGCTGCTGCCTACACTGGCACTGCAGAATTCTCAAGATACACAGGAGTGAGGCCACTCATACTTGAAACAGTAAGGTCCGAGAACTTAGGCTAGCAAACCCCACACTGAACAGTCAGAAGGAGGCTTAACAATCAAAGAAAGGTGATGACACCTGCTGTGCATCCTCCCCTCCCTTGAAAGAGCCACCATGCTCTGTATGAGGTTCTGGGAGGTCACTGGAACACATGGTAAACCTACAAATAAATAAATAAAAAGGAAAACCCAGATGGAGGCCTGTGAATCCCATCCCAATGGGATCAGCTTAATCAATCAGAGTAAATCTGAGACTAGGGAGTTCCCAGGTTAAAGGTTTTAAAGAGTCTCAAGTGTGAAACTGGAGGTTGCTTCTGGGGCAGCCCTGCCTCTTATCCCCCAAAGGGCTAATGCCATTTTTCATAGCAGTTAAATAACACAATAGCTTTACCTTCTCATGTTTAGGGGATCATAACATTATTTTGAAAGTTCTAAATAGTTTAGAGATTTTCTAGTTTACTTGAATTGTTTTTAGGCTTCACTGTAGGAAAAAAACAAGCGAAAACTCCTTCCACCTTCATTGTGGAGGCAAAGTGAGCCATGAGTCAAGCTCTTGGGTAATTTTGCTTAATCTTTCTGTGCCAGATAGTTTTCCTAATAACAATAAAGTAGGGTTATTTTAATTATCAAGTGACAATGCTAGATGTCAGGCATTAGAATCCACAAAGGATGTCAGTTAAGCACGCTGGGTAAGTGGGTGAATGCTGGTTCGAGTCAGATGGCGCTGAGCCAGAGTGAAGCTGTGACCTCCTGTGTACACTCACCATCTCTCTCTGTGACAGGCAACAAGCACAGATCCCCATCGCGACTGCCGGTGTTGTGTACCCTGGCGCCATCACCATGGCAGGGATGCCATCCCCTCACCTGCCCTCAGAGCACTCGAGCGTGTCCAGCAGCCCGGAGCCTGGGATGCCCGTGATTCAGAGCACTTATGGTGTGAAGGGGGAGGAGCCTCACATCAAAGAGGAAATGCAGGCCGAGGACATCAACGGAGAGACGTACGATGACTACGACGAGGAAGAGGATGACCCTGACGTGGATTATGGGAGTGACAGCGAAAACCACATCGCAGGACAAGCCAACTGATAAGGGCCAACAGACTGCGCTGAGCCGGGGACTTAAAGAAGCCCTCGTGGGCTCATCCTTACCAGTGGCCAAGCACATTAACTTTCTCATACACTGACTGTTATTTTAACTGTTAAGTCTTAAAATAGCTGGGACATCAGCTGACAAATAGACCTCAGCCTCAAAAGGCTTGGAAAGGAAAAATTACAAGCAAACAACACCAACAAGAGATTGAAATAAGCTATGGGTAAAACAACGCCAGTACTCAGCTGCTATACCCAGCACTGAAGTCTCACCCGTCAACTTTTTTTTTTTTTTTAAATAAACTTTATGGCTGTTTGTTCTATAACTAGAAACCCTCACTCAGGTACACAGTGCCGACAAGTGGCTTGTGAATGTGTTTTGTTGTTTTGTGCTACAGTTTTTAAAAAGAAATAAGTTTTGTTTCTGTTTTGTTCTGTTTGGGGGGGGGTGGGTTCTGGGCTTTGCTTTTACTTTCCTTTTCTCTTCTTTTTGAATGTTATGTTGCACCTGACAAAAAGAGGGAAGATGGGTGTATTTTCCCTCTGCCCTCTCTAACTCTCTGCTTTAAAGATGGAGGCCTGTGTGTGAGGGTCGGGGAGAGAGGAAAAAAAGAGCCTGGTTTTTTGCCTTCCCTGCATCTACACAACAGTCAGCAATCGTTTTCCTTGGAGACCTCTAACCCTTGCACACGACACTACATCTTTGAGCAAGTGCCAAATTCATACTGAAGCGATCACCAACTTCATTTTGTACCCTCCTTTTCTCCTGTTCCTTAAGTTAGGACAGTGTTAAACCTTAGGCAGTCCTTGGAAAGAGCTGACACACCAGCAACTGGTGAGATTGATTTTTTTTTTTTTTTCTTAATGGAAATTGTAGGTGCCGTTCTCAGGTGAAATGAGAGAGAGAGAGAGAGAGAGAGAGACATAGAAATTTAGAGAAAAAAAGTATTTTCTGATCTTGAATTTCTGTGTGTGTGTGTGTGTGTGTGTGTGTGTGTGTGTGTGTGTGTGTGTTTATGGTACATTAGATACATTCCTATTAGGGAATAATGTTGGGCCATTGTGAGCAAAACCCATGTGTGGGAATAGAATTCCACCCCTCCTAAGTGAGTGGTCTAGAAGCAACCGTGGCCTTGACTTTGCACCTCTAGTGACAACAGAACTAAGCATAGAGCTCAGAAATTCTATTTTTCAATTTCTAGTACACTGGGGGGACCCGGTGGCCCTGTGTCATGGAGATGTGTGCAGCAAATGTGGAAGCTACCAGCCCAAAGCTTCCTAAGGTCCCTTCTCCCTGGACTATTTGCTTATCCTAATGCTTGCTACTTTGTGTGTGTGTGTGTGTGTGTGTGTGTGTGTGTGTGTGTTTTTCCTGTTGAAACTTTAAGTAAAACAATCATTATTTGAATATATTTGGCCATTTTTCAGAAATACAGACTTAACTTATGTCTCCAACATCTAACCTTTCCTCATGAGGAAACAGAACTGGTGATTTTATAAGAGTTTTTATCTCTCCATGCAGTGAGGTCGGAGACTGTTTGCATTTCTCAAGTGTGGGCTGTGTATTTGATGCCCTAAGATTTGGTTAAAATTCACCGCCGGACCACAAAATGGAGCCTTCGCTGAACACAGAGACCCTTACCAGCATATGGTCCTTCACTGTAATTTGAATCTGCTAAAAGGTCAATTGCTGGTGCCCACAGAGTACAGGCTCAGGGCAACAGCCAATTGTGACGGGACTGCTGGTTCTGATCACCAACCGAAAGGCCAGGACAGTGGTAGGGGCCTGTACAAACAAACACAGAGTTACTTCAGGTCACTCACCATTGTTTGTGTTTAAATATTAGACAGTGAACACTGCAGCCAATTGCCTAGATGTGTTGGGGTTAGGGTATCCCATCCCATTCTCATGTTGCCCTGCCAAACACTGCCCTCAAGTTTGATTTTCACACATGAATAAGCAAAAAAAAGAAAAGAAGAAGAAGAAGGAAAAGAAAACTCCTTTTTGTTTTTCTCTCTCTCAGAAGCCTTGCTCTGGGGTTTTGCTTGGAGGAGCTGATCATACCTGCATGTCAGAGGTTTGGTTCTGTTTTCTGTTCGTGGGTTTTTTTGTTTTTTGTTTTTTTATGACTGTATTTTCATTTGAGTTGCCTCTTTTTGATAGCGTTGTAAAATTACGATAAAATAATAATAATAATAATAATAGTAATAATAATAATAACAGTCAGCTGTTCCCAGATTAGTAAATTATGTATAATTTATTTTATTTCTCCCTTTCTATTTTATTCTGCTCTGATTTGGAAGTGGTTAGGTATTTAAAACTAATTTCTATTTCCAGCTCATATATATACATACACACGTATGTGTAAGTGTATACACCCATACTCACCCACACACTTGCTTCTCCATCCATAACTTCTTCTGTGTTAACAGTTTTGGCCCCAGTAGCATCAATTCTGGTATTTAATATGAAGGGGTGAATTAGTAGGAGGGTCGTGTTCAATCCTAATTAACTTATGCTCTTTTCTCTCAGTTTAGTTATTTAATTACCAATTATCTAGAGCCAATTTTTTTGTTTTTGTTTGTTTTGTTTTGAAGCACTCTGAATAAAAAAAAATAGACACTTGTTTTTATACCGTTCTAATGTACAATGTGAAAACAGATTTATAAAAAAAAAAAAATATGTTTCTCTGTGTCTGTTAACAAATTTCTCCACTCACGTGTGCTGGGTTCCTGTCTCACAGCACATTCTAGACAAGCTTGGTTTTGATTTCCTGACCTTGGACAACAAGAATACTTTGTTTTAGCTCCAGGTAGATGCTACTGAAAGGCATCCATGGCCAAACCCACCCCAGCCAACACAGAAGTGGATCTGGGCACTCTCTCTTTGGTTTGTGTTTTGTTATTTGAAAGGAAACCAAAATTGTTCATGGTGACCTGTAGCTGCCTAAACTCTCCAGTTTAGTTGAGTTTATGTCCATAATGGAACTGTGCCCAGACAAAACTACAAAACAAGTGCATAATGCTATAGCATACTCTGTCCAGACATTTTCTTCAGTAGATGTTGGCTTTACTTTGCCTAAGAGTTTTCCCCAGGAGAAAACAAAAACAAAGGTAATTCCATTCGTGTCTAAAGTACACTGAATCACTTGGACGGAAAAAAAAAAAAAAAAGGTGCTTTGACTAGCAACTTAACTATATTAATGCATTGCCCTTTGGGCCTTTGATTGGGTGATGACTTCTGTAAAGGATCCTAAAACCTTACATTCTTTCCATGCCACATAATGACAAAGTAAGATATGGTAGAGAAAATAAGATAAAATGGAAAGATCAAAGTTAGCAATCAGTACCTCTCCGCCCCGCCCTGCTTCTCTGTTTAGGCCACACCGACATGTCTTTCTGCCTCCTCCCCATCTGCCCCTTCACACTCCTTTATGCCAACACTGAAGAGTAATAATTGCCAATTTCTTCTTTTTGTATTTCTAATTGGACCTCTAAAAATAGCCATGTTTGATACAAAGCTAAGACAAAATTTCACTGGAGAAAATGGGTTAAAGGGTTTTGTACGCTGATGATAATTTGGCTAGTTATTACAATCAGGAAAACCACATCAGTGTATTTTTACTCAAAGTTCATTTGATATTTAGCTAAGAATTATCTCTGTGTAAAGCCCCTCCCAATGAACATACTTATCATGGTTGGAGCCAAATCTCCCGATGGAGAATGGAGATTAGCGTGTAAAGTGTTCTTTAATGAGGTCACTTCTTATATTTGATTTTTAAAGTACAATTTACCTTAGTTTTCTTCAAGGAAATTATCTTTACCATATCGTGGTGCATTTTCAGATAGTTCCATAATGCAGAAGCTGATAGTGTTCTCAGAAGAGTTCTCTTCTACGTCACTTAAAAATTTAAGAGATAACTCTACTTTCCTTACTCTAAAGGGTAAATTATTGAATTGTAATAACTGTATATTTACAAACAGGTTTATAAAAATATTTGTCTATCAAATTAATAGTGAAATAAAACTTTTATGAGCTCTGCAAGGGAAAAATATGAAACCCACTTAAAGTGGCTGGTCTAGCTCTTTGTCCCGTAGGGCACACAGGCACTTCTCTAACCAGGTTGATACAGTATTTAATTGTGAAATTCTGCAGGTTGAAGGTGACAAGGCTGACTCTCCCACTGACGGGAGCCTGTCCTCCCCAGTGTGTCCGTCACTGGCCCACTGAGGCAGTGTTTAGCTCCCCAGGCTCTAAAGCACTTACTCTTTCTAACAGTTTGGATTTCACAAGTGGAAAAGTTTTGTTTGTTTGTACTTTTTTTTAATGATTAAAAAAAGAAATAGAAAAGAGACAATCAATGCCTGGAGCTTAAAACAAAGTATGTGCAAACTACCATCTCACTTGAAATTTAATAAAATAAAAAATTGTGTAAATATAACATAGAGTTATAGATTTCTATTTTGTTCATAACACATAGTGTAATATAAGTTGTATATTTTCATGTTTTTTGGTTTTATGTTATCATTCATGCCACAATAAGAATGAAACAGGAGTGTGTGTACTCTTGGGAAAAAAGAAAAAGAAAAAAAAAAAAACAAGATGTGGGTTCCCACCAACCTGTTTTTTGCTTTCCTGTTTTGTTTTCATTCTGTTTTGTTTTTTGTTTTGTTTT
Source organism: Acomys russatus (assembly GCF_903995435.1). NCBI lineage: Eukaryota > Metazoa > Chordata > Mammalia > Rodentia > Muridae > Acomys > Acomys russatus. Next base: position 66,232,604 of record NC_067149.1, on the reverse strand, counting down.
GCATTCCCTTTTTCAGTATTACTGCCGTGCAAGGCATCAATAAAAACAGCAAACGTGTTCTTTATCTATTATACTGTGTTTCTCTGCACCATTTGTTTGTGAAAGGGTAACTGCTCATTTGTGAAGAGACCAGGAGAAGTTTGGACGACTCGCGTCTCCTTCCATGTGAATGTCACGACACTGACTTTGAACTGAGGATTACGGGCTTCATTCTTAAACATGGCCCTTCCTAAGACAGGAGTCCATGGCCGAGTCTGCACCTGTGTCACTGACTCGGGGACCAACAGTTTGGAGAGCACTAGAACACTTCACTGGGTGAGGGTTGAGATTCTTACATCCCATAGTTACACTTTACCCTAATGTGTGGTGGTTCATCTCCTCCTGTCAGCTGTCAGAACACAGAGGAGCATAAACCATTTTCCCTCCAGGAAGTGCAGTTGGAATCACAGCCGCTTTGCTTTCTGAATGGCTGAAAACACACACCCAGCCTCTGGACTCACTTCTCAGTTTTTAAAGCTGTTGCTAAAGACAAGTTTATTATTTTTTTTTTTTTCCTTGAAGGGCCATTTTTGCTCCCAACAGCTTGTGCTTTTTTGTCTTGGTAGTTTTGTGTGTCCCACTTCACTCTGAGGGTTTAGAATTATTGTTTGGGTTGGGTATTGTTTGTATGTAAGCAGTATCCGCTGAGACAAAACTTACTGCAAATGCTTGTAAAACACACTCGGAGGTAGAGCAGTTGCTGATCTGCGATTGGTCACTAACAGCCGTATGCTACCAAGGCTTTGAAAACCCAAGTACACAGTCCCATGCCCAGCCCAAGATGCCATCAGTCAGAATCTGGGGACATTAACCAAGCTGCTGCTGTGGCTCAGCTCCAAATACTTTCCTAGGCACTGATATCCCCAAACCACCTGTTTTGTTTAGCAGGAGAAGCTCTCTTCCTCTCCCTGCACCTACTTCTGTTTTGCATGTGGAATTTGGTTGTCAGAGGCATCTGCACAATGCTTGACACCTCAGGCAGAAACCATCCCTGCTTGTCTCTCCATGCGTGGCTTTGAGGATGCTGGAGCCATCGCTACGGCAAGGGCCGTTCTCTCAGCATCTAGGACTCCATTTAGCCAGGGATCTGGGTCACTGAAAACATCACAGAGTCACCTGAGGTTTGCAAAGCAAACCAGTGTCATTCTGAGAAGAAATATCCCTCGCAGGACTTGGGAAGTAGACGTTCTGTTGGGACAAGTGGAACATCTAGGGCTGTGGTAGCTGGACTCACCCTCAGACTCTCATCAGTGAGAAATATGAGCTGATGAGAAAAATGCATGTTCCCCATCTCTCTCTCTCTCTCTCTCTCTCTCTCTCTCTCTCTCTCTCTCTCTCTCTCTCTCTCTCTCTCTCTCCCAAATACAACTCCCCTGGGTGCAGCCTACCGAGCTTTAGCACAGAGCCACTGACGCCATATTCCTCATGGCTTATGACTCTTCCCCCAGACTGCCACAGTCCCAAGCAACCAGAAGAGTCTCGGCCACTGAGGAAAAGGATTCCCACTTCTGTAGCTTCAACACACTCGGTCTGGCACTTCCATTTATCAAGACCTTCACTTTTTCTTTTAAAGATGCTGTCATTGTTGCCAAACTTATGCGTCTAAGTGTTCCTTCTAGAACTTGCCAGTGTTACTGCAATCTGCTACAGTGATGGAGGCAAAGACATGCAGGATCCATGTCTGAGCTCAAGAGGTTTATGAAAAAAATCCAATTTTTTGACATTTATGAAGCAATCTAAAAGCTATTGGAGATGACTGGTCGTAAGCACTGTAATGGTTATACAAGCCACCTGCAACAGTATTCCTGGGGGCTCTGGAAAACGAGTACAACTTCTTAAGCAGGATAAACATCTGTCCTATAATGTGTTGCTCCACCAATTTGCGTTGCAAGTTCTTTTTGCACACACACACACACACACACACACACACACACACACACACACACTATTTGCACACTCAAACTATCAGGGCCCGAAGTGCTCCTTCCTTGCTATTTAATATGCAGCTTGGAGGATGGAACTCGTGACTTCATCCTAATCAGTACGCATTCCAGTTAGAGGAAAACATGATACACTAAAATATCAGAAAAAAATTGTCGGAATTAATAGGCCCAATTACAAACATCTATTTTGTACACTGCCTGTTCAATTTATTATTAAATTTCAGAATCTGGAAAGCAATCCTCATTACACACAAACTGGAAAGTATATTTGAAATAAAGTCATTGTTTATTTAAAAATTCACTGTTGCGATTTTTAAGTGTATATTTTAATAAATATAATAAATGCATGCTGTCTTGTTAGAAGACAAGTATGTTGACGTAGGGTAGGGGATAGAACAGATTTAGAAAATGTCTGGGTTTTATCAAATTGTCATTTAAAAGTAACCATCATATACCCTTTGCGCCACTTATAAAACTTAGCCTAACTTAATACACAACAGTGATACCTGTGTACTTTTGCAAGTGGCAAAGGAATGCAGAGGAAAGATTAAAAACATTAAAAACCATGTATTTAACATTATACTAATATGCATATGTGCATACATGCACAATATGCATACACGCATATGTGCGTATTTGTATATAAATGTGTTTTAAGTGTATGCATGTGTGTGTGCATGCATGGGAGTGTGTGCAGAGTCATCTTGGACACTCTAATCACTAAACAGATGCAGCTCTTATTTTTGAAATAGAATAAACATGATCGCCAGGATTAGAACACTCTTGTTACTTAATTGAAAGAGCCTTGAAAGTTTATGATGGGAAACAATCCTCTTATTGTCCTAAATTCACAGATGAATCTCACACTTAAGGGCTCAGAAACAATGCAGAGAGCCACTTTTTCTGTAAACAGATTGGCATAAGCTGTAGATGTGTTTCCTGCCTTCTTGCTCTATCAGTCCTCGCAGAGAGTTTTATAAAGACAAATTGCAGGGGGTCTGAAGAGAGATGGTCCACATATGAATAGATAACAGGATGTATAGATTAGACAGGGATTTTCAAGGATAAAGCTGGAAGAAATGTGTTATGATGAATATTTATCATGTCCCTTAGAATAGCTTTTTCAACTATCGATGTTTTGAATTGGCTTTTAATTAATGTTCCTTATAAGGAGTCCATACAAAACAGAAGACAATATTCTGTCAGTTAAAATGTAGAATTTGCAAGGAAATAAGATCAACAGACATTAAGCAACATTAAGCAAAATTCAGGGACGTTATTAATGAACCAGAGTTGTAAGTGATAAAGATTTCAAATGAAAATTGAAACGATTTTACTGGTTACTGAGGCATTCCCCTTTCAAATAGTACATAACAGGCATTAAAGGGATAATCTGCCAGAACCAGAGAAAGCTGAAAAGCTTAGGCCTTTTAAACTTTGTTTTGTTTTCATGTGTGAGATTAGTGTTTGGTTGCCAGTGACACATAGATCTAGAAGTCCTATGTGTGCCTTTCACAGTCATGTACCTCCAAGCCTGGTCCTCAAAATTATATTTTAAAGGCAGTAAAAAGCTTAGGAAGATATGCAGGCTATGTGAACCATAATTCAAAAAAAAAAAAAAAAAAAAAAAACCACGAAAATCCATCCAAGGTAAATCTGATGAGCACAGACATCTGTATTTAGAAAAACATAAAACAAAACTTGAACTTTACCATACAGTGAGGGGTAACAGCTCCAAAACAGAGTAAAGGGCAGAAATTAAGAGTGCACAGGGCACTTGCTGCACACAGAATGGCAGCACAATCAGTGTGTACATTTAAAGAGACCAGATGGATAAACCCTCAGTGGCTTAGTTAATGAAGTTGTGGGCTGTGGGAAGGTAAACATGATTTTTACGGCATTGCTTCTAATAGAAATAGATCTCTTACTGTCATTTAGCGCTCAGAAACAAAAAGGAACCAGGGAAATAGGACCTGCTTCAAGCACACTAGCTCCATCCATCCCGGGCTTTTCTGCTTCTATCTTCATAGGAAGAGATACTGGTGAGATGTGCCAGGAAACTTGAAAAGGCAGATGACATTTCTGTATTCCTCCATGGCCTAAAATGCGTAAGAATCCTCACAAAGAGGGGGCTGGAGAGATGGCTCAGTGGTTAAGAAGCACTGACTGCTCTTTCAGAGGTCCTGAGTTCAATTCCCAGCAACCACATGGTGCCTCACAGCCATATATAATGTGATCTAATGTGCACTGTATAAATAATTTTTTAAAAAGCAATAATATCTAAAATGAAGGATCTATGTAAATGATACAAAAGATAAGAATTAAAGGAAAATGAAAGGTGACCTAGAGAAGAGGGAGGGGGGAGGGCTTACAAGTAACTAAACGTCCACGCGCTGGCTGGGGATATGGCTCAGTGGTGGACTATTTGTGTAGCACTTATGAGGGCCAAGGTTCAACTCTTAGTACCACACACCAAAGAAGAAATTTGCAACAAACAAAATGCCAAGCTATGGTGACTTGTGTCTCTGTTCCCGGCTACCTGAGGCCTGACCCTTCAATACCCAGCTAGGGTGACATACTGAGATGCTAGCTCCAAAAAAGAACAGCTGGGGAGACAGCTCAGTGGTTACAATGTCTGCTGCCCAAGCAAGAGAACCAGAGTTCAAAACGCTAGCAGCCACATAAATTCTAGGTGTATAGCAAGTTCCCGGTTTGGTTAAAAGACTTTAACTAAGCCAGGTGTGATCCCAGCACTCTGGGAGGCAGAGGCAAGCAAATCACTGTGAGTTTGAGGCCAGCCTAGTCTACAAAAATACCATATTTTCCAGTGTATAAGATGACCTGCAAATTTAACTTCCACTTTTCCAGTTAAAGTATAGAGTTTGCAGCCCGAGTCTGCTGCACAGGGTGAGCGTTGGCAGAGGGGGTCGTCTTTCTATGGTGAGTATATTGCAAACTCTATTTTTTAAGTGGAAAAAGTTAAAGTGAGGGCTTGTCTTATACTCTGGAAAATGTGGTGAGTCCAGGACAGAGAAGGCTATGCAGAGAAACCCTGGCTCAAAAAAAAAAACAGAAAAGAAAGCACAAAAAGTAAAGGAAGGAAGAAAGATAGACAGACAGACTCTGAATAAATATATAAGTTGGAGAGAAGTAGAGGAACATTCTAGACATCAATCTCATGCCTCCATAGTAGCATAGGAACTTGAGAAAGAGAGAGAGAGAGACAGAGAGAGAGAGAGACAGACAGAGAGAGAGAGAGAGAGAGAGAGAGAGAGAGAGAGAGGAGAGGGGGACAAACACACCACAGATAGCAAGTTATTCCCTTCATTCTTCCCCAGATGGCTGAGCAAATCCTCCGAGGAGGCCAGACCCAGAGGACCCAGATTCCCACTACATTTCATAAAAGGATTGGCTGAACTATTTATGTTCTGGGGTCTATCAGGAAAAAAGAAAGAAAGAAAGAAAGAAAGAAAGAAAGAAAGAAAGAAAGAACGAAAGAAAGAAAGCTGCTCAGTATGTCACCTCTGGGCAGGATTCTCTCCTCCTGGAGTCCCTGCACACTGTCACTGTTCAGCCCGGCTTGTAGCACTTTTTATGATCAGTTCGGCCTTGGAGTTTAATGTCATTGACTTAATGCCTGCTTGACCACCTGGTACTTTTGGAGCTGGAGTGTGTCCTAAGGCTTGGTTGTCACCCAGTGGGGGGGTAGAAGCTTTAAGAGGTGGGGCCTAAGAGAAGAAAGTTGGGTCATCACAAGGATGTTCTCGAAAGGGTATTCTAGCTCTGGCCATCATTCGGTGAAGTTTGTTTCTGAATTTCTGCCTCAACATGGGCTGAGATTTGGGGACAAACAAGCAGAGACAGAAGCCTGTGCACCACACCCTTATGTTGCGTGGTTTCCCTGAGGAGACGTAAGTAAATGCCAACTCATCCCAGACCAAGCACTGATGACGAACCGAAGATCCCATCCCACCTAAGTCCGGGTTTATTAGACCAGGTTTATTAGAACCAATGTGTTTATTGGAGTTACCTATAAAGACAAAGGTGACGGACTATTTACAGGAACACAGTCCACTCAAAGGCAGCGTCACTGTCAGGCAAATCCAAAGGCCACATGGCTGGTAACTCCCAAAAGCTGCATTCCTGGCAGGGCACTCCCTCTCCACTCCCTCCCCACTCCCTCCCCATCCTGCAGGCAGCTCTACAGCCTCCTCTGCCCCAGCTGAGTGCTTGTGCTTTCATAACCCAGTGAGAGCCCTCCTGGGTCTCAGAACGTTTTGAGTTTCTAGAGTCGTGTGAGCTTCACTCCTTCCTATGGGAGGGAGTGTTTCAATGTATAGAAAATAGCTACACAACGCTAGAAGGCCAAACCCCTCCGCGTAACACTACCATTACAAGTATTTTTATCACAGTTTTGCTAACATGAATGGTACACTTCCCTTTCATCCCATTCCCACACATGAACCCAAGTCTTTCTAGACTTATTTTTCCATATAAAAGCCCCTCACCTAACCGCCGGGACTCATATTGAGCATGGCTCACTAAAGGCAGCATTAACATCAGAGTTTTCTCTTTAAAAGAGCTTCCCTTCTCTACTTCAGTTGTTTTGTTTTGTTTTGTTTTGTTTTTGTTTTTGCTTTCTGTCACTATGACAAAATACCTGAGACAAAGAAGGTAAAGAAGAAGAGGCTATTTTGGTTTACGGTTTCAGAGGACCTAAGCCATGGCTTCTAGTTTCTGCACCTGCAGTGATGGTGAGAAAAGTGTGACTGGGAAAAGCTGCTGCCTTTGTGACAGGAAGAAGCAAGATCAAGAAATAAAAAGAGAACTGTGTGTGTGTGTGTGTGTGTGTGTGTGTGTGTGTGTGTGTGTGTGTGTGTGTAGGGGGGTGATGGAGAGGTGGGGGAAGGAGGAGCTGGGTATAGAATAGAGCTCAAGGGGTGTTCTTCCAAAGATCCATGGATCCCACTGGGGTTCATCGTTGATGCCAGATCCCTGGCAACCCACTCACCTGCACAAAGGGCACCGTGTCTTCCATACAGGAGCCTCTCTGCCTCACCCCTCCCTTCTCATATCCTAAGACAACTTTTCCTATTGAGTCTGCAATTAGATGGTGCATCCAGGAAGAAAACTAACTCCTTCCCCTTTAGTTTTCATACTACAGGGTCTCAGATTCTGTGGATAATTATAATAAATTAAGATAATAAAAAAGAATTAGGTCTTGATTGTTGAGTGCAACTTAAAATTAAAAGGTAGAGCTTACATCTATATTTCTGAGGAAAGATTAAAGAACATATGTGAATTAATTATTCACATTAGATTGGTGACTTAATTAAGAATGGCCTGGAAAGGCACTGGAATCAATGGCGGAAGGCAGGGTGTATCTTGTCCAGCTCTGGCATCAAGTTTATCAAGTTCAGTATCTGTCACACTATGAACTTAGTAGTGATCCTGGTGATGCCATTAAAGTCCTTTGCCATTTAAATTTTTTCAAAGGATTGCTCTTATAAATAAGAATATGAAATATTTACAGAAAAAAGTTAAGTGGTATAATAATATTATGAAAAAAAAGTACATGCACCTTGCAGAAAGAAGCAAAAACAAGAGAGATGGTTTCCATTACCAGGAGGGACTGTCAGCGCTGATTTCAGGTGGGGCATTTACACCAAGAACCATGGCAAAGTGATTTCATGATGTCATTACACTCATCTTGAACCCACTAAAAGGAACCTCTACCCCCCTCTCCCCTCACCCCCTCTCCCTCCCTCTCCCCCTCTCCCTCCCTCTCCCCCTCTCCCTCCCTCTCCCCCTCTCCCCCTCTGAACTTGGAAGCCAAGAAAGAAAAGACTACATCAAATCAGTATGCCATATAAATGCCCAAGTCTTGGGCATGACAGGAGAAGAGGAGAAGTGCACAGCATAGCACCAAGCTAGAGGCCTCTGTTGTTGAGGCCCATGGATGAGTTTATTACATCCTGCAACTTGAATGTTTCTTGTCCTCTTTCTTTTTCCGTTTTCAATTATAATTTTATTCAGATTACATCCTAGTTGTTATCCCCTCCCTTGTATCTTCCCATTCCCATCCTCCCTCCCTCTTCCACCCTATGTCTCTCCTCTGACAGAAGGGGAGCTTCCCCCCCACCACATTACCACAGCCTATTAGGTCTCATCCAGATAGCCTGTATCCCCTTCCTCCGTGCGCTGCTGGGCCTCGCCACCAAGGGTAAGTGATCAAATTGGGGGCACCAAAGTTCATGTCAGAGGGCCACCCTGCTCTCCCCACAGCTGTGGAGAATGAGCTGTCCATTGGCTAGTTCTCAACAGGGGGTGTGGTTTACAGGATGCATTGTCCTTAGTTGGTGCAACCATTAGGCAAAAGAAGAAAAGCGACTACCACTGAATGCACAGGAGTTTCTGTAACTGAGATTCAACAAAACGCACCAGAAATGGCACCTGTGTGCACTGTCTCTGGGTGCCTCCTCCTCCTTCCCCGGAGCAAGGCTACTTTCAAATGGCTGGCCTTTGAGAGTCAGCCCACAAATGTTGAGACCTTACTGTTCACATTTCTTCTAGAAGTCCTACCTGAAAGGAACACTGGGGAACTGAAATAGAGGGATTTTTTTTTTTTTTTTTGGTTAGTTTCTCAATGGTTCTTTTGTCTTTTTCCTGATAGAAATGAAGCTGTGTGTGGGAGGTGGGTAGTGCCACCTTAACCTGCTTTATTCTGTCTGAATGAGGAAGGCCAATGTATTCTCCTACGACAGGGGAGGAAACTGCACAGGCAACTCCTAGGATGTCAATAAAGACATCCTTGACAGCGTGTGGAAAACAGTGCCACAACTTTCTCTTTTATTTTTCCCAGAGGGGGAAAAAAATCAGTATTTAAATGACAGATGAAGTTAAATGATGGACAAAATGCTTTATGTATAAAGCATCTGCAAGTCTTTCTGAAAGAACCGTTACATTTGAAGACTGAATTCAAATGATTTTAATAATGGTGATGATAATAATAATATACTGGTTTATCAATAAGAGTGTGGAGCTGTTCTTTATAGCCATGTTTTTAAGTTTCCTGTATTGTTAGTTGTGCCTTTGCAGAGGTAACGCTGCATAAACAACTGAGAATAAAACAACTCTCATATCATTTTAATATAAAAGTTTTTCTTTTCTTGAGTTTCAAGTCTAACTTCCAGAATAACACATTTTTAGACATTTTCAAACTGGTAATGACTATTCTCTTGGAGAGTTTAGTTTTAATAAGTGCCTTTGCTTGAACCAATTTTGTGGGCATTTTTTTTTAATTGTTTGTGATAATTCTACAAGCTACCAGTGATCCTGCCTTGCTCTAGGGCAGCAGAGTCCCACTGGTCAGCACCCATTCTGTCTCTATTACATCAGAGCAGACCTAACTCAAAGTACACATTCCCAAAATAAAGGGAAGATTGAAAACATTAGGACTTACAGTTTGATAACTTCAAAGTGACTGTACAGTAAACTCACAAACAACAACAACAACCACAACAAGAGGTAAAAGTTGGGCCAGTGAGATGGGCCCAAATCCTACATAGTGGGCAGAAAATAAGTGACTGCAAAAACAGCATGAATGTATACACATGTGTATAAATGCACATGTACACACAAATGCATAAATACATGAAAATATTTTTAACTATGTCTGTACGGTTTTGTTCTGTTTTGTCCCATATGAATGGGTGTTTTACCTGGCTGTTTGGCAGTATACTGTGTTGTGTGCTTCCTGTGGGAGAGATTGTTAGGGCTCTTGGAAAAGGAGTTACAGAAAGTTGTATGTACAGCCATGTGGATGCTGGGCACCAAACTTAGGTCTTCTTCCAGAACAGACAATTCTTGTCACTGCTCAGCCATCTTCCAGCCCAGTTTTTCTCTGGCTTAATAGTCAGCTTCCCAGAATACGCTAAGTTTAACATAAAGGGCAGAAGTAAGATAGTCAGGCTGGACAGTTACCTTTGCAGATGGACTTCCATACAAAAGGGATGGGAGTGGGTTTTTAAATCTGAGAATATAGTAAGTGTAATAATTTATCTACTACCTTGTAAAACTGTAATATTCTAACTAGACATGTCAATAATTTTCAATTTTGCCTTATAAATAATTTTGTTGTGAACATTTATGTATATAAATCTTTGATGGTACTTTTGTTTCCTTATAAATATTAACAGGTTCATGTCTTTAAAATTTTACAGGTTAAATTTCCTTCCAGAAATTATATGGATGTACATCTCTGCTTTAGTCCATTTTTGTGCCCTCTCTGCTTTAAATCCACTAGCTTTCCTCACCCCAGCTGCTGTCCTCTTTGCTTTAGGAGAGATTGCTCACATTGAGAAGGTAGGATGCACATCTCCATCTTCGGAGGAAATAGCTGCATATGTAACAAATGATTTCATTCCTTGCTCCTCAAGTTCTAAATTATGACCCAAGTAAAGCAATCCCTTTCTGCTTTGGAAAGATAGAACAGAAACAACAAAGAAAGAGCGAAATAAAATACACACATAAAAACCACTGCTAGAATTATAAGAATTATTGATTTGTATTCCATATTCAACTGATAAATTAGATTATCATCATTTTAATTAAAAATATATTCAAAAATTGAGTGGTATTTTTTAAGTTAACCCAAGATGCCCAGAAAGGAAGTTTTAATTTTTACCAAGTCTTTCTGAATAATGAATTTGAACTGAATACAGGGCTAATTTCTTATATTTCACATTTTGTTGTTGTTGAAAACATAGAGGGGACCATTGTTTATTGATTTATCTAGTTTAAAGTGCCCTTTCACTACATTCTTGTATTATCAAAATAGTTCTCAGTAAGGCAGGTGTGTGTGTGTGGCTCCCTTCACTCTCAGGAGCCTGCTGTGAATAATAACCCAGCTCTTTTAAACCTTGACTTGATCTGTATCTCAGGCAAAGGAGTTTGCACCCTAGTAAGAACCTTAAACTACACCTAGAACCCAGAGTCATGTTGGTAGTGACCAGGTCAGAAGAAGCTGGCGGAGAAGCTGGACCAGCTGCCTCCTCAGGTGACACTGGGTATGTTAAAAAATAAAATAAAATAAAACAACTGTAAAATAATGAAAGATTGAAGCCTCATAAGTAAATGTATTTGATTTGAGTCACTCGGCTTCTCCTTTCCTGAGAACAGTATCCACTACAGACCCCGCCTCCTCTAATGCTGTATGACTGTGACACACTTGCATGGCTTAAACTATAGCTATGTTTTAGCTCCATTCTTTGCTGCTGAGATAAAATACCTGACCGAATCAACTTAACAAAGGAAGGTTTATTTTGCTTTGAAGGGTGGCAGGAGCTGGTGGCAGCTGGTCGGCTTCCACTGCCTGTGAGGAAGAGAGCAAGACTGTTGATGCTCAGCTACTTTCTCCTTCCTGTACAGTACAGGGTCTGGGGTCCAGGCAGTCATGTGCTTTAGGGCCTTAGAGTCTTCCTGCCTTAGTCATGACAACTGTCCTCCCCACCAGGCACGGCCAGAGGCTAACCTAACCTAGATCATTTCTCACAGGGACGCCTAGAGGCGGGACTCCTGCAGCACATCATTGTGGGTCCTGTTGAGTTGACACTCAGTATTAACCACAGGCAGCAAGTGCTCTTCAGACAAGAACACTTCCCAGTGTGCCAGAGTGACTCCAGCTAAAGTGCTGGTGACTAAAACTTCCTGGTGAAGAATCAAATGCCCTACATGTACGGTACTCAATTTCTCTGACATATTTGAGCTTGACACATGGATGTGCGTTAAATCCCCCCTGAGAGATCGTCAAGCATTCAGCTCTAGGTATCTGAAAACGTTTCACAACTTTTAAAGGGCATTATGGTCATTTCTGCTAAATAAAAATGAGCCCCGAAGAAAATACTATTTTCGGGTGACAAAGTGATAATGAAAGAAATGTGCTTAAAATGGACAACAAATATGCCTTTCAAACTGAAAGAAATGAAGATCTGTCTGAGGCAGTGACTGCAACGGGCTGTTCTGCAATCCAGGGCTGCGCTCAGACCACCAGAACTGGAATTAGCATCAGCAGTGTGTGCCAGCACAGTCAAACTCCATTTAAAATTTTCTTTAAGAATGTCGTCATGTCAGTGACATTCTAGGTGCGAGGGCCACACTAGCATACAATCTAACGGAAGCAGTGTACAGCTGATTTGGAAAAGAATGCTATGGTTCGCTCTGGTATTTTAAAATGTGCCATCCTTCCCTGTATTTGGAATATTTCTGTTCATGAAAATGTATTTCTCTGTTTTTGAAGAAGAGCATCTCCTTATGACATTTTGATCCGAGGCATTCATCTTGCCCCTTAAAGCCCAAGCCAACGGCTTTTTATAAGACCAGAGGCAAGGGAAGGGTAGCTCCAGAGGCAGGTGGCGGGAAGACTAACTTCACTTCTGTCTTTGGCAATGGAAGGTGATCAATGGTCACCGACATAAACTAAAAGGGAAGCGATGGGGAAAAGCATGCCTGAATATGAGGCAGTCACACTCAGTGTCTTCATAGCATACAGCATTTCAGTATGGCTGCTACTGTGACGTTAAGTGCACACTTGCTTTTTTTCACATACTTACATTTCCTCCTCAAAGGTCACAGTGACAGAATCCAGTGAGTGCCTGCCTGAGTCTGGATAGAGCATTTCCACTGCACAGTATGACAGGCAGACTTCATTTTCTCAAAAAATCCAAAGAAGATTTTAAAAAATGTGTGTGTGTGTGTGTGTGTGTGTGTGTGTGTGTGTGTGTGTGTGTGCACTCATGTACTTGTGGGGAAATAACTTAGGATGCCAGAAGAAGACAGCAGTTCCCCTGGATCTGCAGTCACAGGCTCCTGTGAGCTGCGGCTGTGGGTCTGGGCCCTGAACTTTGGTTCTCTGGGAACTCAGCCAGCATTTCTCTCATCTCTCACGAGGCTTTGTAAGGTCTTCTCACTGACCCAATTTCTCACACCTCAAGGGAACAATAGGAAAAAATGAAAGAAAATGCTTATAATGTGTTCAAATCCTGTTCTTTGAAACCACACACCTAAAGTCTGATCTTTATTTGGAAGAAAATAAAATCAGACCCTCCATTACTAGTCACTAATCATCCAAGAGTTGCCCCGTGCTAGCTTAGTTTTACCTTAAGTTCTTATTGTATCTACAATTTTGCTACTACTGTAACCTGAATTTTAAATATTACCAAAATGGAAATATTTGTGAGAGTAAATGCATAGTCTATGTGGGGTGGGTTTTTTTTTTTTTTTTTTTCTTAATCAGGATGGTTGGTATCAAAAACAATAAGAGGAAAAGCACAGTTCATCTCTCAAAAATAGAATTTTTCTGGGAAAAGATGCCAAAGGTATGCTAAAGAAAAGCATGACAAATTTTGGTTCTCTCCTTCCATTGTGTTGGGTCCTGGGGTCAAACTCGGGTCCCCATGTTTGTGCTGCAGCTGCCTGTACTCATGGGCCATCTCACTGGCCCATGGGTCTTTATCTTTGTGTTCTATATTTAGTATCAACAACATTTTCCACAATACCCAGGTATACAGGACTATTTGCACACAACATTAGAATAAGGCACAAGGAGTCTTATTGACTTACAGGAGAGAAAAATGGGAAAGTAAGTGGAAAAAAATCAAACCATGTAACACAGTGTTCATTATAACACTGCATATGTATGTACATACGTAGGTTATATAAATAGTTACAATGTATATGGCATGTATATGATTGGTGAGTATTGTTACATAAAGTAAATGTATACAATATTAGTTCTCGTGCGTGCAGTCACTTCAGTTGTTCCATCAGTGCTATTTTGGTCACCTCTTTGTCCCTTTACTAAGTGTATTAAAATGCTACCAGGATAGAGAGCAACCCCTGACATTAGAATCTTATTTGCTAAGCTATTGATTTGTAGAAGTTACTCTTATAGAAACAAAACCATAACCTGACAGCGATTCAAGCATAAATACACAACAAATACATTTGTAAAAGTCCTGTGCACCTGGGTGTTGTGGAAAATGTTCCTTATTTTAAAAATTCAAACAAAAACGGAGTCCTGTGCAGTGAGATAAGCCATTAAGTAAAGTAACCCGCAGCACAAGCCTGGGGGCACGAGTTCAAACCCAGGACGCCACACGGCACAAGGAGAGAGGCAAATCCCACAGGTTGTCCTCTGGCCTCCAAATGGGTGCACGGCATGGCACCGCTGCCCCAGCCTTGAAAATACATAAATGTAAAAACAAAACAAAAGGCCTCTTTGGAAAATTCATCAAAATAAGTAAGCAATTGTCAAGAACAACAGGAAAGCAGTTCAGCCACATATAAAATCTATTCACCAAGACTGAGAGCTTAGGGCAAGGAGTAGCAACTGCACTGACATTTTGACTTTAGTTTGTTCAGTTTTCATTCAGCACCTGGACAGACAGTACAGGTAGGACTTCTGATCAAAGTTTCTTCGAACTTTGGAAAACATGCTGTCCCCCTTACAAGTTTATCCACTGCTTTCCCAAAGCTAAATGCTCTTCCTTTAACTTACAGAGAGGCTGCTGCTGTTGGTCCCTGAGACCTCAGTGGCCTGAGTGAAGCCCAGAAGCACTCGCACTCAGGTCAGAACAAGGCGTTACCTGAAGCTGAGGGTGGTGGCTGTGTGGCCACCACTGCTCTCTGTCTTACTGTTCTTCCACATTGCTGTGGTAAAACAGACCCAAAGGTCTGCTTGGGAAAGAAAGGACCTGGAGCAGAGGCCATGGAGGAACACTGGCCTTTCCCACATGGCTCGCTTTCTCAGTTTGCTTTCTTATACTCCCCAGGACCATCAGCTGAGATGTGGCACCACCCACTATGGGCTGGGCCAGCCTGCACTAATTATTAATCAAGAAAATGCCCCATAAACTTGCCTAGAGGCCACTCTGATGAAGACATTCCCATAATTCCCTCTTCTCGTCCAACCTGAGCCTGTGTCAAGCTGACAAAAAAAAAAAAAAAAAAGCCTAATCAAAACAATTGACCCCCTGTCAAACTGACACAGAAATGTTATCATTAATAAACCACAACCTTTTTCTATTATTTATCACCAATATCTCCTGTTAATATAATAATAAAAAGTCAGTGTAGATTTTTACGTTCCCACAACCTTTAAAAACTTTGAGAGTTCAGTCATAAACAATGCACCCCCACATTCCAAAATGCCACCCTAGACTAATGGACCCAGCAGAAATCTCTACCATAGTCGAAGGATGAAGAAAAACATTTTGTGATATAAGTAAGCTATAAGAATCCTTGTCCACCAGCCCAGCCCTACAGAGAATTATGGAAGCAATCCTTGGAATGAATGACAGAAAGGAGCACAATCAAGAGACTGCAGGGGGACGCTAAATGAAGCTATAATTCTCCAAACATAACAAGGCTAAGAACACAAACAGGAAAACAATATAAGTAGCTGAAATCAACACATTCCTTTCAGGAATAACTTTACATCTTAATGGCCTCAACACCCCCATCTAAACAAAACAAAACAAAACAACAACAAAAACAGGTTAGCTAAATGGACTAAGAAACAGCATCCTTCCTTCTGCTGTTTACAAGCATTTTCCTGCAGCTTTGAAGAGAGGCGCCACCTGAAAGGCAAAGGAAGTGTGAAGCACACAGACAGTGCTCTGCTAACATCTGACAAACTAGACTTCAAATCAAAACTAACCAGAGGAGATAAAGGAGGACGTGCCATCGGGGTCAAGGAGACAATCCTCAAGAACCTTTGACAATCATATAAGCACCAACACAGAACATGACACACCCAGTTCTAACAGAGGTAGACTGGACTACAGTCACAGACTAACTCTGATTCCAATACTCCACTTTCCCCCAAAGACAGGCCATCTGGACAAAACATAATAGAGACGCCTCAGAATTGAATGGCATTGCATATTAAACAGACCTAAGAGACATACACAGACTAAGGTATACATTCTATTCATCCTGGGAAACAAAACAGATCTTAAAAAATTCAGAAAAATTAAAATAATTCCACGTATTCCTTCTGAACACAGATCAATAAGAGTAAAATTCAACAGTAAGCAGCCTGTACTAGTTATACAAACCCATGAAGATTAAATAACTCACATTACTGCAGGATGAAGGAAGGGGTCAAAGGAGAAATAAAAAAAAAAACCCACCAAAACACAACTCTTATGATTTCTGAAATTAAATGAAAATGAAAAGACAACAAAACCTCTGTGTCACATTCAAAGCAGCTCCACACCGTTTCCCATGGCATCTCCTGGGCCATTGGCTGTATGACTCAGGAAACAGAAGACACACACTGTCAGAAACTCATTCATGTGGATGTAAATGCAAACTTTGTTCTCTCTGGGAAGAGCGCATGGCCACAGAAGCAGCTGCTGATGCTTGGGTGAGGAGTGGAAGGGTTATGTGACCCAAATCAAAAACAACAAACAAGGTGCTTCTTGGAAGCAAGGAGTCTTGACCCATGGCAAAGTTCGCCTGCTGTTGCATAGGGAGCAGAGAGGCAGAGAACCAGAGACAGGAAGCCCAAATCTTCTCACAGATGCTTTGTGGATGCCACTCTGAGTGTTCTCAACTTGGTTATTGTAAGAGAGAGAGACGGCAGAGACAGAGACAGACAGAAATAGACAGAGACAGAGTAGGATGTTCCTGGACTGACAGGTACTACTGAAATCTTAAATCAGAATCTGAAAGCTTTTCAATCTCTCTAAAGAACATGATGTCCAATACATTTGTCAGAAAACTCTTGAAGGAGATGAGAAGCCCAGGACCAACGCACATGTGGGAAGAAGCCATGCCAAATTCTGCCATGTCAGAAATCCTGTGCTTAGGCTATATGCTGGTGACCTTTGAGTTGCTGACCTTTACCTCACAAGGGCTTGTGTTCTAGGCTATCCTTGGACTATTTACCTTTGAAAGAAGTAGAGAAGTCTCAACTTGGAACCACCCAGAGGATCTAGGAAGTTCTTACAGGGAACCACTTAGAGAACTAGGAAGTTCTACAGGGAGTGATTTAGGCTATTGTATTCTTACCTGGGGTTAGGGTGAGTGAGATTAAAATAAATCCTATTGACCTTGCTCTATATATGTTCCTGCTAGTCGGCAATAAAGTGAATCTTGATCAGAAATTTCCTGACTTGATTCGTTATTTCTCGCGTCTCTGTATCCTACTTTCAATCCCCACTCCCTCTTTCAAGTGAACCCTGATTCAATTTTTCCCGCGGGCTGGGACCCGACACGCATGGAAGAGCTGACATCTTGTTACTGTATGCATAATCCTGCAACACAAATGCCAACAAAGTGTTGACGAAACAACCTAATATGGGAAGGAAGGAGGAGGCTATAGAATGTGCTAGAATTTTGGTCAAGGCAATGAAGAAAGCCAAAGGAAACACTGGGAACAGTCTGTCAGGAGATGCCGCTGTCCTCCGCAAGAGCTTCTACTTCCAAGTCAGAGTTCAGTAAGAAAATAGGTCTTTAAGAGGAACAAATAAATTATCACATCTTGAAAAGGCGAAGCAGTTCGAAAAGGGACATTTGCGACTGAGAGTCTATGTTTAAAAATTAGAAAAAACATAAGTAAATAACTTTGCGAACTCAAAAATGTAAAACAAAACAAAAAACTTGCCAGTACAAACCAAACCCTAAAAGGTGAGAAGAAATAACAAAAACCAGAGCAAAAATAGATGATTAATAATAAAAAATTCAAATAATCTATGTGCTGGTTCTTCATAGAGATAAACAAGAGTGATGGACTTTTGGCTCAACTAACAAAAGAAAATAAGAGGCAACCAAATTAGTGAAATCAGAGACGGGCATGTATGCATGACAACAGACACCAAAAGAGAATAGTGGAACTCTTTAAAGACCTGGACCCCATTAAATTCAAAAACCTAAATAAGCGGGCGTATTTCTAGATTCAGTCAAAGCACCAAACCCTAAAGAGACCAATGACACAAACGGACCCTAGCAAGACAATTCATAGTAGTAATAGTATTCTGATTAAAAAAAAAAAAAAAAAAAGCCTAGGCCCAGAAGACTCACAACAGAATTCTGAAGGACACTCCACCCCCACCCACCAAGATCTACAGCCAATGCTAACCTTCAGAAGAGAGAAACAGAGGTAGAAGTCTCAAAGTCCCCCACAAAGGCAATGCTAGTCTAGTATCCAATGCAGGGAAAGACACAACACAGAAAGACTGTAGCCAATAGCCCTGATGAGCACAGATGCCATAATACTTAGTCCACTAATAACAAAATAAATACGGGCAGAAATAAAAAAGAGATCATGCATCATAATCAAGCTGGCTTTGTCCCAGAGACTTTGTTCAACATGCGTAAAATAGTACATTACATGCAAGTACTTAAAGAGAAAATGCATTGTTATCTCAATAGACACAAAAAGGCCTTTAAAAACTCCAACATGCCTTCATGATAAAGGTCTTGTGGAGAGCAGGGCTGGAGGGGACAAACCTCAACATAGGAAACGATAAGGCCGACTCCATGAGATGGAACCCATCCTGACACTGACTGCGTCATCAAGAGCCTGATGCCAGGTGCTGCCAGGAGGCTACCTGTCTCATTGTCAATAAACCTTTAAAATAATAATAATAAACATCTTTAAATGCCATACTCTGTATGTCTCTGACGTTTTTGAAGACCTTATCTAACTATTTTACCTTACCTTTATATAGAATCATATCTATCTGTTGCACCTAAGATGTATATTCTTGTGATGAAAACAGACTAGTAGTTGATATGACCATGATTTGATTAACTGACAATTAACTTGTATAACTTATTTATCCTAAACTTCCTGCAATAGCACTTTAAAGGAATTGGAAGTAACCCTTGTATTATAATTGAGTTGTTTAGGTACTATATCCCATATTAGAGTAGAAACATGTATATAATGTGTGTGAAGAATGACGAGATGTGACAGATATTGATTTGCACTCAGAATTTTAGATGCACCAAGATAGGAGTGATGCTTTTCTCAAGGCTTCCAAATACAAAGAACCAAAACACGATGAATGTAATATTTATGTAATTCCTGAATATTTCATAGTTCTTGCTGTAGGTAGTTTATTGTATATGTGTGTAATAATATAAATGTATATGTAAAAAAAAAAAATCAGTTTAAAAAAAAAAAGAACCCAAGGCTAGAAAGCCAGGGGCCCAAGGACAAAACAAACACTGTTGTTCTGCTAACAGATCATAGCAATAGCATTCTGCTCTGCTCATGGATCAGTGCCTTGAGCAGCCATCATCAGACAGGCTTCCTTCTGCAGCAGATGGGAACAAATACGGAGATGCTCAGACGGACAATGTGCAGAGAGTGAGACAGCGCAAAGACTCAGCCTTAGATGGGCTGTCTCCAGCAAAGATCAGGGAAGGCTGCAGAAGAGGAGGCAGGGAGAACGGAAGAGCTGATAGCGTGGAGGGCACTAAGAAAACAAGGCCTTCTAGACACCACAGCTCTGACACGCATAAAACCTCACAGAAACCGGAGAATGGTGGCTCACGCCTGTAATCCCAGCACTCAGGGAGGCAGAGGCAGGTGCAACTCTGTGAGTTCGAGTCCAGGACAGCCAAGGCTACGCAGAGAAATCCTGTCTTGGAAAAACCAAGACAAACAAACAAACAAAACACCCTCATAGAGTATGTGGCAATATGTACTGGGCCTGAAGAGATCTGCACCAGATGGGGTCCTAGAGCTGTGAGGAGAAGTACACACACACCTCCATCCCTAACTGAGAAGTCAGCTCCAAGTGATAACCATTTGCAAATAAAAACTTAGTTTTGTTTCTGAGTCTCATTAGGGAAACAAACTAGTCTTAAAGGTGGCCCCCGTGCCCAGTAGCACATGGCCAGCACAAAATGGACTCAAGGGCATCTTTTGAGATTCTTTGTTTAATAATGTTATATCAGGGCATCTTCTTTTTAAGCCTTGCAAGTTCTTTGTGTAACTATATTATGACTTCCTGTTTTGTATTTTTATTACATTCCTGTGTGTGTAAACATGTGTGTCTTTGTCTCTGTACATGTTTCTTGTGCCTTCTTTGGCTCTTCTGTTTGTTTAGCTCTATTCTGATTTGTTTTTGTTGTTTTATCTTATTTTACTTTTTGATTCCTTAGATACTTGTTTTTTTTTTTTCTAACAAAAGTTGGAAAGGGGGTGGTTCTGAAAAGAGGGGGAGGTGGGTAAAACTGTGAGGCATTTGGAGAGGGAAAACCATAATCAGAATATATTGTCTAACAAATATTTATTTTTAGTAGAAGAAAAAGGCTATATATGACAAATCCAAAGCCAACATCATCTCAAATTTTGAAAAACTTGAAAATTCCTCATTAAAATTTAGAGTGAGACAAGTTTTTTCACTATCCTTACTGCTTTGGAACATAGTGCTAGAATCACTAACTAAAACAATAAGGCCAGAGAAGAAAATTAACAGAATGCAAGAGGAAAAAGAAGTTAAAATTATTCTATTTATAGAATTTATGATATTATACATGAGAGATTCCAAAAACTCCCAACAACAACAACAACAACAAAAACTTGTTGGAAAAAAAATCAACAATGTAAGCAATAAGGCAGGATAAAAATCAATTTTAAAAAATTAGTAGCAGTTCTATATATTGATAACAAATGTGCTGAAAGAAAGGTTATCAACAAATTCTATTTACAACAACCTCAAGATGTTTCTCAGAGTAAACCTAACCAAGTTATTGAAAGACCATTATAATGAAAACTTTAAATCTCTGAAAAGAGAGACTGAGAACGACACTAGACAGTAGAAAGACCTACTATACTCACAGGTTGGTAGAATTAACATCATTAAATAATCGTTCTACCCAGATCAACTAACAGATGCAATACAATCCCAATAAAAATCCCCAATCCTGATAAAAATCCCCAAAACATACTACATACACACACACACACACACACACACACACACACACACACACACACACACACACACACATCCTGATATGGACCTACAAAAGATCCAGAATATTCAAAGGGTTCTTAGGTAATAAGAAGAATACTTGAGGGATCACTTTCCAAAATTTCAAGGTATATCATAAAAGTATAGTTTAAAAAACAGTATGGTATTGGCACAAAAAACAGACATGTAGATTAATGGAACAAAATAGAAGACCCAAACATTAATACATATAATTACAGTCATCCGACATTCATCAAAAGTGCCAAAGACAGCATCAACAACAAATGGTGCTTGGAAAATTGTATGCCTCGTGTAGAAGAGTGAAATTAGACCCTTATCTATCACACTGTTCAAAAATTAACTCCAAACGGATCAAAGACCTCAATACGAAACTTGAACACTGAAACTGCTACAAGTCAACTCAATATCCTACAAGATAGAGTTGAAAGAAAGGACTTTCTGAACAGAAAACCTTTTGCTCAGAAAACGGTGCCAACAATTGACGAGAGAACCCGTTAAACTAAAAAGCTTGTGTATAGAAAAGGAAGTCATCAGGAAAATGGAGAGAAAGCCCAGAGAAAGGAAGAGGACATTTGGCACCTACATATACATAACAGAGAATTGAACTCCAGAATATATAAAGAATTAAAACAACAAAAAGGTTAGAAAGAAAACATCCAACTAACAAGTGTGCATTGGATCAGAACAGTTCTCAAAAGAAGAATTAAAAATGGCTAAGAAATATCTTAAAACGGTGTCCATCAGCCTTAGCATCTAGGAAAATACACATCAAAACAAACTTCATGACTTCATCTTACCTCAGTCAGAATGGCTCCTGCCAGCTCACTCCATAGCTGTTGCCGTTCTTGGGGTGATCCAGGAAGTTGTAGGCCTCTACACAACTAGGCTGCACTTTCACCAATAGCCTTCCTGAGCTCTCTTCAGAGACTCTGAGTCTGCTACATGGTGCCACACACCAGCTTCTCTGTAAGACTCTTCAACTCTGGGCTCTTCCTCCAACTGCGGCTGAACTCTCACCAGCGGCCTCTCGGTGTCAAGACCCAGCAGATCTCCATGACCCCTCCCTTCCTTTATGCTTTGAAATCAGTACCACCTGGGAGGCTCTCCCACCTTACCGAGCTCACAGCTGGTGTGTGTGAGATACAACTGCAAGGCAGTGTGAGCTCCAGCCTTGGAATTCTCCGGCTCACGGTTTCTGGGCGCTGACTGTGAGGAAGACTTCAGTTCAACGTTACTGGTCTCATCTTAACTACGGCAGACAGGCTGCCCAGCTAAGCAGCATCAATCTGACCGGAAGAGCATATGGTTCATTTCCGTGGTTCTGAGCTCTTATCACACTTCTTAAACCTCAGCTGACCGGAAGACATGCTTTCTCAATCCGTATCATCACACAAACAGCCCGAAGGTTCCCATGTCGCTCGGCTGCTTCACAAGCCAGGCCGCCATTGTTTTCACGTCTCTTAGAACTTGTATCTTCCAAGCCCTCGCAGACGAGCCCACTAAGATCTGAGCGCTCAATGGCTGTCCCGGCATGATGACAAAGTTCTTCCACAATCCTCCTCAAAACAACATGGTCCTGCCTGTCACAACGATGACATGCCACGAGCCCTGTACCTATTTTCTGTCCTAGTTTGCTTTTGATTTCTGTGATAAAAAAAACATCGACCAAAACAACTTGTGGAAGAAGAGGTTTGTTTCATCTTGAGGTTCGGGAAACAATTCATCTCCAAGGGCAACCACGCAAGAACTCAAGGCAGGAACTCTCAGGCAGGAACTGAACCATGGACCATGGCAAAAAAAACCCCAAAAAACAAAAAACAAAAACAAACAAACAAACAAACAAACAAACCCCGCCGCTTATTAGCTGACTCAGCTTGTTTCTATAGTCACTGTAGGCCCACCTGCCCAGGGCCTGCACCACGCACAGTGGGCTGGGCCCTCATGCAACAATCACTAATCAGGAGAATGCCTCACACCTGGCCTACAGCCCAGTATGGTGAAAGTGTTTTCACAGCTGAGGTTTCTACTTCCCAGATAACCCCAGAGCTTGAGTCAAGTTGAAAGAAAACCACCACATCTACTGAATGTGTCCATTACATTTGTTGCTTCGTTTTTGAGATAGTATCTTATTTTGTAGCCAAAGCTGGCCTCTAAACTTCAATTTCTGCTATACCAGTGCTGAGATTAAAGAGGAGTGTCT
The DNA here is from genome assembly GCF_903995435.1 of Acomys russatus. Lineage (NCBI taxonomy): Eukaryota > Metazoa > Chordata > Mammalia > Rodentia > Muridae > Acomys > Acomys russatus. The sequence continues at coordinate 66,209,406 of NC_067149.1, read as the reverse complement.
CCACACTTGGCTAAATTTCTGATTTTTTTTTTTAATCCCAGTGGCATAATATGACATTTCCCGCCATGCATATTAGTCAAACTCCATTTAGTAGCTAGGCAATCTTTGGACAAATTCTGTATTTTCCCAAATTTTAATGTTTCCATGGGTAAAACTGATCCTGTTTCGTTCTTTCTGGCTAGGCCACTGTGAAGAGTCTATTAGGGTATGTTAAGATATAAGTAATATGCACTCTAATAATAAAGAATAAGAGAACATTCTATAATGGCATCACCGTATATTTTACACTCTAGGTATCAGAATCTTAACTGATATTCATTGCATTCCAGCAAAAAAATAATGCACGCTATTCATTTTAGCATTTTCCCCACTCAGCTCCTAAGTTAACATTCTTTCAGCCTTCTTCCTCGTCAACCATTTCACTCTTAATTTGAACTATCAGGCTGCATCGCTGGTATCCATGTAAATTATCTTAAACTGGGGGATGTTTTTTAGTGTAAACAAACCTATATCCATGCCCCATTATCACATGGGTGGGAACAGAGCTGCAAAGTTCCGGGGCCTACTTTCTTCAGCCATGAGGTCCTCCCGTTGTCCATGCACACCAGCTACAAGAGCCTTGAGTTTAAGGGGGAGTGGAGGGGATAGCTGGTGGAACAGAATCAATCCCTCTATTACAGTTTCTTTAGAGTCCTCTCCGTACAGGGGACAGAGAGTGCTGGATCTCTCAAACTGAGTGCCAGAGCATTGTGGAAGAGTCTGAGCTCACACATTACTCAAACTCAGTCAGTTTGGACAATGACCGCTGCCTGGGTGGGGCAGTTTTCTTCCAGACTTTGCAGAGAGCATGCAGCTACACTAGGATTCTGGACCCAGTGGCTCCTCCTCTGTCTGATTTGAACAGTTCCAGTACTTCCGAAATCCTGAGTTTCCATGAGACTTTGCAGACAGGTCAGCAATCTGGAGTCTGGCAAACACTTGCCCTTCCCAGTCAATTTATAGTCTTTGCAAGACTGACATCATAAATCAAGCAACTGAGTTAATTCTTAAGACACAATAGCAACTTTTGCTATTCTGGAGGAGATGAACCAAATGTTTCCTGCTGGTTTCAGATGTATGTGCCCTGCCATAGCATGGCAATCGGACAAGACTGGCTCTCCCACCGGTCTGCTCTCAATAAAATGCACAAAGGTCACCTGATCTGGAGAGAGTAGCTCACAGGAGGTAGCAATGGTGGCCAGGCCCAGGAATTGTGGATCCTCAGTTTAATAGCTGCTTAACACCAGGGGGACCCCAATAGTTGTTACCCAAATTTGGCCACATCTCCTTCCTCACAAATCTAGCCAGAATGTCTTCTCCTTCAGGTGTGTCTGAAATCAAGGAGGTCTCAAGGAAGTGGAGCCTTTAATTAAAGCTTCAAAAACAGCTGATTGTCCCAACAGTAATTTAAAATGGGACAGAGCGATAAATAAGAGAGCTGTTTACCAGAGAACTACTGAGGCCTCAGTTGTAAGTTTTCCTAGTGGTTAAGAAACTATTCCTGTAATGTAGTTACTCACCACACCCGAGCACGCACGCACACGCGCACGCATGTACTCCAGCTGGACGCATGCATACCACCTGGCAAACGTGAAGTAGCACTTAAGATGAAATTATTTTTACATATCTGAGTGAGGAACACTGACAAACAGACCTAAGAGAATATTTTGTTCTGGAATTCTAACAATCACACATATTATTTTGTATACTTTCGTTTTACTTGTCAGTTCCAGCTTGGTGAGTATCTCCTCTTTGCTAAACACAAGCATTATAATATATTTCAGTATTTATTTCATGTTGTTTTATGAGAAAGAATCTCAGTATATGGTACAAGCTGGCCTAGAATTTACTACAGTCCAAGACAAGCCTTCCCACGTGAGCTTCTCACCTCTGGGTTTGCAGGTACAGTCACCGTGTCCAGCTTCGTGTGGAAGCTTTTGCATTTGAGATCCAAAAGAAACCTTTCCTGCTTATAGGTTTTTTTTCACCACAAGCATTTTGTTATAGCAAGGAAAAGCTGACCAATACAAATTATAGACTATTTTTCTTTTTTTTTTTTTTTTTTTTTTTTCTTTCTTTCTTTTCTTTTTAGTATACTGACTATGAAATGAGATTTTTCTAGCAAAAAGGTAATCTGTATTTTGGCTAGAGAGCATTTTTGCCATGAACTAGGGTCCTTCGAGGAGTCTGAGTGCTGACTTATTCTTGAAGTGATCCAGAACCAGTGTGAACTTCCCTTGCCAACTGAAACTTGCAGAGTAAAAAAAGAAGCAGGGAAGTGTTCAGACCTACTCCAGCAAGGGGCTGGTGTCGCCTTTACAGTTTGCCCAAGGCATTTTAAGAAAAGTATTTCAGAAATTAAGTTCACATGGCCTTTGTCAAGACTGTGGCAGATATCGTGTGGAAATTCATTAGAAATCAAAATACTTGTAACTTACTATTGAAGGCCCAGTGCCCGGCTGAGGTGCAATGATGTGAATCGTGTTGGTTTGAGGGGCACAGGCTTGTGAGGACCGCACAACCATGTGTTTGCCTGCCATGGCTCAGGACATCTTAATTCTAAAAGGGAGTCGCTGAGATGCTGAGATAACATCACATCTGCGAAAAGGTCTTTTGTGTAAAAGAAGAGTAAACAGGGAGTGGTACAAAGTAGTTTAAAATATTCCCAGATGTGGGGCTGGAGAGATGGTTCATAATTTATGAGGACACACACCTCACCCCCCGAGGACCATAGTCCACTTCCCAGCACCCACCTCAGACGGCTCGTGACTGAAGGCAACTGAATGTAACTCAGTTTGAGATGATCTAATGCCATTTTCTGGAACCTAAGCTCATATGTACACACCTCCACACAGATACACGCACGCACGCACGCACACACACACACACACACACACACACACACACACACACACACACAATTGAAAATCAAGTAAGCATTTAAAAACATACTCCCATATATAATAAGCATGTACAAAATAAACAACTAAGCAGAAAAATGAAACCCATGCTATATTTTAAGATTTATGCAATGAATTGCATGTGCGTATGTGTGTGCATTAGTGTATATGTGGGCTCCCAGGCACACTTGTGAATCTTTGTGTAGAAGGCACCACATTCATTCACCTTTTTATTTTTTTGAGATAGAATATATCATTGGCCTGACATTCAAGAAGTACCCTAACCTGACTGGCCAAAGACCCATCCCCCCACCCCCAAAATCTGCCTATCTTCACCTCCCCAGTATTGGGGTTAAAAACACATCCTGCTGCACCTGGCTTTTTCAATGTGGATTTTTGTGGATGAGGCTGAAGGCAAGCACTTTCCCCATTGAGCTGGCCTCCATTCTTTCTTCTTCTTTTGGGACAGTATTTCTGCACAGTCATGGCTGGCTTAGAACTTGTTATGTAGACCCAGCTGGCCTGTAATAGGAATGGACCGTCTTTCCCTTGTCAAACAGGCCTTGAGGCCAGGCAATCACCTAAGGAAGCAAGTGCGATACAGTCTCATGAGCTCAGTCCCAACAATCAGTTAAAGCCAAGACAATGGTTTGCCTGGGTTGGAGAGCCATGTGACCATGAAGACGTGAAGTGGTGAGCATCTCCTGCCCTGACAGGGACATGGACTTCACAGGGCCAGAGGCACAGGATTCTGACGTACACATTTCTCAGTGACTATATATGCTTTCTCATTTTGTGCCTCTGCTTTGTGTCTGTGTCTAGTCTCTGCTTTTAAAGAGGGAAGTGCTTTTGCCCCAGTGAAATAGCATGGCCAGTTATTAAGGCTCAAAGGAAAAATGCCATAAAGCGACAACGATCTGCTCATTTGAACTTGAGGCCTTGTAGAACTCTCAACTTTCAATACCACTTAAAAGAGAAGCGAGTCTCCGTGATGTAACCTCACATTCTATTTCTATCATTATTCTGTATTCAACATAAACACAGTGTTCTGTGATGTTACTGCCTGTCATAAATGTCATCATAATTTGTCTTTACACATCATAAATCTCTTAGTTTGTGACATTATTATACCTTCGGGTGTCTCTTTCCATATTTATGGTAATTACATCAAAGTATTTACTATAATTATGTCATTTGATGAAATTACAGTAATTACTTCAAAAAATGATAGCCCATGACTAATGAATTAAAATAGCATGGAAATTCACATTAAAGATGACGTTAAAATAATGCTAAGGATCTCGGAGAGCGAAGGAAGAACATCCCTCCCTGGGCTTTCAAGCCCAGACTTGTCTCTACTGGTCCCCCTATGGAGGAGCTGAGCTTTATTTGAGCCTCAGAAGTACTTTGGAAGGGCACAGGAACCCAAAAATGGAAATTCATTTGGCAGCATAATTTTCAGTAAGTTTAAGAAGCCAAATTTGACTTAAAAAAAAAAAAATAACTCCTGTCATGGAAGAAAATCCAAATCCTCCTCTGTCTGTGTTGTTATTATTTTTTGTTTTACTGTCCTATTTGTGTTTTGTCAAAACCAGGCTTACGTAGCCTCTATGGTGTGTGTTAGGAAACAAATGAGACTTGAGAGGAACTGACTATATACATGTCACCAAATTAAGAAAAAACGTGTCACTATGAAGCTTATGTACAAAGAAAAAGATAAAGTTGGAGTTCAAGGGGAAAATTTCAGATAGATATATATTTATACAGTAATATATAATGTGTGTCAGCCACTATGTCGTCACTATAGCAAAATAACTGAGACACCCACAATGCAGACAGCAGTCACAGACACGTTTTGAGGGGCGGCCAAGTGGATATATAAATAAATAATAATATGAATCTTATAATAAATAAAAAATATTTTCCAATTTTCTTCTCTGGCCTTATTGTTTTAGCTAGTGATTCCAGCACTATGTTAAGAAGCAGTGAGGATAGTGAACAGCCTTGCTTCATTCTAAATTTTAATGAGGCAGTTTCAAGTCTTTCACAATTTAATAGGATGTTGGCTGTGGTTTGTCATATATAGCCTTTTTCTTTTACTAAAAATAAATATTTGTTAGACACTATATTCTGGTTATGGTTTTCCCTCCCCAACTCCTCACAGCCCCGCCCCGCAAGCCTCCCTTCCTGTTCAGAACTGCACCCTTTTCTGTCTTCTAAAATCCCAAATATCTAAGAAATCAAAGTAAAGTAAAATAAGATAAAAGAAGAAAAACAAATACTTACAAAGACAACTTTATTCTAAGGAAGTCCACATACCTGCCTTCCTCTGAGCTGTTTCTTCACAGTTTCCACTTATTTTAAGTGTGATAACATCTTCTTAGACTTCTCTCCATTATCCCTAAAATATAAGTTCCTCAACTTAGTATTTTAAGTTGAACATTCCTTAAAACTGCTACTATCTGAAACTAGATTAAATGATTCCTTGTCCTCTGCAGCCACTCAGGCCAGGAAACCATTCTCACTCTAGGTTCACTTAGAAAGCGAAAGAAAAGGTCTGCAGGGTCTCATCTCTGGGGAGTATGTTAAAAATAAAGTATATCTTTCATAATTTGTCTACTATACTCTTTCTGCACAGTTCTTAGCAAGATCTGCAGCTTAACATACTGATTTGTGCCCAGAAAGTCAGTTCAGGAATCAAAAACTTTTCCAGTCACTCCTCACTCGCAAATGGGTTAACGAAAGTTAACTCACCATAACACCAGACAGCCTTGACCATCAGGAAGGTAGCTCTGTCCACCCCAATTCTTGGAAGAAAGAAAACTAAGCAAGAACTCACTCATATTTGTGAAAAACACAATTATAGTAAATATATGCCAGGTCTGCACTCTTCTATTAAGCACAATATGACCTTAAAAACTTTTATATTCCTCACTGACACCAAATACTAGAGAGATGGCGTGAGGTTAGGAGCACACCTGGTGGCACTCAGAGGAAGGATAGCAGGTTACCAAGAAGAGACTTGATACCCTATGAGCATATACAGGGGGAGGAAATCCCCCTCAGGAACAGTCATAGGGGAGAGGAATAAGGGGAAAATGGGAGGGAGGGAAGAATGGGAGGATACAAGGGAGGGGATAACCATTGAGACGTAACAAGAATAAATTAATAAAAAATTAAAAAATAAAAAGAGCACTGGCTGCTCTTCCAGAAGATCTGGGTTCAATTCCCAGAACCATGTGGCAGCTCACAACTTCCTGTGACTTCAGTTCTGTGGAATCTAACACTCTCTTCTGGCCTCGGTGGGCACTGCACTCATGTGCATACAGGCAGGCAAAAACACACCCATATACATGATACAAAAAGTAAATAAAATCACTAATAAGAGTTGGCACAAAAACAGAAAGAAAACAGAAGTAATTGGGTTTATTTGGAAAGTTAGATATCAGAACATAATGTCCTACGCTGGGCTATGAGCCTGTTTGTTTGCTTGCTTGCTTTAATGCATCACGTTTTAGTTGTACAGCTCTGGGAATGTTGTGAGTGTAATAATTATAATAGCTATTTCTATTTGGGAGTTAACAAATCAGGGATGCAAACATGGACATTTTTTTTTTTTTATCATTTCTTATTCTAGCCCTTTCAGATATAGGAAAACATAAAGGTTTTCAAAAACAAAATCATGTTTTGTTTTATTTATAATTTCTGGTTCAACCTCTGATTAAAATGGTTTTTGTTTTCTGATTTATTTTACTGTGGCTTCAGGTTTGTTTCTACATGAATGGTGCATTTGCTATCATGTCTTGGAAAGAGAGGTTAGTGTGAAAGGATTAGAAGTGAGACGCGGAATCTGGTCCCTTTAGGTCATTTGTTTGTATCCAGCTGAAGTCAGCAGTGGCTAAAATTCATTACCATCTGGCAGTTTTTCCATGGCGTCTTTGACAGAACGTGTGGTCCTAGTCTCGTACATACTAGACAGATGTCCAGGTCATAAAAATCACAACGATGCTCGGCATGGTGTCACCCCGTGTTGACAGAATCATCAGACAGGCCAGAGATCGAAGCAGAATAAAGGATGAGCTGTCTTCATCGCATCCAGTGGTCTATTGGCAGACAGATTCCCAGTCCCTAGGCATCCGTGGGCGGGGCTGGAGTTCTTGGCTATACTCAGAGGAAGAGGGGACGATGCTAATGAGCGCAGTGTGTCACAGCTCTGCAGAGTTAGACCTCTTGCTACACCTTCATGCACAGATGCAAACTCTTACGAAATGGCTAAACCTTCGAAGCTTTCCTTTCAGTGGCAAACAGAACTTCGTTTACTCCTCCATTCCAAACCATTTTGTGAAACCACAGCTACCTCTGCAACTGCAAACACAGTTTCTAAAGGTAGCCAGCCATATAAACACCGTACACAAACGCTCTGTACGCACCCGCCTCCTTCCTCTCCCAGCCGTCAGACATACCCCACGGCAGACATATGATGTACCACGGATTTTGAAAGTCCCTAAGACCCTTGTCCTTTTCTCTGAATGGCTCCTTTGCCATCTTTGGTAACTGAAATCTTGAGTTTCTCAGCACAGCTCTGACCTTTCGATCTGCAGTGTAGCTCACACTTTCCTCTTGCTGGCCACCTCCTCACCGTTGTTCTATGATTTCTGCTTTTCCTAGTGTGAGCTTCTCATGGGGGCCCTCAAGTGCGGCGTCATCATCTTTGTTAATCCCGTTCCATGTTAACTTCTGCCACCTACTCAAGGCTTTACCTCGTCCTCCTCTTCCTCCAACTTCCCAGTTTAAACCACTATATAGCACTACTAAAAATTATCCCAGTTTACAGTCTGTTTATTTATTTATTTTTGAAGCCAAACCAGCACTTTTGATTCCCTGGATCAGTAGCTTTTCAATGCCAGTCCCAGCTAAATTTAAGTGTTCTCATCCTCAGCCACTACTATTGTGTCTTTTGCATACGTCTCCATCTTCTTTTCTTTCCCCTCTGTGTTATTACACATGGGGAAAAAACCAACTATGTTAAATCCCAGCTGCCCCAGTGTGGAATGTTTGCTTTGAAAAACAGAACATGGGAGCCATAGTCAAATAACTGTGTCATCTGAACTCAAACTGAATGATGGCCAGAGACTGCAAATGAGGCTTGGAACTACCTGCACTCTTTATCTGGCCTTTCACTCAGTTTATTTGCATAGTGTCTAGATGACCATTTCACGTCTGTAATTTGCAGTGTTCACAACACTCCTTCTTTTCCTCACACTCGGCTCAGGAGCACCCTCCACTCAGCTCGGGAGCACCCTCCACACTCCATAGACAAGAGCAGAGATTAGAGACCGCCTACTATTGTGTCTACCCTCCCTGCCCTTGCTGCTCCCTTCCTTCCTAGGTTGTGCTTCTACCACTCCATACAACATGGCGTTCCCTATCTTTCAAACCCTAGCTTGATGTGGATTTTTTTCCAAAGTCTTTAGCACTGTTCTTCCTCTTGTCATAATAAAAGTCCTTTGGAAAGGTCTGTAGAGATGGCTCAGCTGTTAACAATCCATGTTGCTCTTGCAAAGCAGCCACATGATGGCTTACAAACATCTATAACTTCAGTTCCAGGGACTCTGAAGCCCTCTTCCGGCCTCCATGGACATCAGATGTATACATGGTCCATAATGAACATGATTATAAAGCACTCGTAAGCATTAAAAAACAAACAAATCTTATTCTTAAAATGTTCTTTAGGAAACTGGAAACTGTTGTCACATCCTTCCCCCAGACTTCTCTCTTCTCTTCTGAACTTGGACAAACTATTTAACCCTAATTCTACTAAGGTCCTGAATCAATCAGTGGATCCAGCAATCCATTTTTAGTTCTAGTTTCCTTTCAGAGCATTGTTGTAGAGAATCGTTCATCTTTCAATCTCAAATACCCTCTTTGCTTAGGTATGGGTATTCTCTTTCTCCCCTTAGCTATTCACACTCTTCCCTTAGCTATGAGGATTCACATTACCCTTAGCTATTTACACTCTTCTCTTAGCTATGAGTATTCACACCCTTCCCTTAGCTATGAGTATTCACACTCCCCTTAGCTATTCACACTCTCCCCTTAGCTATGAGTATTCACATTACCCTTAGCTATTTACACTCTTCTCTTAGCTATGAGTATTCACACTCTTCCCTTAGCTATGAGTATTCACACTCCCCTTAGCTATTCACACTCTCCCCTTAGCTATTCATACTCTTCCCTTAGCTATGAGTATTCACACTCCCCCCTTAGCTATTCACACTCCCCCCTTAGCTATGAGTATTCACATTCTCCCCTTAGCTATTCACACTCCCCCCTTAGCTATGAGTATTCACACTCTCCCCTTAGCTAGTCACACTTTCCCCTTAGCTATGAGTATTCACACTCACCTTAGCTATTCACATTCTCCCCTTAGCTATGGTTATTCACACTCTCCCCTTAGCTATGGTTATTCACACTCTCCCCTTAGCTATGGTTATTCACACTCTCCTCTTAGCTATTCACACTCTCCCCTTAGGTAGTCACACTCTTCTCTTAGGTATTCACACTCTCCCCTTAGCTATTCACACTCTCCTCTTAGGTATTCACACTCTCCCCTTAGCTGTGGTTATTCACATTCTCCCCTTAGCTTTGGGTATTCTATTCTTTTGTGAACATCATACTTGACTGACTATTCCATCTATGAATGCAAACATTTCACCAATCAAGACAAAAACAAAAGCAAAACAACAATAACAAAATGAATTGCAGATGCATATCAAGGCATGGTTGAATATCAAGTGTGCTGTGTTAAGTGGTAGAAGCTCTCCACCTAATCAATTTAGATTTTCTCCAGGATTTGGAAATGCAAATCAAGGTTAATGTTTCTCTGAATTTCCATGTGGAAAGGCATGCAGATACATGCTTTTGTAGGCCTTGAGTATATGCATGCAACTGCTAGACCATATAGTTCATACATGCTCAACATTTTATTTTTATAATTTTATTTTAAATTATGCATACATGGGGGGGGGTGCACATGAGTTGGAGCACGTGCAAAGGCCAGTAGAGCGTGGGTCCTTTGCAAGAGCAGCAAGAATCCATAACCACTGAGCCATCTCACCAGCCCTAACCCGGTGTTTTAAAGGAACAAAGAACATAGTTAGACAGTTCCCCAAAGGATATACGCAAGTGGCCAATGACCACATGAGAAGGTGTGGAGCATTACTGGACATTAGAGAAATGCAATGTAAAACTGCAATGAGACTCTGCTTTATGTAGTCATAGGGCAGCAACGCTCAAAAAGACAGACTGGTGTAGCTAAGGATGCGGAGGGTTCGACTCTAATATGCTGCTTGTGCTAATATAAACTGGAGGAGTCCCTTTGGGACATAGATCAGTGGTTCATCCAAATGCTCAACACAGGGCCTGAAGAGATGGCTCAGTGGTTAAAATCACATGCTCCTCCTCGTAGGACCAGAGTTTGGTACCCAGCACCCACATTACAGCTCACAACCTCCCGTAACTCCAGCTTTAGGGTTTCATGGCAGCTTCTTCTATCTGGAGGCACTACACACACATGTGACAGGCAGGCGCATAAACAAACACATCAAGTAGAAATAAAACAAATAAAGTTAAAACACTAACTTAACAGTCTTTTTGAGTTATAATAATCTGATTTAAATTTTAATTTATCTACATTATAAATTTCATTTATAATTTTTGCATATATAGTGAGGTTTAGGCTCCAATGCTGCTCTTTTGTGAGCGTTAGAGAAATGGTTCTCAACCTTCCTCATGCTGTGACCCTTTGACACAGTCCCTTGTGTTGTGGTGACCTCCAAACGTAGAATTATTTTGTTGCTATTTGATAACTGTAATTTTGCTACTGTTGTAAATTGTACTGTAAATATCTGGGCTTTCTGAATGGTCTTAGGTGAGCCCTGTGAAAAGGTCATTTGATCCTCAAAGGGGTCACAACCCACAGGTTGAGAACCACTGTGTTAACACAAGCCTCATTGATGAGACTGTGCTTTCGATTTAAGGTTTAATTATCCCTGTAACTGTATAAAACTCAAGGAGTGGCACATGTGACATTATAGTAATGGATTATCTCTTTCACGCCATTGATCTCTGTGTCTGTCACCGCCAGTGCCCCACTTTGATGACTTCTGTAGTTTTTGGCTATAATTTTAAATTTAGGGACTTTAACCTTTTGGTCTTTCCTTCCTTTTGTTTTGACGGTTGTGTGGTTATTTCTGGTCTTTTGAATATCAGCATAAATTTTAAGATCAATTTGGTAAGCTTTTGTAAAGAGCCAACATTAAAAATAAGAAGGCTGCCAGTTGTCCGAGAAAGGGGGGGGGGGAGTGAGAAAAAGAAAAATGGAGTCTTAGTCTTACTTTCATTTCTCACACCACCTGACAGTGATGGGGAAGTTATCTGCTTAATCAGAAGAGGGACACTAGGAACCTCCCAATTGAAGTGTGCATTGAGCAATCCCTGCAAGTCTCAAGAATATTTTACCACGGGAGATAATTAGTATAAAGTATGTAAAACCACAGGTAGTACTAAAAAGTAAAACATGGTAAATGAGAAAATGCTATGGCAGCAAAAATATAGCTTGTAAAGGTTCCCCAAATCTAGGGTGAGAAATCAGGAAGACAGGAAACCAGGCCGCCCTGTCATCTGTCAGCACTGGCTAGAGGCTCCCGCCAAGGGCAGTGTTTCTTCTGTGCGTGCTTTGATAAAGGTTAGAAAGTCACAAGGGGATGCCCTTGCCAGACAGAAGCTTTGGTGGCTCCTACTTTCTTTCTTATGATCTTTCTCTATCTACAATGTGTTGTGTAATTTATATCTTTGGACTATGGAGGTGATCAACACGTAATTATTAATAAGTGATTGAAACTCACTGGGTTCCTGTACCTCTATGTGCATTTATGTGCGTGTGACCAGGTATACAGTTGTGTGTACATATGCACACAAATATGGGTGTCTGGTTGAGTATGTGGAGACCAGAGATCAAATTCAGGTAACATTCCTCGAGAGCCTGTCTTTGAGGCAGGGTCTCTCAATGAACTGGGAGTTCACTGATTCAGCTGGGCTGCCTGCCTGTGAGCTCCAAGGATCCTCTAGTCTCCATGTCTGAAGCACCAGGATTACAGGAGCAGCCCCATGCCTGGACTCTTATATGAGTTTTCGTGTGGGATTGACCTCAGTCCTCACATTTGCCATGCAACTTTTCTATGCCCCCATACTTAAGAAAAACAACAATATAACTGGCTGAACTCTATGTATTTTCACACCATTAGTCAGAGTTAGATAAGCAAGCTTAGGTAACCTGGGTAGCTTAGGAGAGGGGTCAAGGCTCCATTTCATTCTCAGCCACCTTTCTGTCCATTTTAGAGTCGGAAGAGGAAATGACCAGAAACCAGAGGCAAGCTGCATCTCCGTTACATTTAGCCAAGTGTTTTCTAGCAGAGATCTCGGCCATCTCTGCTCCTTTCACAGTTCAATTTCCCAACTGTAATCAGGCTAAAGTGCAGAATCTTCCCACTTGGATGAAGCCGAGTATTTTATTCATGCAGTCATAATCCAAGTTATCATGAATTAAATCATGTGCCATTCAAGAATGTGATGTGCACATTACAAGAGAATTAATATGTGCAGCCCCACTGCCTTTAACAAATTATGATTAGGCAGGGCCTGAAACGCATTGGTAAGAAATACTTAACAGATGACACCGTGACAGTGTGCTACTGGGCATGTTTCTGCAATGTCAATATTATTAAACCTATGTACCCAGCTAATTCATGAATAGAAATTACTTTTGTACTCGTCACATTTTATTGTGTAATAGGATCCATACGAAAGTTTTTAACTATTCCATTGAGACAAGCTAAGGGAAGGTCTCCTTCAAAACTCCATCCTTAGAGAACTACTGGACTCAGATCTTATCTAATGTAGGGACTATTTCTCTACCTTTTTATCAAATTGGATGTGACAAAAAGACGCCGTTATTTTCTAGTGCAAATTAAGACAGCCACAGTAAGGTAACGACATCTGTCATTCGTTACAGAATTTCAGTTACCTAGTACTTTTCACACATGGCTTCTGGAACATTGGATCTGCCAAGTTAGGGAAGGAGAAGCCATGGCTTTAAAACATCAGGATGTAAACATCTGGAGGATTAGTGCTTTAGTGGAAATATGGGGCTCTGAATTCACCTGAGTTGCCTATCACAGGTTTTATGTAGGACCAATCTGGGTGCTAAACCACAACATTTGGAATAATTGAGGCTCTTACCTTAGTGCTGTCTGCTGATGCTGTGTTTCTCTCAGTTTCTCTTTTTGCAAACAGAAATAGCACTTGATTAGAAAAGTAGTGGCACACCATAAGTACTAAATTATTTTAAAAGGTTTCCCACAAAACTACTGGAACTGGCCATTTGGTTTTATTATCTCCATCAGAAAGAATCTGGTAAAACACACAAGATCATCTGCCTACTTTCAACCGTTCTTCTCCTCAGTCTAATGCTCCGGTTTTGAGATGAGGACCACTCTTTACTTAGACCTGTTCCCTTCTGTTTCCCAGTATTACTTTTGCCAGTAGCTCTTGCCCACTTTAAGATACTTTAGGCAACTAAATATACCTACTTGTATCACCCCCACATCGGCATCACTGTCAGATGCTGAGGGAAGGTAGGATGAAGGAGCACATGAGGCGAGAGAGAGCAGCTGCCTATGTGAGGGAGAGCTGGCCCAGTCTCAAGATCTGCGGGCTCTCTATACTCTGCCATTTAAACCAGAGATTGCAGCTGGAGGTCTATCTTTTCTTACAAATCTACCACTTTCTTGAAAAGGAAGACAATAAATAAATAGCTCTCGGACTCATTAGCATCCATGGACATCCCCAGTACTTCCACCGTCCTTTAATGTTCAGACTGGTGCCACCACTATCTTGAACAAGAAACAACTACAGATTCTTAGAAGGATTCATAAGCCGCTGTCTGAACCCTCTTTCTCTCTCTCTCTTTTTTGTTCCCACGAAGTGTGTATATTGGGAGTGTTATTCTGAAGATGAAATTTGGGCACAGACTTGGGACACTAGTTTACTGCTTCTTCCGTCTCTACACTATTGTCCTCTCCACATATCTACTCGGTGTTATTGCTACCCTAACATGGCTCATGATGTAAGGCCATAAGTCAATTCTAAATGACATAAGAATGAAAGTACTGCAGTAGTATATGAAGGAAGTCAGAAAAGACTCTGTGGAGGAGGTGACCACCGGGAGCAAATTTTGAAATAAAGGAACTTGGGCTTGGTTCAATTAACAGTCAAGTCCCCATGGAATTCCACAGTTCTGGTGTTGGTAGTTGTGCTTTAAAAAAAAACTTGGTCAATGTCAACATTTCTTTAACATTGTACTAGTATGTGACTTTTGCTAGAGAGGCAGAAGCAAAGGTTTCTTTACCCCAGATAGGACACTGGCAACAAGCCGAAATCCGGCTTCATGAACCAGGGAGTTAGTGGTGTTACTTACAGGAGTGTGGGCGGCCTAAGGCTGCTGCATTCCTGAGAAGACCATCCTCACATAGGCAACAGCTCATGAAAACCACATCCCTAAAGTTCCCTATACAACTTGCAGGCAGGTCCACTGAAGAGTCCTCCTGCCTGGGGAGAACCCTTGTGACTGTTACATTTTCTGAGTTCTGTAGACCTCCTAAGCTTCATATGTGTTCTAAATCATGTAAGCCTCCTCAGCATTCTGTGTCCAAGAGCCTTCTTTCTTCCTCTAGGGGAGAAGGTCTCAGATCAAGACACCGCTACTCAACAGAGAGTTCTAATTCATCCAGGTTTTCATAGAGCTCAAATTAAGCTCAATCAGAGCACCATCCTTGTCAACACATGAACAACAGTGATCGTAGAGTTGAATGTCACTTTCATCAGCGAGTAAAGCAAATAGCTCTGAAATGAACGGAAAGGAAGACTGGATATGCTTTTGTATTTGCTTGAGTTATGCATAATCGCAGAAACTTGAATTCCATTTTACAGCATTTAACCTCTATTATAAAGAATAGAAAATGTAGTCTTTGAGTGATTCGTTGGACATGTCTTCATTATTACAGACACCTGCTGAATGGTAATTCCTTATCAGTGACTGTGAACTGTATGGGGGCCTGTGTAAAGGAAACGGATCCAAGACAGTCTCACAGAAGTTGGCTTTGTCTCCTGGTCCCTTCCTCTCACTCTGGCTGACTTTTAAAGGCACTTGTATCTGCTTTGAAACTAAAATATCTTTGTTGATTATCTGTTGGGAATCCTGATATTTCAGATGGTATCATCTCCAAAGCATCCAGTACAGAATTGCTGTTATTGATATTAGGACTGCTTTGAGACGACCAGAAGCATGGCTTATAGTAAACATATATGATGCTTGTCTCTTCTAGATTCAAAGTCTGCGGGGGTGGGGTGGGGGGTGGAACTGTATGAAAGGGTTGACATCAGGTTTTAGGTGGAATAGGGCCCCCAAGTAAGACTCTCAGACAAAAGGTTTATTAGTCAACAAAGCAGCAGGATCTGAAGGAATGTTTCAGCTGCCCAGGGACAGAGCACTTTGTCCTTTGATGTCCCTTGGTGCTGGTGAGCGTTGTACTTCAAAAAATGGGTCCAGAGTTGGTGACATCACAAACCTAGACAAAGAGATTCTATTTCCAGAAGAAGCAGATATTTAAGGGTCCCAAGGAGACTTCTGGAGCCTCTGGGAGAACAGTGAGCCTAGTTCAAAGAAGCTGGCAGTGGTCGTGTGCTCTGCCCTAAGCCCAGGGGAGTGGCTCTCATAAGACCGGCAATTGGGAAGAAAAAGAGAAACTGGGAGTATGTTTAGCCAGATCTATGAGGTGACAGTAGCCAGGTGAAATGCTTCATATGACATATAAAAAAAATCCCACTGATTGTTTTAAGTGCTACAAAGTTTACCACAGCCCTGAGCACAATCTTGGGACCTTGTAGATTATACGGTAAAAAATCCTGTCAAACATACTAAAATCTTCCTCTCACATCCCATTTTTACTGATAGGTTATTAGGAATGAGTGAACTTAATTGATATGGTTATGTGTTTTATATAAACAAATTCAGTTTCACTCAAGCTTAAATGTGAATTTGTGATCTGTCTCCTGTTTTACAATTTCTCTTCATTGTTGCTATCCAGGGATTTATTTGCTAAGTAGAGTAAGATGGAGCCTGGCCAGCCATTACCTCAATTCTTCATATAACTACCAGGTCTTGGTTAAATATGCTATACTCTGAATTTATCATAATTCTTTGTTATTTCAAGCAGGATCTAACTATATCATGTTCTATTAATAGGAAAAATATAGTCCCGTCTAGTAGGAAACCTTGACTCTCTCCTTCAGCTCAAAACTTCCTCTGTGAGAGACTCAGTTGAGAAGCTGTAGCTTCCGTGCTGCCGTGTATCTCGCCCACTGCTGGCTCGGGGCTTCTGCTGGAAGAGAAAGATGCCTTGACCTCTTTGAGCTGCTGTAACAAAATGGCACAGTCTGGGTGAATAGAAGCAACAAAAAGGTGTTGCTCACTGCTCTACAGTCTAAGAAGTATGAAATCAAAGCAGCCGGTGCAGGTCTGGAGAGGACCAACTTTCTGACTTATAGGTGATGCCTTCTTGCTGAACCTTCACATAGGGGAAGGAAGAGACTGGCTGGCCCTGCGGGAGCTCTTTCAGGAATCCATATGTAAGCAGGAGTGCAAGCCTCCTCCAAGAAAAGGAACTTCACTTGGCAATTATTCTTGCATCATAGGAATTGGGGTGTGAGAGTCAAGCACTCACCAAGGCAAACTGCTGTGAAGATGAGCCCTGCAGGGCAACAAAGAGCAAGGTGGAAAGCACAGAAAACGGATTGTAGAGAACAAAATATGACCAAGAACAGGATGGTGTGACTGCAGCCGAAATAGTCAAAGCAGCAAACTGTCACCATGAAGAACATTTCTGTATATTGCAGTCACATGAATCAAAACATTCATTTCACAGGTAATCCAGGTTCATTTCAGAAATAATCCAAATGTCTTAGGAGGAAAAGCCCAGGGTTTAAGCCTTGCTTTTTGTTATGTTGCTCATAATCTGCCTTAATCCAAAACATGTTTATGACAACTTACAAAGAAGCATATAACATGGTGAGATGTAATAAGATAAAACCACAAGAAAATGTGGGAGAAATGTTACATAGATTGAAGTTAGTGCATAAAATCTGGACCCTCTTGTGGGCCATGACTTTGGTACTGTCTCTTTTCAGTTCTTCCACAAAATATTTATCTTCCACACGTGGGTGGATCACTGTGATTTTTCTAGGTAGGGACGTAGCAAGTAGAAAGCAACCAAGGTCTCACAGGATTTACATTTTACTGGGATATACAAAAATAAAAATGGCATGTATGTAAGGTAGCTTGGAGCTGTGCTTACAGTGTGCTGAGGAGAGTACAACACCTCCCTGAAGAATGTCCTCTACACAGAAACGTCACTGATAACGAGCACAAGGGCCAGGGAGAGGACCCGGTGTACAAATGCTTTACACAAAAGCCTGAGCACCTGACTTCAATAGCTGGAGCCCACGGAAAGACAGAAGGAGAGAGTTGATTGCAAAGTTTACTTCTGGTGGCCACATACATGCAGAGGTCCTATGCTCACATACAACTAAACATAGGGAGAAAAGGAAAGCAAACACATAAGATCAGAGACTGGCCTTTGAAAGGACCTGAGCCATGGATCTGTCACTAACAAATGCTACATTATCCATCTCAGAAGGGCAATATTTCTTCTATTACAAACAATAACAGAAACTAAATAGATTGTTTTAGTTAGACTTTATATTGTTGCGATGAAACAGCATAACCAAAAAGCAGGTCAGGCAGAGAAAGCCTTTTTGGCTCACACTTCCATATTGCTATTCATTGCTGAAGGAAGTCAGGTCAGGGCCTCAAGCAGGCAGGAACCTGGAGGCAGAAGCTAATGTAAAGGTCATGGGTGAGTGCTGCTTCCTGGCTTGCTTCTCCTGCCTTGATCAGTCTGCCTTTTTATAGAACTCAAGACCAGGGGTAGCTATACCCAAAATAGGCGGGGCCCTCCTCCATCAATCACTAATTAGGACAATGGCTTCAAGCCTCTGAAGAAAGAAATCGAAGTGGAAAGATCTCCCGTAATCATAGAGCGGTAAGATTAACATGCTAAAAATGGCCATCTTATCAAAAACAATCTACAGATTCAATGCAATTCCCATCAAAATGCCAACACAATTCCTTGCAGACCTTTAAAGAGCAATCCTCAACTTCATTTGGAAAAATAAAAACCCAAATAGTTAAAATAATACTATACAAAAAAAAAAAAAAAAAAAGAACTTCTGGAGGTGATTTCAATTTGTACTATAGAGCAATAGTAATAAAAACCACATGGTACTGGCATAAAAACAGACTGGTTGATCAATGGAATCAAATCAAAGACCCAAAAATAAACTCTTGATTTTTAACAAAGAAGACAAAATCATACAATGGAAAACAGAAAGCATCTTCAACAAAGGCGCTGATCTAACTGGATGTCTGCATGTAGAAGCATGCAAATAGATTCATATGTATCACTCTGCGAAAAACTGAATTCCAAGTGGATCAAAGACCTTAACATAAAACTAGACACACTAAATCTAACTGAAGAAAAAACTGAGGAATAACCTTAAAATTATTGATACAGGAGACAAATTCCTGAACAGAACACCAGCAGCTCAGGTCCTAAGATCAACAATTAATAAATGGGATCTCATGAAACTGAAAAGCTTCTGTAAGGCAGAGGACACTGTCAACTGAACAAAACAGCAGCCTGCAGACTGGGAAAAGATCTTCACCAACCGTACATCTGATAAGGTCTAATATCCAAAATATATAAAGATCTCAAGAAATTAAACATCAACAAACCAAACAATCTAATTAAAAAGTGGGGTGCAGAACTTAACTAGGGATCTTCCATAGAGGAATCTGAAATGGCTGAGAAGCACCTAACGAAATGCTCAATGTCCCTAGTCGTCAGGGAAACGCAAATCAAAACGACTTTAAGATTCCATCTTACACTCACCAGAATGGCTAAGAGAAAAAATTCAAGTGACAGCACATGCTGTGGAGGATGTCGAGCAAGACCAGGACTCTGTTGTTGATGGGAGTGCAAACAGTACAACCACTGTGCAAATCCATCTGCAGGTTTCTCAGAAGACTAGGAATAGCTCTACCTCAAGACTCAGCTACACCACACCTGTTCATATACCCAAAAGATGCTCCACCATACCACACGAACACCTGCGGGTCTCTTTCTTTTACACTCTACTTTATTTTGGGTGTTGAGGCCTCAACCTCACTTCCAACCTCCCAACGTTAAGTAGGAGAGAGAAGGATAGTGGGGAGAGGGGGCCCCTTTACTTCTCACTGCTGTTTAGGGTTAACTGGGTTCCTTCGAGCTATACCTGTCTCCACCCACAGCAGATGCAGCCAGCAGTCTCTCTCCTTCAAGCTGCTGGCCCTCAAAGTGTTTCTCTCTGTCTGCTCCAAACTGTAACACTGTCTGTCTCTGGTGTCTTTAAATTGCTACAGGTCAATACTACAGGCCACACCATGCATGCGCCTCTCTGAGCGCTTATTTATATTCTCACACCCCTAGACCACACCCCTCTCCTTGAGGCAGGAGGAAGGCAATTACCAGCTGGCAAAAGCCACACCCCCTCATGAGACAATTAACAGGTGTGGACAAGCTAAAGCTTGAACTAAAATCCCACACTTGGGATTAGAACAAAAACGTATTTGCATACCAAAACTTCCATTACGGACACCTGCTCAACTATGTTCACAGCAGCCTTATTTATAATAGCCAGAAACTAGAAACAACCTAGATGCCCCTCAACCAAAGAATGGATAAAGAAAATGTGGTACATTTATATAATGGAATACTACTCAGCTATTAAAAACAAGAAAGGCACATACCTTGCAGGCAAATGGATGGAACTCAAAAATATTATCCTGAGTGAGGTTACCCAGACACAGGAAGACACACATGGTGTGTACTCACTTATAAGTAGATATTAGCCATATGGTACAGGATAACCATTCCACAAGACGTAGACATAAGAAGCTAAGTAGCAAGGAAGGTCCAAGGGAGGTTGCTTGAATCCCCACACTGCCTCCAGAAGGGGAAATAAAATAGGCATCATAAGTGGATGAAGAGAGAGAGCTGGGTGGGAGAGGGGTTGGGAGGGAACCAGAATGAGGATCAGGTGGACGGAGAGCAGGTGTGGGAGGTGAGAGGATGTGAGAGAGAGAAGGGATATGGGGGGGGGGGGGAGGGTAGATCTTTGGGACAAGCTAGAGACCCGAGGTAGAGTAGGCTCCTGGGAAAATATGGGGTGACTCTTGCTGAAACTCCTAGCAGTGGGGGACATGGAGACTGAAGTGACCACTTCCTATAGTCAGGCAGGACTTCCAGTGGAGGGAAGGAGATACCAACCCCGCTCTCATAAAACTTTCAACCCAAAATTTACCCTGCCTACAAGGTGTGCAGGGATAAAAATGGAGCAGAGATTGAGGAAAGGATCAAACGAAGACTGGTCCAACTTGAGACCCTCCCCATGAGAGAAAGCCAGCCTCTGACACTGTTAATGACACTCTGCAATGCTTGCATGACTGTCCTCTGAGAGGCTCCACCCAACAGCAGATTGAAACAGATGCAGAGGCCCACAGCCAAACAATATGTGGAACTTGGGAGTCTGGTTAAAGAGTTGGGGGACAACAGAGGAACCTAGAGGGGAGAAGAACTGCACAAGAAGATCAACAGAGTCAACTGAGGGTCATGGGAGGTCACAGAGACTGGGCCACTAACCAAGGAGAAAGCATGGACTGGACCTATGTCCCCTATACATATGGAGCTGATGAGAAGCTTGGTCTTCATGTGCATCCCCTGACAACTAGAGCAGGGCCTGTCACTGACGTCAACTCTGTTGCCTGCTTTTGGATCACATTCCCCTAGCTGGGCTGTCTTATTGTCTCTCAGGGGGAGAGGCTGGGCTTACTCCTGATGCAACTGGATGCTCCTGGGTGGGCTGGTAAGGGTGGGCTCCCCTTTTCTGAGGAGAAGGGGAGGGGGGAAATGGGGAAAGGAGGTGAGAGGGTGGGACCAAAAGGAGAGGTGGGAGGGGGCTGCTAAAGGGATGTAAAGTGAATAAATAATTAAAAAAAAAAAAAAGAAATAAAATTCTTTACAGATGGATCTTATGGGAGCATTTTCTCAATTGAGTTTCTATCCTTTCAGATAACTGTAGTTCGTGTTTCAAGTTGACATGAGAGCAGCCAGCACAGAGATTAAAATCTCCTGTTGGCACACGGGTAGAGTGGCTTAGTGTGGGCACCACTGCAGAGACCACTCCATGGTCATAAGCATCCTTCATGCTTCTGTATGTGCTTAATTTCTGACTACTTATTGTGACCTTTTCATGTGTCCACATATATGCTTTATATTACTCTGGTCGGGGTGCTATAACAAAATACCATAGACTGAGTGATACAGGCAGCAAAAATTTAAAATTTTCACAATCCTATACTTGAAGTCTGATGACGATGATAATGATGATACTTTTTTGGGGGCTTGAAGAGTCTTGCCTGATCATTGTGTTCTTACCATTCTGAGGAAAAATGAAGAGATCAGTGCCGCTTTCTATAAGGGCACTAATCCTGTTGGGTTAGGGTCTCACCCTTAGGACCCCACTGAATCTTAAGAAGCTTATTAAATCATCTGCAAATAGCAGTAGTCTGACTTCTTCTGATGTGAATCCCCTTGATCTCCTTTTGTAGTCATATTTCCCTAGCTAGAGCCTCAAGTACTATACTGAAGAGATATGGAGAGAGTGGGCAGCCTTGTCTAGTCCCTGATTTTAGTGGAATTTCTTTGAGTTTCTCTCTATTTAATTTAATGTTGGCTATCGGCTTGCTGTATATAGTCTTTATTATGTTTAGGTATGTGCCCTGTAGCCCTGATCTCTCCAAGATTTTAAACATGAGGAGGTGTTAGATTTTTATCAAATGCTTTTCGGCATCTAAGGAGATGATCATGTGTTTTTTTTTTGTTTTTTGTTTTTTTCCTTTCAGTTTGTTTATATTTGTGGATTACATTGATAGATTTCTGTATATTGAGTTATACCTACATGCCAGGGATGAAGCCTACTTGGTCATGGTGAATGATATCTTTGATGTGTTCTTGGGTTTGTTTTGTGAGTGTTAATATTGAATATTTTTGCATCAATGTTCGTAAGAGAAATTTATCAGAAATTATCTTTCTTTGTTGGGTCTTTGTGAGTTTTAGGTATCAAGGTGACTATGGCCTCATAGAATATGTTTGGTAATGTTCTTTCCATTTCTATTTTGTGGAATAGTTTCAAGAGTATTGGTATTTACTCTTCTTTGAAGGGCTGGTAGAATTCTGTGCTGAAACCATCTGACCTGGCCTTTTTTGTGGTTCTGAGATCTTTGATAATTGCTTCTATTTCCTTTGGAGATATAGGACCATTTAATTTGTTTACCTGATTGTGACTCAACTTTGGTAAGTGGAAGCTATCAAGAAAATTGTCAGTTTCTTTAGATTTTCAAATTTGATGGCACAAAGGCTTTTGAAGTAAGACCTAATGATTCTTTGCCTTCTTTGGTGTCTATTGTTATGTCTCCCCTTTAATTTCTGATTTTGTTGATTTGGATAGTGTCTTTCATTGTCTTTATTTATCAACAGGGCCTAATAATGTTTATTATCAGGAATATAATTATTATTAATTCAGTAAAACATGCTAGCAATCAATCAAGACACAGACACCTGTTATATTTTAAAACAGTCTTAGTTAACCTAGGGCAGGGCAGACATTAATCCTCTAAACTACCTCCCATAGTGGGACAGGTATGGGATACCTGCCCTAATCCTATGCCATCTGCTTCTAATAACTTCTATCAAGCTACCTCCCATCCGTAATCCCAAATACTTGCTCATGTTCTTCATCTGGGCCAATTTTCAATCCATGCCAGCCACACATTTCTCTTCTATCTAACCCACTGAGGCCTTCACCTCTCCTCTCTCCTTGGGTCTCCCCTCCTTCCTCTTTCTTCTTCCCAAGATTCTCTCTGTCTCTCTCA
Source organism: Acomys russatus (assembly GCF_903995435.1). Taxonomy (NCBI): domain Eukaryota; kingdom Metazoa; phylum Chordata; class Mammalia; order Rodentia; family Muridae; genus Acomys; species Acomys russatus. Next base: position 66,186,261 of record NC_067149.1, on the reverse strand, counting down.
TCCCTGGAACCTCAGGCACACCTATCTCACTTGCCCTGCCCAGGTGATGGCCTTTTATTGGTCAAAAGGTGGGCCCCAGAGACAGCAAGCAGTAATTAGCATCAAAATACACCAGACCATCCTCCAACAGTCTCTCTGCCTTTTAGTTAGTTTGGCTAAGGGTTTGTCTATGTTGTTAATTTTCTCAAAGAACCAGTTCTTGGCTCTGTTGATTCTTTGAATTATTTTCTTTGTTTCTAATTTATTGATTTCATCCCTGAATTTGATTATTTCCTGTTGTCTACTCCTCTTGTGTGTTTCTGCTTCTTCCACCCCCTGCCCAGGACTTCCAGATGTGCCTTTAAGTTGCTTGTATAAGATGTTTCCAATCACTTTATGAAGGTGCTTAGTGCCATAAACTTTCCTCTTAGCACTGCTTTCATTGTATCCTATAAGTTTTGTTATGTTGTACCTTCATTTTCATTGAATTGTAGGAAGTCCCTAATTTCTTTCTTTATTTCTCCCCTGATCCTATTGTCATTGAGTAGAGAGAGAGTTGTTCAGTTTCCATGTATGTGTAGACTTTTTCTGATGTTATTGAGGTTCAGCTTTAGTATATAGTGATCTGATAGGATACAGGGTATTGTTTCAATCTTCTTGTATCTGTTGAGGCTTGCTTTATGACTTACTATATGGCCAGTTTTGGAGAATGTTCCATGAGGTGCTGAGAAGAAGGTATATTCTTTTGTGTTTGGGTGAAATGTTCTGTAGATATCTGTTTGGTACATTTGGTTCACGACATCTGCTAGTGCCATTATTTCTTGGTTTAGCTTCTGTTTTGTTGGACACTGCACCCAAGATGGCGCACCAATCACACACTACATCTGATTAGCAAAAAACCAGGACAGGACAGTGACATAAAGACCAAACTGAAGCTACAAAATGCCAGAGCTACTGATTCCCAAGTGAGAGGGATCCACATTGTGTGGGGCATGGGTGGGTCCGACCCATGACCACCTACCTAACCCACAAAAAAATCCCAGGGAACAGCCCACATTAGCTGCCATCTTGGGAAGGACTGTGGGTTATCCTTGCAGCTTAGGGCTCTCATCGACCCTCTGCTGCTTGCTGGATTCAGGACAGGGAGCAGCAGATAGGCAGAGCGGAATACCAGCATTGGACACAATACACATTAGCTGCCTCCTGAGAAAGCATGCAGGAGCACCCAAAAGACCTTTGAACTCCAATCCCTCTCAGCCCCCCAGCTGCTTGCCTAGCTGGGTCACAGAGCAAATAAGCATAGCCCTGCCATCTCAAGAGGGCCTGTGGAAGGCAGAGCTGAATCCAGGTACCATTAGCCACCAGCCTATGAGCAACTTTGGGCCTTGGTCTGTCTCCTCCCACTGGCCTGAAGCATACTGCTCAAATAAAGCAACAGGCTGAGCAGAGGCCTGCTGGGCCAGAATCTGGCTAGCAGCCTCTGGCTCTGATCTCACCCCGCCCACTTACAGCCTATAGGCCTGATCCAGCTAGGTCACAGACCAGAGACTTGTGTGGGCCACACCCCACATTGCTGCTGCTTCAGGAGCAGATTTGAGCTCTGATCTCTGCCTGCTGAACTTACTGCTTACTGACCTAGCCCATCTGGAACACAGCAGATAGACAGAGCCATGCCATCTCAAAAAGAACTGTAGGGCACCTCAGCAACTCTGGGCTTGGAAATCTATCAGCCCACTCCTCTCCTGCCAGACCCAACTGGGATACAGTCAGGGCACCCAGCTGAGCTGCATTGAGTGCAGGCTATAGCATCCACTGCCCAACATCCTGAGGAGGCCTCGGGGGAGCCCTAGAAAACAAACTTAAGTTTGCAGCTCTCTTTACTTGCTCCCAACCTGCCTGACCAACGTGGGACACAGACAGCAACCTCATTGGAGGAACCTCTAGGCCTGTCAAAACCAGAGACAACCAGACGCCTAGAGGACAGTACAAGAAGACTAGCAACAAAACTCAAGAGCCATCTACAACACCGGAAACCAGTGATCCTAACACAGCAATCCCTGGAGATATGAACACACATGAAGCACAAGGAGACTTTAAATCTGAGGTGATGAAAAATGATAGAAGTTTTGAAAGAGCTTCTGTTTTGTTAACCTATCCTTTGGTGAGAGGGGGATCTTGAAGTCTTCCACTATAAATGTGTGGGGACCAATGTGTGGTTTAAGCTTTATTAATGTTTCTTTTACATAGGAGGATGCCCTTGTATTTAGGGCATAGATGTTCAGAATTGTGATGTCATCTTGGTTGACTTTTCCTTTTATGAGTATGAAGTGTCCTTCCTCATCTCTTTTGATTAGTCTTGGTTGAAAGTCTATTTTATTAGATATTAGAATGGCTACTCCAGCTTGCTTCTTGCGTCGATTTGCTTGGAAGACCTTCTTCCAGCCCTTTACTCACAGGTAATGTCTATCTTTATTGCTGGAGTGTGTTTCTTGTATGCAGCAGAATGTTGGGTCCTTTAACACATCCATTCTGTTAGTCTGTATCTTTTTATTAGAGAATTGAGACTATTGACGGTGAGAGAGATTAATGACCAGTGACTGTTAGATCCTTCTGTTTTGATGTTGGTTATGGTAGTGTGTTTGCATGCTTGTCTAATTTTTATTTTGCTAAAGTGAAGTTATCTATTTCCTGTGTTTTCTAAAAAATCCACACACCTATTGACACTTGATTTTTGACAAAGAAGCCAAAACCATACAATGGAAAAAAGATAGCATCTTCAACAAATGGTGCTGGTCTAACTGGATATCTGTATGCAGAAAAATGCAAATGGTCCATACTTATTACTCTTCATGAAACTAAGTTCCAAGTGAATCTCAACATAAAACCAGACACATTAAATCAGTTAGAAGATAAATTAGGGAAGAGTCTTTAATTCATTGGCACTGGAGACAACTTTCTGAACAGAACACCAACAGCCCAGGCTCTAAGATCAACATTTAGTAAAGGGGACCTCATGAAACTGAAAAGATTCTGTAAGGCAAAGGACATTCTCAACAGAACAAAATGACAGCGTATAGACTGGGAAAAGATCTTCCCCAAAACTACATGAGACAAAGGGCTAATATCCAAAATATATCAAGATCTCAAGAAATTAATCACTACTAAAATAAATTATTCAAGTAAAAAATGGGGTTCAGAGCTAAACATAGAGTTCTCAACAGAGGCACATCAAATGGCTGAGAAACACTTAAAGAAATGCTCAACATCCTTAGCCATCAGGGAAATGCAAATCAAAATGACTCTGAGATTCCATCTTACACCTACCAGATGGCTAAGATCAAAAATTCAAGTGACAGCACATGGTGGCAAGGATGTGGAGAAAAGGGAACACTGCTCCATTGCTGGTAGGTGTGCAAACTTGTACAATGACTTTGGAAACCAATCTGCGGCTTTCTCAGAAAATTGGGAATAGTGCTACCTCAAGACCCAGCTATACTACTCCTGGGAATATACCCAAAAGATTCTCCACTCTACAACAAGGACATTTGCATATATTCATAGCAGCTTTATTCATAACAGCCAGAATCTGGAAACAATCTAGATGTGCCTCAACTGAAGAAACTGTGGTACATTTACCCAATAGAATATTACTCAGCTATTAAAAACAAGTAAATCTTGACATTTGAAGGCAAATGGATGGAACTAGAAATGGTCATCCTGAGTGAGGTAACCCAGACCCAGAAAGACACACACAGTATATACTCACTTAGAAGTGAATATTAGTCCAACATAGATGTTCTCTGAGAGACTACATCGAGTGGGAGATATGGACATATGCTGAGACTTGCAACCAGACTCTGGGCAGAGTGCTGAGAGTGGTATCAAACAGTGGGGGGTGGGCAGAAGGACCCAGAGAGGTCAGGAGCCCCACAGGCTGGTAGATCTGGACCCAGAGGGGGCCTGCACAAACTGTTGCACCAACCAAGAACAATGCATACAGAGAACCTACACCCCTGTTCAGATCTAGTAAATGGACAGCTCATTTTCCAAGGTTGTGGGGGAGCAGAGACTCCTCTGACATGAACTCTGTTACCTGAGATTTGATCACTTCCCCTTGTTGGGAAGGCCCTATGGGCATACAAAGGAAGGGGATGCAGGCTATCTGGATGAGACCTGATAGGCTCTTGTCAGAAGGTGGGGAAAGAGAGCCCCCCCCCCCCCCGGTCAGTGGTCTAGAAAAGGGGAATAGAGCAGAAGAGGGAGGGAGGGTGGGAATGGGAAGATACAAGTGAGAAGATAACAATTGGGATGTAATATTAATAAATTATAATTTAAAAAATAAGCTTATTAAAAGCTCTAACTCCAAATACAGTTGCAGTGTGAAGATCGTTAAATGTTTCAATAACAAATTGTTGTTGCCATGGGTAACATAACCACAAAGATCTTATACCTAAAGGTGTAAAAGAGTTTCAAAGATGTGTGTGTATATATATGGTTTCAGATAGTTAGGAAAAAAAAAAAAATCTAAGGCAGTGGTTCTCAACCTGTATGCCATGACCCCTTCAGAGTCTAATAACCTTTTCACAGGGGTTACATATCAGAAATATTGTATATCATGATTTATAACCTTAGCAAGATTAAAATTATAAAGTAACCACAAAATAATTTTATGGTTGGGATCATTACAATATGAGGAACTTTATTAAAGGGCCACAGCATGAGGAATATTTAGAACCACTGCTCTAAGGAAAGGAAGATTAAATTGACAGAGAAATGCAAGACCATCCAGAATTCTATTAATCCCCTGCTCAAGTAATTTTAAATCTGAAGTTATGAATCTCTTGACTGAGTGCCCATTTGTCTTCCATCTTTTATTTTGATGGAACAAATTTATTGGAAAAATTAAAAGAAAGCTGTGATCCATCTGCATGATAAAATGTTCAGCTCGCTGATAGAGATATCAATAATGGAACTAAAAAAAAAAAAAAAAAAAGAGGAGAAATCATGTAGCCTTACTATCAAGACATGCCCAAACCCACCCATCACCATATGTTCTGTTTCTAAGCTGGTCCATGCCGTCTCCATCTCATCCTTGGATCATTTGAACAGATCACTCAGCAAGGCCCTCTACTCCGCCTCACTCAGCTTCCAGTGGTTCTGTACAAAATAAGTCAGACCAAATTAGTAAGTTTCCCAAGATTCCACACCAGCATCTTATTTTGCTAACAAGAATCAATCTCACAAGAACCTTGAAGCTCCTATAACAACAGGCACTCATGAACCACTGCTAAGTCAGCATCTCAGCTAGAACTTTAACAGACTACCAGTGTCTGTGAGGAGATTTATGGCAGGGCATGGGTACCCTGAGTCAACCAAGAGTTGGTCCAATATAATTGACTTGCTACTAAGTGTCTTGCTGGGGAGTTAAAGGATGACAGCACGCTGGTCAGACTTTTATATTAGCAGGCATTGATGAATGAAAAAGTCAAGTTGTTGAATGCATTCATAACCTGCATCCTTATGTCATGGCTATTTGGTCCTTTGGACCACTATAGGAAACAGAGGCAACTGAGGATGGAGTCTGGTTGAATCATCCCATCTACTCAAGTCTTGCATAATATTTATCTACCTATATTTTCTGGGAGGATATGATGGAAGATATAAAAGCCTGTACAAAATGGGTCCAATGTTCTGCTTTGTCAGCACAACTTTTTCCTTTTCAATATTTTATTTGTGTTTTTAAAGGATGTGTCTGTATGCATATATTAAAGCATGGCCTGTGCCAGAAGGTGTCAGATCCCCTGGAGCTGGAGTTACAGATGGTTATGAGCCACCCCACATGGGCACTGGGAATGGAACTTGGATCCTCTGCAAGAGCAGTAGGTGTGTTTAAGCACTCAGCCATGTCTTCAGCCCCCCAATGTTTTTCTTCTTCTACTACTACTACACAAATACTGTTCATCAACCAGCCCAGTTATTTGACCACCTAGGGACCTCTTTGCATTTTTATCTATGGTCATTTCCATCTGCATACCAAGTTAGGGAGAAGATGCATTTATTAAATCTCTACTATTAAGAGAATTTTATCTCATTACTGATTTTTGTCCCATTGGAGCCCTGATGTGTGAGTAATACAGTTTCTGCTTTTTGTTTTGGTTTGGTTTTTAGCTGAATTATCCTTGTACCAGTGCAGGGATTCTTTTTTTTTTTTTTTTTTTTTTTTTCCTCTAAGAAATAATCATAAAGGCCTAAATATGAGAAAGGAGAAAAGGAATATGTCAGACATGACAGGCACTCAGATCAAGTCATTTACTTGTGTTAGCCGTAATGTGCCCTCACTCCTGTGCTCAGCCCACCTCAATGGTCTGTGGGATGGCCAATGCTTTACTTATAATGGGCATTCTGACTCCTGTGCTCAGCCCACCCCAATGGTCTTGTGAGACTGCCAATGCCTTGGTTATCATAGGCACTCTGGCTCCTGTGCTTTGTCCACCCCAATTGTCTGTGGGACTGCCAATGCCTTGGTTATCACGGGCACTCTGGCTCCTGTGCTCAGTCCATCCCAATGGTCTATAAGATGGCCAATTCCTTGCTTCTGATGGTTACACTTGATGTTTCCTGGTCAAGTGCCCTTTCTATGTCAGGGCCCAGAAGATTCCACAGATCCTTTCTGAATGGCCAGCAGCTCCCCAACTCACGACAGCAATACCTCACTTCCTGACAAGTTCAGGAAGCTACTGGGATGGAGGTAATTGAGCTAAACGCCCACTCCTTGCTTGACTTTCAACAATTTTATGCTCTGATAAGAGAGTGAACCACATGGAGTTTGGAGTCGTATGGGTTTAATATCAGTTCTGATCCTGTGGCAATGACCCTTGTTTAGGAAGTTCCTTCTTCTTACCTTGTAGATCACTACAGAATCTGTGGTTTTGTTGAGAAGATTGCAAAGTAAGGAAAGCTGTGAAAAGATGGTGGGCTTTGCCTCAGGTGAAAGCAGTCTTGGTGCACTTCTCGCCTTGGAAACACCATGGATACTCCACTGAGGCGGACATCGTGGTGGACTGAGAGGAGCCATCCTGGGTCCTGAATTAAGAAAAAGGACTGGAGGCTCCAACTGGGCTAGTGTATTGCAAATCAACCATCGAGGGGGAGGGGGGAGTCAGAGGAGAATCCAGGGGAAGCAGTGGAGAGCAGCAGGGAGAGAGGAGGCTGTGGTGGGTAGAGAGAAGGCTGTGGTGGTGCTGATTGCTTCCTTGTGGAAGAGAATCTGCCTACAGGCCCTGAGAGGCTAAGGAATTCACCCCATGGAACTGATTCCCGGGAGGGTTCTTCTTGCTCCCCTCATCGTCTTTTCCCCCCTGAATAGGATGGTTGGGTTGTATAATAAAGTCTAATTGATAAGAAAACAAGAGCCAACAGAGAGCTGGTCCTCCCGTCATCTAAGCTCTGGCCAGGAGCAGTGTTGAGCGCTGTGGATTTTGGGATCAAGACCGATGTGCACAGGCTTTCGATGCATACTGTGCATCGCTGTGCAGAGCAGTGCAGGGCCGCTGTGGCTACTTAGCGACTGGCAAAGATCACTGTATCTAAGAGTTCTGATCATGCCTGTGAATTGGCACATGTAAATACATGCTCTCCTGAAATAAAGGGCAAGGGCTGGTAAATTCGATGTTTTATGACTTTTCGTTTCTTGTTTCAAAAGATAGAGAAAGGAGACATCAAGAAAGCCTGGACTTGAATGTCTGAAAATGGATCTTTTCTCAATTCAGTGTTGTGGTTTGAAAGTCAAATGCCCACCATTGGCACATGTGTTATAAGAGTTGGTCACCAGTTGGTGGCGCTGTTCAGAAAAAGTTGAGGAAGCAGGTCATTGGAGTAGTGGGGTCTTGGGGTTTTAGAACCTGTGTCCACTTTCTGACTTCTGTTTGTCTTCTAACTAGAGACACAATGCGAACGACCACCTCACACTCCTGCCATGCCTTTAACGTCCTGAGGGATTCTATTGCCTCAGACGAAGCTGAAATAATTCTTGTTTTAAGTTGCTTCTTGCCATACCTGGGGACAGAGCTGTGAGAAAACAGCAAACATCTCACTTTGTGAACACTAAGCTTTCTAACAGACACTGACAGGACATTTTCAGTTACTAAGCTGAGTTTTCATCTTTCCCTCCATATATGTTCTGTCTCATATTTCTCCAACTGTGTCTCCTTCTATTGAGACAACTTCTGTCAAACTATCTATTGGCAATTTTTGTGAATCTGCAATTGCTCAGTATAGCCTTTCCTGTCACAAAACATGGCACTGTTTTATATGTAGATAGCCCAGGTGGTGATCTGCACTAAAAAGCCTCCACTGCAAGAAAGCCTTTCCTGAGCCCTTCCTCCTTCCCACGTGCCCCTGAAGGTCTTCCTTTGGTTTTCTTCCGGTGGAGGCCAGGGTAAGGGAGCGAAGAGGATGAGCCCATCTAACACAGGCCTGGTTACCTCACCTGTGGCGTTCGTTCTGCTGTCTGCTGTTGCTGGGAGAGAAACTTCTCCTTTGCTGCTGCCCTGTCAGCTTGGACCAAAGAATAAACACATGTGAAGAAAATGAAAAGTGGAAACCTCAGTAAGCAAACAAGGCTAAATTGATGCAAATACTATGCCTATATTAACAAACACCCCACCCCACACGCAAACAGAATAAATACTTAAGGAAATATTTATAATCACATGCCACTGGTAGCTTTCTGTTTATATAACTTGCCGCGGCAACAGCAGGCTGGGGAAATGGTAAATACTTAGAAACTTATGACAACTGTATATCACTTTTGTATCATTTTCACTAATAGAAAATGAGCCTGCCTGTGTATTGCTACAGTTAGATATTGTTGAATGGCAGTATTTTGACGCCTCTTAATATTTTTAAATATTCTTTTCCTCAGAATCAACTGATTCACTCATTTGTTTTGAGCTTATGATGTGGGTCTCACTCTGCAGCTGGGCTGGTCCTGAAATTGCTGGAATTTTCTTTCCTCAGCTTTGCAAGTATGGGCATCATTAGACTGAGTGATGATGCTCACGGCCAATTTTTAAGTGAAAATCTTGGCTATAGTTATGTACAATAATTTCATCTTTGCGTTAAATACCACAACAAATATTATTTCAATGATTTTGTTAAAATATATCCTTCTTTTAATTTTTTTCCAGCAGGATGATGGGCCATGTAAGATGCTAAGGGTAAAGGATAATAAATTTGAAGCCAAGCAGAGCAACATAAGCCAACCCCTAAAACCAAAGATCTGGACAGCCAAACAACAATCCAAACAATAAAACAAAAAAAGAAAACTAAATACTGATTTTATTTTATTCAGCAATTTTGATGTCACTGGTATATCTTTAAAATATTGGTTTAATAGAGCCACTGGACTGTTTTGGGTGGTATTTTGGGGGTTTTTATTGTGCACATCAATATGAAGCTATAAGATACTTCTATTTTAGGGGACCAGACAAGGCTGCCCACTTTCTCCATATCTCTTCAATATAGTTCTTGAAGTTCTAGATAGAGCAATAAGGCAACAAAAAGAGATCAAGGGAATCCAAATGGGAAAGGAGGAAGTCAAATTATCCCTATTTGCAGATGATATGATAGTCCCCCAAAACTCCACCAGAGAACTCCTACAGCTGATAAACACCTTCAGCAAATTGGCTGGATACAAAATTAACTCAAAAAAGTCAGTAGCCTTCCTATATGCAAATGACAATAATATAGACAAAGATATTAGGAAAACTATGCCCTTCATAATAGCCACAAGCAATATAAAATATGTAGGAGTAACTCTAACCAAGCAAGTGAAAGACTTGTTTGAAAAAAAAATTTTTTAAATCTCTGAAGAAAGAGATTGAAGATGACACCAGAAGATGGAAGGATCTCCCTAGTTCATGGATCGGGAGAATTAACATAGTAAAAATGGCCATCTTACCAAAAGCAATTTACAGATTGAAAGCAATCTCTATCAAAATACCTACACAATTTTTAAAGACACTGAAAGATCAATTCTCAACTTCATATGGAAAAACAAAAAAACCCAGAATAGCTAAAACAATCCTATACAATAAAAGATCCTTGGAGGAATCTCCAACCCAATCTCAAGCTATACTATAGAGCAACAGTAATTAAAACAGCATGGTACTGGCACAGCAATAGGTTGGTTGAACAATGGAATCGAATCGAAGACCCAGATATGAATCCTCACACATATAGTCACTTGATTTTTGACAAAGAAGCCAAATCTATTCAATGGGAAAAGGATAGCATCTTCAACAAATGGCGCTGGTCTAACTGGATGTCTACATGTAGAAAAATGCAATTAGACCCATATTTGTCACCATGCACAAAACTCTTTACAATTTTCTTTACCCAACACAAACTTGAACAACTTCCCAGTCTTTTTCAATGAAGACTTTTCTGATTTTGTTCTTATTTCTATCATGGTTGCAGTATAAGCATTAGACAGAGAGCTATTAGAGAGGGAAATGGAATCAGGCATGTGCAAAAGTCCTCTTACTAATATTCTTAGGTTTAAACTTATAGATCCAATATAAATATCCATGAACACCACAGTTTACTGGCAGGGTAACCTGTCCATAACATAAACAAAAGGTTGTGACAGCTTGTTCATTTGTGTTTTCAGGCCTTGTATTTCTGAAGAGAGGAGAAAAATAATGCCATTTCATAAAGAAATGCTAAGTGGTAAAATACTATTTCTTTCTTTCTTTTTTATTTTTTATCAAGACAGGGTTTCTCTGTGTAGCTTTGGCTGACCTGGACTTGCTTTGTAGACCAGGCTAGCCTTGAATTCAAAGAGACCCGTTTGCCTCTGCCTTCCAGAGTGCTGGGATTCCAGGTGTGAGCCACCATGCCCAGCTGAAATACTCTTCTTGACTAAACACTATAATGCAGGAGGAAATTCTCCAAGCTCATCTTGAAAAGTAGTTACTATTGCAAGATCAATAGGGGCAAGGCCTTGAAAAGTTGTGGGCCATGGCACAGTGGACTGATCTTATGGCTAAATTAAGGCTATTCGGTCTTTGATGCTTTTATAGTGATAGAAATCACACTAGCACAGACAGTAGGCCTGAGCATCAGGCTATGGTTCATAGACCTAGGGGTGGGGAACAGGGTGAAAGCGGGAGGGAGGGAGGAACAGGACGATGCAAGTGATGACATAACGATTGAGTTGTAATCTGAATTAATTAATTAAATATATAACAAAAAAACAAAAATAAATAAAATAAAAATTTTAAAAGGGCCAAAAAAAAAACCCCCCCCCCAAAAAAAAAAAAAAAAAAAAAAACCAAAAAAACCTTTTATTTTAGAGCCATCATTTATTAAGCTTTTTTTTTTTTTTCTGGTTCTGAGGCCGGATTCATTCAGTGAGTAGAAGGAAGGGCAACGTGAATAATAAAGATATCTTGGTCATGGTGGTCAGTGGTGTATCTGCTACGACAAGGAACATGTGCACTCAACGTTCTACTAGATCTAGGAGTGGGAGGTTGTGGTTGTACAGGCTATAAACGAGTCTTGTCAACTAAATCAAGCAAATTAATTTCAGTTCTTAGCTGAAACTGTTGCTGAGATGTACTTACTTCCTGTCTTTCCTTTCCATGAACAGATGAAGGGAGCCGTAGAAGTCAAGTCATGCTCACCTCCCCGCTTCCTTCCCTCCCCCCTAGCCCCTCCCCCCCCCCCCCCCCCGGCACTGGAGAGATTTCACCCTGGCATTTATTCATCAGTTTCTCTCAACAGGATTTGTTCTGAACTTTCCGTCCCTTCAGCCTCCCCCCCCCCCCCCCCCCCCGTCTCCCTTCCCACCTTTTGTTGCTGCTATTTTTTTCTTTATATATTCTTTCCTGTCTTCATTTTTTGACCTGAAAAAAAAAAAAAAAAAAAGAAAGAAAAAAGAAAAAGGAAACTTAGTGATCTTTATTCTTAATAAGAAAGGAAGCTATGCAGGGTCCTGCCCAGCTCTAATCCCAGCACTTTGGAGGCAGAGGCAGTTGAATCCCTGAGTTCAAAGCTGGCTGGTCTACAGAGCAAGTTCTAAAACAGCTAGGGCTGCACAGAGTGACCTACTCTCAAAAGTGAAATAAAATAAAACAAAGAACTTGTTAGAATGAAATGAGTTAGTAGTACTGCTTGTAGGAATATCGTAGAGTTAGGATGGCGACCTTCCTTGTGCCCTCTGGGCCTCAACTCATGCTGCCTCTGGGATGCCTGCCACTCTACTCATTCGGTGCCCAAGAGGATCATATTGGCTAGGGTTGTATGCTTTGGAACTAAGCAGTCCCATAAGATTTGGAGGCATCGTGACATTATGTTTTTTATGAAAGGCCTTTGATACCATTAAAACTTTCCTGCACAAGCATCGCTCAGATTCATTGAGGGATTCAGTTATACCAGCCTCTGTCCCTAGTTACAAAACTATTACTTGTTAACCAGGGAGAAACAAAAGGGCCACAAGAGGTAGGCATCTTCTAAGTCAGAATCTACTATTGAGTGCAGGAAGTGGGAGGTGAACCCACCTGGGTGCTTTGGGCACTGGCATGTTTTATGATCCCTTCTACAACTGTTCAGATCTATGGCATTGAGAACCCTGGGACCATCCTGTCTCAGATCAAGAGATTCCAGCAAAACTTCGTCCATCAGCTTAGGTAAGGCAGTACAGCTGCGCATGAGCAGCAACAGCGATCTTAGCAAAGACTGCAATGATCAAGGGTGCTTTCTCAAACGCGTACTGGCCAAGTCGCACCAAGAGCATCTGATCAAAACAACAACAACAACAACAAGAACACAGGATTTGTCCTCTCATCTTCCCTTTGCTGCTTTCTTGAAGTGAGCAGCACTTATGTAGGTGTGAGATCAGGAAGTGAGGTTGACACAGGCTGATGCACGCATGACACTAGAAGTTGCGGGAAAGGTAAGGACAGAGTAGAACAGCAGTTGAGAGATTATGTTTCAAAAGCATTCCAGGAAGTATGTTCTGTGATGACTGAGAAAGATAAAGACTCCTCAGAAAGCGGGAAGGCAAGAGGATTCAGAGTGGTGGGAAGCATTCTACCTTCTGCCTGCAGCAAGCAACACGGGCTGGGATTAGGAAAGGTAATTGCTTCTGATGATAGTATTCGCCACATGACGTGGGTAGTGCTGGTACCCGGATGGTGATGATTTTCCCTGAGCCAAGTTCTCCAGTGGTTATAAAAGACAACAACAAAACAACAACAACAACAACAACAACAACAGCAACAGCAGCATCTTTTTAACCTTTTGCACCTGCCAGGTACTTTTTTGAAATCTTAGCTTTTCTCTAAATAGAATTTACAGATCAACACTTTAGGGATGTTCCAGAATTGGCCAAAAAGGTAAAATTTCAGACTTCACTCTACACACAAAGAGAGTGTCTGCACATTAATAGGATTCCCTGGGTAACTCAGAAGGCGCACTGTTGGCCGGGAGGCCAAGCTTGAGTGTTTCTTGGTTCGTGCTCACATCAACAATATCAGAAGGCCATGATTTTAATCAAGAAGCAGAAAGGCAGTCCTCTGAACCAGCCCCATGCCTGTTCTTAGTCTATAGCAGACCATCACTCACACCCACAGCCACCCTGGCCAGCACATCATTCTGTCCCCTCTGCCGGCTCACAGCAACCCACCACCAGCAGCCATTTACACACAACCCACTATCATGTCAGGGCAGTTAAATTTCTTCTTTGCGGAGGAGAGAATGAGAAACTTTCGGTCTTTCCTGGGAGTTGTTGCAGCCAGCATCGGAAACAAGAACTACATTTTAGCTATTATTTAGGGCATCCAGTGGAAATAAACAAAGACCTGCCTGTGAGTCATTCAGAACGGGTTGAACTGTTGAACTTTGCCTTGGGAGCTGGCAATGAGCATCCCAGGCTTAGAGATTTTTCCCTGATTCTATGATAAAATAATCTAACAAAAGCATCTAAAGAGATGGGGGAAGGTTAATTCTGGGTCACAATTGAAGGTATAGTCCACCATGGGAAGGTCGTTGCAGCAGCCTGCCAGTGTTAGAAGTGACTTCAGCAAACTATTAGATGAGGAAATCTGGGGCAATACACAGAAAAAAAAAAAAAAAAAAAAAAAAACTCTCCTAATGATCAAAGAAGTTGTTTGCAATGTAATGTTTCACTCTGCATGACAGTTAGATTTAAAATGAATGAAAATTTAGCAACAATATGATTTTTAAATACTCTCCAGGTATAAAATACCTGCCTAGTGTGCACCAGGCCCTGCCGGGGAAACAGAAAGGAGGCAAATCACATTTGTACTCTTGCCCAGAGAAACTGAGAGGCAGTTAAAGAAGACTAACCTGAAGCTAAGTAGGACATCGTCCCTGTTACATGATGATGATGAAGAAGAAGAAGAAGAAGAAGAAGAAGAAGAAGAAGAAGAAGAAGAAGAAGAAGAAGAAGAAGAAGAACAGGTCTCTACTCTATTCTGTACCACTGTTGTACACTGTATACACTGTATAGGCTAACTGTAGTTCACAAAGTTACACCACAGAGATGGGAGATGGGGGGTACTGGGGATATTCTTGCCTTTCTGTTGGCTCACTGTTGGGGTGTGGCTCAGGACCCTCAGTCTCTGCATAACCCTCTGTAATGAAGTCCCTGCTGAACAGCTCCCAGGCTTTAGTAGTGCCGCCATCTTCTGAGAGAAAAAAAGCATCTTCCTTTTTTCCTATCTTGGGGTTGACTCACTATATTGTGTTTGGCTTCTTCCTAATTCAGATGTCCTTTCAATTAGCTCTTTGTTCCAAATTCCTTTGACTGAATTACTAACAGTCACTTCTGTTTCCCTAATTAGATTTCATAAATATTAAATGCCCACAAACCACAGTTTCTCATCTATAGAATAAAATTAGCTTTCTCTGATGTAAACAGGCATGCTCGTTCACTCCCTTGCTTTGCGGCTCCACTTTTGCACTTATAATGGCAGGCGTGGGCAGTTGCAGAGCAAATCTTAGAGCTTTCCATGTCTTTGCAGAAGTTTGTCAACCCTTGTCATAGAGCATAGGTTTTTACTCACAGTAGGTGCTGTATAGTTGTGGCTTTTATTTTCTTCTTGCATTAGATGGTCACCTCAAGTTACACAGGCGTAATTAAGCATCTTGTCTGTGCCAGCTGCTGCGGAACACAGGGATGATAGAATCCTCTCTCTTTTCCCTTTGGTTTCTGTGATTTGTTGCCACAGTCAACACCTTTGACCATAGGTCAAATCTAGTGTGCAGGGATGGTTTAAATTGGCGTGTCAGTCAGATTTGTATTCCTAAACAAATGCCTAAGAGAGTCAACTTGAAATGAGAAATGATTTTGGCTCATGATTTTGCCAGTTTCTTTCTGTCATAGTTCACTTCAGCTGTCCACAACACAACCCAGAGTCATCTACAAAGAAGAAACTTCCATTGAGGAATTACCTCAGTGGCTTATGGCCATGGTTGAGAGGTATTTGCTCAACTGCTAGTTGATAATGAAGAATGCAGCCTATTGTGAGTGAGGCTATCCCCAGCAAGCTAGGCCTGGACTGTGTAATAAGAGGTCAGAGCAAACCTGAGCAAGCAAGCCAGTCAGCATCTGTCCTCCACAGTCTCTACCTCAGTTCCCACCGTCAGGGCCTGGCTTCACTCTAGCCCCTGCTTCCTTCGCTGGTGAATTTTGACCTGTAAGCTTTTCTGTCTTGAGTTGCTTTGATCATGGTGCTTATCACAGCAACAGAAAGCAAGGGGGAATCCCGTCCATGATCACTGGCCCCAATACCTTCAGTCTGTGGTGAGACAGTTCACTGGATACATGAAGCCTGTATCAAGGCCAAAAGGAAAAAGAGAGGCAAAGAGGCAAAGAAGCTTACTATTTTCTTCAAGGGCAAAGTCCTAAAGACACAAAGACCTTTGATTAGGTCTATGCTTTGAAAGTTCCACCCCCTTCCAGTGCCTCCCAGCAACAAACACCTGAGCTATGGGGAACACTCAAGAAGTAAGATAGAGAAACCTGTGGCCCACGTAGTATCTACTGAAAGCACATGCCTACTGCAGTGAGAAGTAATGACATCACCTTATGTCTACTGCAGTGAGAAGTGATGACATCACCTTATGTCTACTGCAGTGAGAAGTGATGACGTCACCTTATGTCTACTGCAGTGAGAAGTGATGACATCACCTTATGTCTACTGCAGTGAGAAGTGATGACGTCACCTTATGTCTACTGCAGTGAGAAGTGATGACATCACCTTATGCCTACTGCAGTGAGAAGTGATGATGTCACCTTATAAGGTGCCCTCATGTTCTTTTCTCTAGCCCTGATCTCCTTGAGTTCCCTGTAGAGCTGAAGATGGCCTTGAACTTCCTGCCTCTGCCTTCCAAATGCTGAGATTACAGGTGTGTCCCACCATGCCTTGGTTAAGCAGTGCTAGGATTGAACCCTGAGCCTTGGGCATCATAGGCAAGAACTCTGCCCTCTGAGCTAGCGCCCAGCCCCACTTCCCATTTCTGCTTTTATGTGTCGTGGTAGATGGAACTCATAGACAACATGAACTGACAGAAGCCCAGTCAAGACAAGAGTCAGTGTAGGAAAAAATGTATCATCTACTTACGTTATAAATCAAATCAAACTCTATTTTGAGAGAACTGTGGGTTAATTAGAAGTCTGCTACACATTATGTTAAGAATGCTGACTTGCTGTTGCTTGACATATGGATGTATAATGTTTGTACAAAAGTTTAAAGGCAGGTGTGCGATACATTTGTCACACACCTTTGTATTGATTTTGCCCAAAATATAAGTGAGAACTCTAATGAATGGAAGACAAATACATGAGTCCAAATAACAGGAACATATGAAAGGTTGCCACAACACTCTAAAGTTTAATTTTCTTAATTATAAAATAAGAATTTTATGACACTACATACAATTTCCTTGGGGATTTAAGTAAGTAAAAATACATAAAATGCGTATAGACCATATTAACCACCTCCACTACAAAATGTAGTTTTTCTCTCTCTGTTTCTTTAGGACACAAATGAAAGGATATTGATACCGATTTAAACCACATTCATCTCACTTGAATTGATTTATATGATACATAATGTTTCAAATCTGAGGGAATCACACTTGCGTTTCTGGGAATGGTTGATTAATGGCAATCTGAACATTGACTTACAGAATGATGTGTTACCTTTACACAAAACAACCATCTGATTATGGACTTTTGCATACTTGCTAATTGTTATCATCCCATCTTTTGAATGAAGAGTTGCACTAAAAATGATAGTTGAAGGAAACTGTATATCAAAGTCTTATTTTAGTAACGAAGAATAAAAATAGATAGTCAATATTTTGATTCATGTCACCTCAACCTGTATGGGATGGCTTTAGCAAACAAAAAAGAGTGGTAAGGACATTACATTATGAAATGAGTAATCTTCCCTCATTTCTGTGATAATTTATGCAGGTATATATTTTAATTAACATGAACCTGTGGCTGTGAAGAAAGTTTAGGGTTATTGGCCGGTACTCACATTTGTATGCCTGTGTGCGTGTGCACTCAGAAAAGCCTAAAATTATTGAAATTTTTAAGTCTCAAGAATACTACTGGAAAACAACATTAAAGAAATAATATGTCCTTATAGGCCGTCCAGAGGACGATCACTTCAGAGCACTCAGAACACAGCATGCTGGACCGAGTGGTCTCAAGGGTACTCATATGTAGAAAAAAATACCACTGTATAGAAAAATTCAGAAATCAATAGCATGAGCCTCTCAAACTGCAGATGAAGAATTTTTAACAGAAAATTGTGGGTCTAATCAACCTCCCACAGACTGATTAAAAATAAATTCACATCTTGTAACTGATACCATACTTTGATCAATGTATCTGCAGATGAGAGTCAAAATGAATGACAGGCTAGGTAGAGTGGTGGGAAAAAATGTATCTCATTTCAGCAGCTGAAAATCCAGTGTGGGGACTAAGATATGAAGGTTGACAGCAAATTCATTTGGAAATCATATTTTAAGGGGCTTGGGAAACTGTTAGGTCATTTTAAAAGTTCTTATATACGTAATTCTGTATATCTAGACTGACTTTCAAAAAAGAATGGAAACCTCTCTGAATTGGTAAAACCTAACAATCTAATGGTAATTTTTTTTTGCTGGGAAAAAAAAAATGGTGTTTTAAACTTTCTCAGTGCTGCTAATGACCGCCAAAATAGAAAGGTGAAAGATGGAACATTAACATTTTCATCACTACAGATTTAAATATCAAACACAAACTACTGGTAAGTGACAATACTCTGTGCTCTCCTCTGCAGTTCTGTGCCCGCCCTGTGCACGGATGATTCTGCGTTTGCCTGATCTAGCCTCTGCACTTTGGCTGGTGAAAGCAAGTATTTTTCTCTTACAAGAAAATTCTATATGAAATATGAGCTCTCCTTTCGTTATGTCCAAACTAGCACTGGTGCTCTGGAATTTTTATCCAGCAAGCTCGAAGAAACTGGCAAGAAGATCAGTCAGTTTTATATTTCTACTTCATGCAGGAAAAAGATCTCTGCTTTCCAGAGAAGAGGTATAGAGATGCTGTTCATCATAATTAGGACCATGTAGCTACAAATGTGAGGCATAAACATATTTAGTGCAAAATGTAAATATTGCAACAAAGTGGGTTGGGCACCTGGGTCTCATCTGGATTTCTCCAGAATCAGTTATAGTACACAGGTAAACACAGGTGTAGGCCTTTCCAAGCTTGCAGTATGCTATTCTAAAATTACACATGAAGTTTTTTCATCGTGTAGTGGCCACCTTAATTAACAGCTGCACTCTCTTCCAAAAACTGACTAAAATGCAGTAACTCCTGGCAGTAGATGAGGAAGTTTATATATACACACACACGCACACATGTATGTAAAATTAAATCATATACCTGAGGAGAAAAAAAAAATCTCTTTTAAATACGAGAGTAAAAGAGACATAAAATCAGGCATGGTTAGGTATAGTCAAAAAGGAAGTAAGTTTTATATAATGATAAAGGAAATGGTGAAAACTACAAGTGTGGGCACTCCTTAGCTGGGTGCATTTACTTAGAAGTATTGATTGTCTAAAATTGATATCAACAAGCCACTATATATATATATATATATATATATATATATATATATATATATAAATGCTTAAAGAGAGAATCGCTCTCTACCACGGACCTACAGCTGTCACACTGGCTGGGATTCATATCAGAATACCACTCAGTCCTCACTGGAGAAGTTTCTTCCTGCAGTAGATTGCTAGTCAGAGACCCACAACTGGACAGCGTGCAGAGAGAGGGATATGGAGCCCCAAGCCCTAAATGTCCTGTACTCATCAATCCCCTCCCCTCAGGCAATTAGGGATCTGTGAAGAGGAGAAGGTGGGAAGATTGTAAGAGGCAGGGGCAGTGGAATTCTCCAAGGAAACAGCATCTTCCAGATGCAACAACATTGATGCTCACATGAACTCAGAAAGACGACCGCAGCACAGAAGACCAGCACAGCACTGAGAAGGGAAAGTGGATGCGAAGTTCCAGCCCAAACCAAGAAGCTATTTGCAATTAATATTCACTGGCAAAGGGAAAATCGGTTTTCTCCAATGGGGCGTCACTGGGTATATATGAACCATGTTCCAGCACAAGTTCCATGTCCAGGAGCAGCTGGCCAAGACAAAACAGCCGTGTGTGTGTGTGTGTGTGTGTGTGTGTGTGTGTGTGTGTGTGTGTGTGTGTAAAATATGTGTACACATAAAAATATTCCTGATAGTGCCATCATAAAAACTGCTTTTTAAAAACAGTTCCTTTATATACATATAATGTACAGAAAACACAACTGCAAACTAAGGAGATGCATGTATTCACTTTTAAATTAAATCTTGCTTGAATTATTCTTCAGGACATGTAACAACCTCAACTTTTCTTCAGAGTTGATTGACAGTTGGGTTTTCACAACCATCAATGGTGAGAATAGCACTTTCCTTTTTTGTTTTTTGTTTGCTTGTTTGTTTGTTTGTTTTGCTTTTTTGTTTTTCGAGACAGGCTTTCTCTGTGTAGCCTTGACTGTCCTGGACTCACCTTGTAGACCAGGCTGGCCTCGAACTCACAGCAATCCACCTGCCTCCTGAGTGCTGGGATTAAAGGCGTGTGCCACCATGCCCTGCAAGAGAATAGAGCTTTGCATAAACACTTAGTACACAAATGACAGTAATGTGCTCGGGACCATTTCAGAAATTATTGGGAATTCTATGCTGACTTCAAGCCAAAATTCATTTTATGACGCATTACGAAATACCTTAAGCCAGCAAACCAAAAACAATTTTAAAAATCAAACATTTTAATGCAACACAGCCCAAAGATCTAGTAATTTCACACAAAGCTGAGGAATGGTGGAAATGTTGGGAGTGTTTGTTTTCCATAATTAGGGCCATCGTGCAGAGACCTTTGTGTGTGCATTAAACTCCGCAGTTCACAGCACACAGAAGACTTAACTCTGAGCCAAGGGCTTCGGTGGAGTTCATTGGCACTGCCTAGCAGGGGAGCACGAGCAGTGCAAAGTTCACTGTTGTGTGCTCCAAATCTGGGCTTCTATGGAGTCATGTGATGCCACGGGGGCGGGGGGGGGGGGCGGGGGCGGGAAGGGGGGCAATGCCAGAAATACCTCAGAATCACGATGCACCAAGATTTCTAACTAAAATCCAGTTGTTGTGCATTCAGATGTCTTCAGCAGTTGGCAAATTATTCAGGACGTCCACATGTATTACATGACTCCCCATGGGGCCTGGGGCCTGCAGTTTTAAAAAGCCATGATCTAGAAAAGAGTGGGGTAGCTCAACATTTAATACTAACCACTGCAGATGGGAGTGAAATGGAAACTTGAGCATGATTTTGAAATTCCCCAAGAAATACTAAGAGATTAAAGAAGACTTGCAGGCAGCTTGTACTGGGCCTACATGCCCCCCAAAGGAACAGCTACTCTGTATACAAGCAGTGCAAGGACCTCAGAAGAGACAATGAAGGAAAAGAGTCACACTGAGCGCATGCCAGTGCAGACCAGCTCTTAGCATCGAGCCCGCAGGGCCCGAGACAGCTCCCGTATAGTGTCTGTCCATTGTTCACTGGGACTTATAACAGGCTGGGCTTCCTCTTCCCCTCAGCAGGTGTTGGTCTTAGGAAGATCACTGCTCTAGGAATGCTGTATGCTTACAAACAGGTTTCCAGGGACTGTGGGTTTTGCAGCAAAATATTCTCAAATTTCTTTGTAGAGGTTCTTCGCTCCTCTTGGAGCTGTTAATTGTATCTGACAGAGCAGAGCTTCATGCTGCCTTAGACATACCCAGGTATGACCCTGCAACGTTCACAGATTCTGAACTCTCCTGATAGCTGCTATGTAGAGATGACAGCCAATCATGTCTTAACCTTCTCCGACAGTCAGATCTTATGGCAACATCCCATCCAGCATGTCCTATATTATCACTCAACTGAAGCTACACTGTCGTCCAGCAAGACTGGGAAACTCCGCTCACGGAGGAAGTGCAATCTGAGCCTTAACATCATGCTTTGTCCTGGTCTAGTTTAGTTATCCCTGCAGAGTAAACAAAGCTGAGAAAGTGCCTTCTTAGATTGGCCTGTATGCAAGTGTGTGGTGGGCATCTTCCTGAGAAATGACTGACTTGGAAGGGCCCAGGGCACTGTGGGTAATGCCGCTCCCAAGACTGTGGCTCTGGGTGTATAATAAAGCAAGCTGAGTGAGCCACAAGGAGCAAGCCTTTAACCAGTGTTGCCCATGGCTTCTGTTTCACTTCCTACCTCCAGATTCCTGCCTTGAACTCTTGTCTTGTCTTCCCTCAATGGACCGTGGCCAGGGAATGTTAACCAAATAAGCCCATCCCTCCACAGGCTGCTATTGGTAATGGTGCTTAACAACAGTAAGAGGGACCACAGCTCTCCTTCTGCTTTAGCCAACAGTCCCTTTGTCATAGACCCAAACTGTCATCCTTGTCAGAGTTTACTTCTGGTGCTGTGATAAAATGCCCTGACAAAAGTCAAGTTATAGGGGTATTTATTGTAGCTCACAGTTCCATGTTAAAAGTCCATCACTGCAGCAAAGTTAAGGCAGGAAATTGAAAAACTAGTCATTTTTGTAGGAGAGAGAGGAGAGAGAGAGAGAAAGAGAGAGAGAGAGAGAGAGAGAGAGAGAGAGAGAGAGAGAGATGCATGCATGAGAATGTTCAGCTCATTTTTTCTGCTCTTGCGCATGTCAGGAACCAGGCACAAGGAAAGAAAAGTACTGAGTCTTCCCACACCGACAAAAAAATGAAGAAAATGGCCCCACACACCACACTCAGGTGCAAACTTCCTCTAGACAATGCCTTGTTGAAACTTTTGTCTCAGTATCCTAGAGAGTGTCATGTTGACTGTTCCAAGTCCTCTAGAGGATCATGGGTTTGGTACCCTGCAGGTATGGCCATGCATTGACTTGGAAATCATTTTTAAATAATAATAAAAAAAATCAGTTAGTTTACCAGCCCCTCACTTCATGAGACCTATCTAGCTGAGTTAGAATCTCATGGTTTGCTGGTGCCCTGAGTCTCGGTATTTTAAGCAAATTGATGAGCTGCCATCAGCATAGCTGTTTGGTCACACTCTCATGCTGCACTCAGATGCCACACGCTGCCTCCACCAGCTCTTGCAGCTTCTGTTACTATTCCAGGCACATTATAAAAATGAGATGTTCTTAGGGACTAGAGCCACTCCCCCAAGATCCAAGCATGGCATCGTAGTTGGGCCCTCAAAACGGGCCACCCGTCTTCCTACCAGAAAGGTATTCTGTGTCCTTTGGAAATGGCTTGGGAGCAGACAGAGCTTTCACGTGCAATACAAAACTTTGTGTTCTATTCATTTCTCTGTGAAGATTCCTGAGCCCTTATGGGGAAAAAAAATTCACTTATCAGCTGATTTGATTCTATAAAGTGCAAATTGTGCTGAGAATCATTTTATAATATCATAAAAATTATGACAGTAATTCACCAAGAAATACATGGATCTATATGAATGCCAAATTTGAGATGATACCTTACCTAATTTTTTAAATTAAATATTTGTCTTTCAAATTATAGATCTACCCCTGACCCTCAAATACTTTGTTTTCAAAAGAATGCCTTCGCCTTAGTTGAAACTATCAATTTTTGCCTTCCTTAAGTATGTCAAAGTTTGTTTAGAGCAGATAAGACTTGGGAGCCCCACGGACTATAATCAAAACACAAAACACTTGCAGTAGGTTGGGTCTGAAACCTGCTGTTCTCCTCCCCAGTTTTTCCTATTCAGTTCAAATGTTCAACTGTTTAGCAGGCTCAGATAACTTAATCAGTGAAGCGCTTATTTTTGGCATTCTCACATTCCAAATTAAAATTACATTATATTTTTTTTGGGAAAACCCCCCACCAGTACCATCTGTGAATTGAATGGTGTCATTACATCAAAGTACTGCAATTAGAACAATAGGGTAAAATTAATGCCAATGTTAAATACAGATGTGCCAAATATGATGGGTAGTTGATACACAATTCAAATTGACAGCCACGTGCGATGTGGAAAGTATCCAGGCATAACCCCGGATCCAGTTGGCCAATGGATGTCATGATTGCTTCACAGAGAACATATTTAAAAGAGATTTATTTGGCAGTAAGAAAAAGTTAGTCTGAAAAGACCACGGTCTATCCTAGGTTACTCATGCAAAGCTCTCATTATCTCAGAATAAAAAATGAGTCCAAAGAAAACAATACAAAGGACGTACAACATTTCCATGGCCATGCATCCAACACCTTTCTCTTGTTTCGGGATGCATTTACTATTTGATAACACGGTGGGCCACATGACATTATTTAGCTAATGGCAACAGTTTTTTTTTTTTTTTTTTTTTTTTTTTTTTTTTTTTTGGTAGCTGAGACAACTGTCTTATTGTTATGTAATAGGGGTTTCTTAATATAGGTTGGTAGAACAATATATTTCATTGCCTGGTTTCACTCTCTTTGAAACCAAACTTTTCTAAGGAAGGATTATGGACCAAGTTCCTTGCAAGTTAGGATTTTCTGAAGCTTTCCATTAAGGCTGATGTTGAAAGAATTCTGTTACTGTGATAACTAGAGGTGTCTTAATCTGCATTGTCTTAAATTTAAGTACGAGAGGCTCAGGATGACATGTAACTCGTGAGTCAGTGGCATCTGCCTCTATGGGCTCCTCAGCTACAAATGGTGTGAGCATGCTTATGTTAAAATACTGTGGCTACTACACAGGAATTTTTAGCAACAAATTTGAGATATTTTTCGCATCAGTGTGAACAAGTATAATTAACATGTAAACCTCCCAGCAGCAGCTTTTTGTCGGTGTCAATAAGTTTCAAACATGCAGCAATGTTAATAAATGAAGAACAGCAGCTTCTAAGTTGACAGTTATATGGGGTACCGACGAATGTGGCTTTGTCCATGAAGTCTATGCTCAGCTGAGGTCATGATGATGCTTTTTCTATATAACAATAATAAAAAATGTAGCTCTTTTCATGTTCTCTTTTGAAAGACAGTATTTTCAAATCCTTCCTCTTCGTCATTGCTCAATATTCCATGTCTTACTGTTTAAAGTTGAGAAAAGAATAAAAGATAATACAAACATTCATTGTAAGAGGCTTATATTCCTGTCTTTTTTTTTTTTTTAACCAATCACCATTACTAGTGCCCAAAGTTACTTAAGGTCACTTTATAAGAATTACTGAAGTTTATCTTAATATTTTCCCAAGACTTATCTAAATAATAGCGTTGGGGCAATTCATGGTACCTTAGCACAGCTTATACTTACTGAGAACACAGAATACTACAAAGTACTACAGAGGACACTGGATTGATGAAGACAACTCTCTCTGTGATTACCACCTTCTTGGAGGCCATCAATAATGCTAAACAAAGCTAAAATTTTCATGAGAAATGGCATGAGAAATTGAAGAGTGTGTTACAGGGATAGGAGGGAAAACTGAGGGCTAGAGAGATGAAGACCCTGGCACAATAGTGTCATCGCTGAGACTGAGTTAATAAAGAACTCAAAATGGAGATCCCAGAGCCTTCGCAAACCTTGAAAAACAACCTGTGAATGAAGACTTAATTGTTCTCTCCACAAAATGAGAAATTAAAGTAGCTTAAAACAGGGTGGCAGAAGTGACAAGATGCGTCCTCTGACTCAGAAATATTTTTATTATAAAGGTCAAAGAATCACTTACCTGCTAGGTTGTAAGACATGTGGAATAAGAAAGTAAGGTTGACTACAGTTGGAAGTCACCCCCATAATGAAAGCACTAGATACACACAGGGTAAATGAAATGGCTGGGGTTCACAGGTCCTAGAAGGCCCTAGATGTCTAATTTGTGCTTGATTCCCCCAAACAGATTCATTCTTCATGTCCCTGGAATGAATTCTGAGGAAACCACCCAAAGGAACAACAGAATCATAGACCTGAAAAGTGACAGGAATATGTCCCTCACTGCTTGTGTCCTCCTTGTGTGACTCTGTGCAGGTTTTGTTCTCTAGAATAGCACTGGTCAATTTTCCCCCTCTGGGGACACACAAATAAGCCTTTGTTCACCCCACAAAGAGCACTGATGACAGACCAAAGAAACCATTCTACCCCAAATCCAGTTTGGTGAGCCAGTGAATTCATTAGAGTTACTTTCAGGAGTGTGGCTGGTCCAAGGGCAGCAGCATTATTGAAAAATCCCAGCCTGCCTTGGTGGTAGGTACTTGCAGGCAGCTCCCGAAGAGTCTCCTCCCTGAAGCATTTTTTTTTTTTCTATTTGTGCAATCTCGGTGGTGGTGGTGTGAAGTTTGTGACCATCTTCTGATCCCACTGTGCCTCCTACATTTTCTGATCTTCCTGGGCTTGGCAAGTTTTGTGAGCTTCCCAAATCTGAAGAGCCTCTCTCCTCCCTGGACAAGGGATATTTCAGTGTAGGAGGAATAACTACACACCAAATGATTTATGCACATAGAAGACATTTCCCAAGCCTAAAACCTTGCAAAACTGTGAACAGGAAAGAAGAATTTTTTTCTCAGATAGTTTAAAAGTTCTGCTAGACTGCTGAGTGGCTCAGTTTGAATCACATGATCCCATCTGGACCACTTAATATGTGGCACTGTGAATCTTGTGTTGATTCTTCTGGCAAATGGAAAATCATTCTCCCTCTCAGAAACACCCAGTTGTTAATCCTACCAATACATGAGCATGGGAGATCTTTCTATCTTCTGATATATCTTCAATTTCTTTCTTCAGAAACTTGAAGTTCTTGTCATACAGGTCTTTGACTTGGTTGGTTAGAGTTATAAGACACTTTATATATTATTTGCAGCTATTGTGAAGGGTGTAGTTTCCCTAGTTTCTTTCTCAACCCATTTGGCTGTTATATACAGGAGGACTACTGATTTTTAAAATTAATCTTGTATCCTGCCACTTTGCTTAAGCTGTTTATCAGCTGTAGGAGATTTCTGGTGGGATTTTCTGGATCACTTATGTATATTATCATATCATATGTGAATAGTGGTGCATTAACATCTTCCTTTCCAATTTTCACTCCCTTGAGCTCCTTTAGTAGTCTGACTGCTCTGTCTAGAACCTCAAGTACTATATTGAAGAGACACAGAGAGAGTGGGCCTTGTCTTGTCCCTGATTTTAGTGGACTTGCTTTGAGCTTCTCTCCATTTAATTTGATGTTGACTATTGACTTCTTGTATGTAGCCATTGAAAAACTGTGGATGGGGGAATCTCTGTGACAAGCTGGAGACCTAAGTCAGAATAGTCCTCTGGGAAGATATGAGGGGACTCTAGCTGAGACGCTTAGTAGCAGGGGCCATGGAGACATAAGAGGTTACCCTCTAAACAAGACTCCTAGTGGAGGGAGAACACCAACCTACCTACAAACTTCAGTCCCACACTTACCCTGTCTACAAGACATGCAGGGACAAAGACAGAGCAGATAGAGCAGAGACTGAGGGAATGTCCAACCAATGCCTGGCCCAACCCAAAACTCATGCCATGGAAAAGAGCCAACTCCTGACACTATTTAGCCATATTCTGCTATGCTTACAGACAGGAACCTATCAGAGTCGCCCTCTGAGAGGCTCCACCCAGCAATAGATGGAAACAGACACTGAGACTCAGAGCCAAACATTGGGCAAAATACAAGGAGTCTAGTGGAAAAGTTGAGGGAAAGGATAAAAGGACTTAGAGGTGACAAGAGCTCCATAAGAAGACCAACAGAGCCAATTAACCACTGCCCAGAGGGGCCTTTGGAGTGTGAAGCACCTACCAAGGACCATGTATGGACTGAACTTAGGTCCTCTACATAGATGTAGCCAATGGACAACTCAGGTTTCATGTGGGTCCTCTAGTTAGGGGAGTGGGGACTGTCTGACACATAGGCTGTGCTGCCTGCTTTTTGATCACTGCCCTCTGATGAAATTGCCTTACCAGGCCACAAGGGAAAAAGATGAACTCCATCCTGATGTAACTTGATGGGGTGGGTGGGTGGGGTCTCCTCTTTTCTGGGGAGGGGGGATGGAGAAGAAGGGGGCTGGGAGGAAAAGAGAAAGGGGGCTATGACACAGTTGTAAAGTGAATAAATAAGTAAATTTTAAACAGAAACACCCAATTGGTATTAAAAGGCATTTTCCAGAAGAACGGAACAGAGATGGAAAGAAGTTAGCAAAAGACAACTATTTTTAAAAAATATTTATTTATTATCTATACAGTATTCTGCCTGCATGTACACTTGCACACCATATCTCATTACAGATGGTTGTGAGCCACCATGTTGTTGCCGGGAACTGAACTCAGGACCTGTGGAAGAGCAGCCACTGCTCTTAACCTCTGGGCCATCTCTCCAGCCCCCATGGCAACTATTCTTAAGCCCCATTTATAATGGAAACATTACATACAGGGGGAAAGTGATGCAAATACAAACAAATCTTTCTCTGGCTACCTTTCTCTGTATTTCATAAAGATAAACTTTCTTTTTAAAAGTGGATATATAAGAGTATTTCCCTGCATGTACGTCTGTGTACCATGAGTGTACCTGATGCCCACAGAGGCTGAAAGGTAGCTCCAGTCACCAGACAGTGCAGATATACTGGTTGTGGGTCACCCAATAAATGTGGGAACTGAACCTAGGTCCTCTGCAAGAACTACCCTTAACCCACTGAGCCATCTCTCCAGCCCAAAAAGAAATTTCTTAAAACAATCTTTACTTTGACTGCAGTTTCACTTATTTTATTCCCTTGAACTCACTGAAATTTAAGCAGAGGTCCCTCACCACTTCCCCAGTGTGATTATTTTGTTGGTGACAGTCCCACTGGCGAGCAGTACAACTGACTGAAACTCCACTCACTGGGCCTGCTAGTGGTGCTCACTGACTCAGTCCGCCCTTGATACAGTTGTCTCATCTGGCTCAGTGCATTTTGGTTTCAGAGTTCTTCCTGTGTCCTTGTCATGAGTTTTCAACTTTTCACTATTGACATACTGTTGGGGTGCACTGGCTCTTACGTCAAGCCTTTCTGTTTCTACCTAAATTCCTCTTCTTGATAGTCTCACTGTGCCTTGGGTATTTAAAACTCCACTGTGGACAATGCTCACATTTATATCTCTATCTAGTCCCTGAATCCTAGAATTATCTGTTCCTGTCTACAAAATACTTCCTATGTAATGTCCAAGGTGTCTCAATGTCATATGTATGGAATTAACTTTCTCAGTTCTCCCTTCTGTGACCTGCTTACTCACTGCTATGGTTGTAAGGTGTATGGTCTCTCCTGTTGATATGTGAATTCTTAATCCTTTGACTTCAAAATGTGTCTGTATGTAGAGATAAAGTCCTTTACGGAGACAATTAAAGGAAAATTTGGTCATGGAGGTGGGATCTAATCCCAACTGAGTGATGTCTTTGTGAAAGGAGACATCTCCAGACTGCAGTGAGCATGGAGGGGTGACTCTGATGTCACAGC
Organism: Acomys russatus; assembly: GCF_903995435.1. Classification (NCBI taxonomy): domain Eukaryota; kingdom Metazoa; phylum Chordata; class Mammalia; order Rodentia; family Muridae; genus Acomys; species Acomys russatus. Next base: position 66,157,182 of record NC_067149.1, on the reverse strand, counting down.
AAAAGCACAGGGAAGGCAAAGAAGGCGGAGAAGTATGGAAGAACCTAGTAGTATGAGAAAATGTCCTTTTGCTTCACTGTGGCAACCCCACCACACAACGGACACCCACCATGGTCCCCCCAATCAATACATAACAATACCCCTGTGTTTTGCCCATGTCCTAAACTTTCGAACTATCTGTGACTTTTCTGTTTTTCATATCCTGTCTTCTGTCCACCCAGGAATCCTACTGTCTCTAAGTCCAGAAGAGGATGAGAGAGTCTCATGGCTTCCCACTCAGACACTTGGTCCAGGCCATCACTAAGACACTGACAATGTTGCAGGGGAGAATGGCTTCTACCTGCAGGCTAGTTGTGAGGCTTGCTAGGCACTCATCTTTTCAACAGCATACTTCATGCGCATATTGGAGACAGAGAGAGAGAAAGAGAGAGAGAGAGAGAGAGAGAGAGAGAGAGAGAGAGAGAGAGAGAGAGAGAGAGAGAGAGAGAGAAGGAACTGAGCAGGGCCAGGCTATCGGGCCTCAAATCCTGCTCCCAGTGTCATATGCTTCTTTCAGCTGGACCTCCCCTTCTAAAGTGTCCATGGCCTTAAAGATTGAACAATCAGAGCCTAAGATGACATTTCTCATTAATCATAACACCACGCTGAGCACTCTAGAGCCTCTGCCTCTCACCCCGGGATACCTTTGCAACTTTGTCTTTCACTCACTCTGAACCAACTTAACCAGATGCCTTCTGGGCATGTGACAGTCCTAAGGTGGCATGTCACAGTTACAATTGTTAAAATGCTCTACTTTTAAGATTTTCTGCTCCCTCACTTTCTTTAAGTCTTTAAGGCTAATGTCACCTCAATGATCCCTCCCAATCTACATCTTTGAAATTGGTACTTTCTGTCTCTGTCCCCAGCCATTCCTTCTATACTACAAGACCGTTTCCCAGCCCTTACCATTAACTATTGTAATCTATCACTTTGTTAGTCACTAGTTATTACTTACTTACTATTTATGTGTGGTTAGGGTCTCACCATCTTGCCCCGGCTGGTCTAGAAGTTACTATGTAGACTAGGCTGGCCTGGAACACAGATAGATCAACCTACTTCTGTCTCTCATGTGTTGAGATTAAAGGATTGGTCCACCATTCCTAGTACATCTGCTAGTGGGTTTAGGGACATATGCCGTTATGGCCAGCTCTTCATGGGTTTGGCTCACATACTCCAGTTGTATTGCACAATTCCATAGAGTAAGCATTTAATAAACGTTTATGAAGTTACTATAAATGAGTTGGCCATAGAGCACTAACAAGGATCAGTAAAACAATATGCCTGGAAAAGATATTGCTAACATGTATGTCCTGCCTGTACTCCTTGAGTTTATTTTTTCTGTCTCCCATAAATGTGGGCCGTTTCCTATTTATTATTCCTTTAAACTACTCAGCTATGCTATGTGAGTGTGTCCCTCTGTTGTACAGAGATGCATGCACTCCTTAGTTTTACACATATTTTAAGCTAAGAATATGTCTGCTAGAGAGCTCCGTCCGCTTGATGGTTGAACAGCTTGTTTTTCCACTATGTTCACCATTTAATTGTGGAAATGTGGCTTACTTACTTTCATATTTGTAGATATCGTATGACACACAAATGCAAAACAAGCACTTTTCAACAATAAGGACTAGGTTTGGCTAGTTTAAAAAAAAAAGGAGCATTTTTTTTTCTGGGCTAATTTAGTCACAGTGTCCCTTTCACTGGCAGTTTCCAGTGAGGCTTGTGTGACAGAGTAGAGATCACCGAAACTAAGTTTCCCTCCACTGTGTGGGCTCTGGGGTCTAGTTTTGAGTGTGGACAAGCGTCTTCACTTCTGTGTTCCGGCAGGTTTGGGCTCTGGTGTCAGTTCTGCCTTCATTTTGGCCTCTGTAGATGCAGCTCATTTTCTTTTAAGCTCAACACTGTTTATTTGAATCATATCCAGAATTTCTCCATATTTTAAATTCAGTGGGGTTTTTTTTTTTTTCAAAATACCTGTCTGCCATATTGCAGGAAACAGCAGGAAGCTTAAACTTCATCGTTAATTTTAAAACTGTCACATGCTGATGGTTTGGGTGTTGTTATTCAGGCTAGGGTAAATGTGACATAATAACAACTGTGTTTTGGAATATTAATATGACAATAGCAGCAGGCATCCGGATATTGATAACGAAAGGTGATTTCTTACACAGAAGTAGAGCCACACCAAAAGTTGTCAGAGTGAGATAGACATCTTAGCAAAGGTGCTATGACATGTGACACGTGACAATCATTTGCATAAAAGATAAGGTTTGAATTCCTGTCTCACATCACACAAATTCCAAACATAGGAGAACTCTAAAGCATTGAAAATATTATAAAATTATGCAAGAGGAAAAGTGGGTGATCACCTGCAGACTCAGATGGGAAGGAGAAGGCACCCAAGTCATAACTCAAAATCCATTTGTTTTGCAATTAATGATAAATTTCATTGTCTAAGAACAAATTTTTTGAATGGCAAATTTCAACATGAACGAATTCAAAAGACAAGTAACAAATGGAGAGGAAACATTTGCAACATACGTCACAAATGACAGGGAAATATTCTTAATATATAAAGAACCCCATAAAAAGCTGAGAAAAGGAGACAGAAAATTCACAAAATTAATATGTAAACAGCCCTCGGCCATATGGAAACATTTCCCACCTTATTCATAACAAGAGAAATAAAAATTAAAACTATAGCAAGATGCCATTTGTATGCATCAGTTGGTGAAAACTCAGAAGTTTGATCACAGTCTGTTGTTGAGGTTTTGAGAAAATGTTCCCTTTCACACAAGATTTGAGGGGATAAAGGGATGTAATGCCTAGGGAACAGAATTTCACAAAGTCCACCAAAACTACAGCTGTCTGCCCTTTTTGTTTAGAAAACTCCCAGTATTAACCTGAACAAATCCTGTTGCTATGAAGACAATTGTTCAATGTCATTACACAATTGTCTGTGACTCCGAAACTCAAGGAGTTGTTCTAAAAGCCATGGATAGGGGGAGACTGGGTGGATAAACTACAGGATGCCCACACCATTGCAAATACTTACTTGGTGTTATTAAATAGTGGTTCTCAACTTTCCTCATGCTGTGACCCTTCCATACAGTTCATGTTCTGATGACTCTCGACTATAAAACTACTTTGCTGCTACTTTGTAACTATAATTATGCTACTGTTATGAAATGTAAGGTAAATATCTCTAGCTGAGTACCTGGTACAGATGGTTAAATTATAGTCCATCTACCCAGTTTCCTGCATCTAATCAATAACATGGACGGTACACAGTAGTGTACCCACGCAATGGCATGCCTCTACTCAGTGGTACAGGGAGAAAGGGAGGTTCACAGAGAGATTTAGAGTGACTCTCAGGATATGTTTTTAAGTTGGCAAAGTAACATGTAAAATAACAGTCATAGCCCATAACATATTGTGTGTGCACATGTGTGTGAGTGTCTTGCTGCAGAAAGAAACCCCAGGGGAGAGAAAGGATAAAATAGACAAGCACAGCATGAAGAAAAAGGATATGTCTAAGTCACTTTGGAACACTGCCCTGGGATGATGACTAGTCAGTGCAAAGACCGTGACTGCCTAAGACAACCGTTGACCTTTGCCTAACCGGGCTACTCTTGATGGACTAGTTATGAATGATCTTTTGTGTTGAGAGACTCGGAAAAATTAGCATATATCTTGATTTGTCAGCAAGGAGAATTGTTATTGTGGATGAGAATAATGTCTCGGGAGCTGGAGAGGTGGCTCAGCAGTGGAGAGCTCTTGTTGCTCTCACAGAGGATCTTGACTCGATCCCCAGTACCCACAGGGGCGCTCACAACTGTCTGCACCCTCAGGCAGGAAATCCAATGCCCTCTTCTGTCCTGTGTGGACAGCAGGCACATGCATGGTGCACAAACATACAGGTAGGTAAAACAGTCACACATATAAAATAAAAATTAGTAAAATACTAAAAAAAGAATAAGACTATAAAAAATGCGAAGGGAACCCACACGGCATCTGATTGAAGTTCCAGTTAGGAATAGAAACTCATAACTGGTTCATAGTAGGCTTCTGTGTTTATGAATTATAAGCAATGCACAGTTCATTACATATATGTGTTAGTTTTGTGCCTTTAAGGATCAGGGAACAATGACATCTCAGGAGCAATGAGCTCCTTTGGCATCTACATCTTGGTTTCTAATGACCCTCCCACACTAAAACAGCGGGGCATCTTATAAAAATGGCTCTTCCAGGGGCTCAGTAAAGAAGGAGCATATCTAGGAAGTACTCATGCCAGAAACAAAGGAACTGTTCACACTCTAAGAGGGAATGCATTAAAATGACTCAAACGCCAAGTCTTTAGTCCACATGAACAACAGAAGAATAAGACTCACAAAGATGACAACATATTGAATTTTACAAATTAGAAAACCTTATAAATGCATGAAGCAGAGAGGAAGCTGAGCAGGAGTGCCTTTCTTCATGAGGTAACACCACCCACTACACGTCAACGGATGAGCTGGGAGGTGTTGTGGTGCCAAGATGGCCCTTGGAGAAGGTACATGCCTGGAGAAAGTACTCACAAACACACAGAACTAAATTCTCATCCTACTCAGTCACTCATGTGAGTACGAAATAGAAGGTGCATTTCATAATGTGTTGATGCCATGGTGGAAAAACAAAGAAGAGGAATTAAACGTTGTGGGAGAATTAAAGGCAAAGGTTAATACGTCTTATTTAAGCCTCATATAAGCTCTACTTGAAATGGACCCAGCTCTCCAGAACATAGCTGAGGCATTCTAATTTGACCTATGAATTTGTTGCTCTCCCTCCTCATCCTTCATCTCTGCTCTTTCTGTTTATTTTGTCTTGATAACTGGAGAATTTCTACCCAGTGCCACTCAAATAGTTAGATAACAAAACCCTAAACATCTCCTAGCAAAATTTACATTCAAACCCCCAAGTTACAGCAAGTCTTTATGCCTTACTTTTCTTACTTGTTAAGCAGGTTATAGTAATAGCACACACCTCACAAGGGCCGTGAGGATGAAGTCACTGAAAAGTGGGTGAGTGCAATGGTTACTGTCCATTGTCAGCTTGGCTAAACTTCATATCACCTCGGAAACAAACCTCTAGGCACCTCTGTGAGAGGTGTGGCTGGTGGCAGGACACACTCTGTAATACCCTGGGCCAGAGTCCCAGGCTGTGTAAAAGCGTGAGCACAGATGTCATTATTCGCTCCTTACAGAGTGTGGGTACATTGCCTTCCCTTCCACAAAGCCTGTGCCCTGAAACCTTGATCTACAAGAACTCTTCATCGCTTCTTTCTTTCTTTCTTTCTTTCTTTTTTTTCTTTTTCCAGAGACAGGGTTTTTCTGGGTAACGGCTCTGGCTGTCCTGGACTCGCTTTGTAGACCAGGGTGGCCTCGAACTCACAGAGATCCACCTACCTCTGCCTCCAGAATGCTGGGATTAAAGGCATGCGCCATCACCACCCAGCTCATTGCTTATTTCTTAAGTTACTTTTGTCAAGTATTTGTCACACCAGTGAGGAAAGCAACTGAGGCAGTAAGAACAAGCAACAGTGGCTGTCACAGACAGGCCATGGCATAGCCACCACAAAGAACCAGGGCACTATTGACTACCGAAAACAACAGCATTGAAAAACTGCAATGGGATAAGTGAACAAGAATGTGTCCAGGAAACTAGGGTGTAATGACACCTGGCTATGATTAGCATGCTCTTCAAAATAATCAGTGTATGTATTTGCTGAAAAAAAATTAACTCAGTTAAAATGTTGCTATAATTGTATGTAGCTAAAATATACATACGGAAATATTTAGCCATATACTTTAGATAGGAAAAGCAAATGACAATTTTAAAAATTTATTTCCCTTGTTCATACATCTAGAAAGGGCTATAAAGGAATTAAAAGAATAGTCTCACAGCAACCAAAGTGGAGCATATATGGCATGTTACGTTTACTTGCCCTACTCTAAGGAGTAAGTCTGTCTCTCTCTGTGTCTCTGTCTGTCTGTCTGTCTGTCTGTCTGTCTGTCTCTTGCTGTGAGTGTGTGTGTGTCTGTTTGTCTGTCTATTTCTCTCTCTGTCTCTATGTTTGTGTTTATGTGTAATCTCTCTCTCTCTCTCTCTCTCTCTCTCTCTCTCTCTCTCTCTCTCTCTCTGTGTGTGTGTGTGTGTGTGTGTGTGTGTTTATGTGTAGTTTCTATTTGTCTGTCTTTCTGTCTGCCTGTGTTTATATAAAGGCCCAAGGTTAACCTCATCTATCTATCACCTGCCAGACACCATCCATCTGGGTTTTTGAGACAGAGTCTCTCACTGGCTTGTAGCTTTCCAAGTAGGATAGGATGGAAGATCTGCTTGGCTCTGCCTCCACACACAGAGTTTTATGTGCATGCTAGGGATTGAGTGTAAACCCTCCAGCTGCAAGGCAAGCACTTTACCAATGGATCCATCCCCCAGCTCCACATCAGTGAAACTCCATCTTTCTTCTGTATCCTGCATCTCCTTACCACATTTCATACTATGCTGTGCATGCCTCCACTGCGAGTAACACTTCAAATACTGAAATAATGGGTGATTTAACTAATATTCTATAATGCAATGCCCATTAGTGGGATACAAAATAATATTATGAGATTTTATTAGCTCATATTAGTAAACACAGATTGCATTCAAAGCTGTCCGTGGTTTATTTGTGAAATGCTTGCATATGATAGACTCGTATAAAATAACCAAATTATGCTGCCACAAAGCTGGAGAGTTGAGTTCCCTGCTGAGCAGGTTATGTGCAATCTTTTTTTTTTTCCCTTTCTTCTGAAGAAAGATGGGGAGATGGTGGCTACAGGGTTTCTCTTTGTGCCCCTTCGCCGCCGCACAGGCAGCTGCTGAAGAGCACTTCCCAGCGAACAGTTTCTGACCTCCAGTCTCTTGCTTTCTAATGGGTACCAGTAGCAACATCAACTACCACTTCTCGGCATTAAAAATGAGTGTTATCAAAGAGAGGACTCTACCTACCACAAGGTGGAGGGGATTTTTGGCAGATAGCCAGGTAATTAACTCAATGCAGACAAAAACAAGGCCCTTGCAAGCCTCACTGAAGAATCCTATAATGTCTCCTTCTCACTACTGTCCAGGGAAACCTGTCAGAGCATGGACTTGATATCACCATGGTGAACATCTCTCTTCTGAATTGTTACCACCCCCTAGAGGCATGCCAGCTCTTTCATTTAACAAAGCCATTATCACGCCAAGGTGAAGGCTGTATGGGGGTCCCACTCAAAATAATAGTGCCATGGTTGTGTTTTCCTATGCTAATGACTGTGAGCATTAGAAGACAGTGGCACCAGTGACCATTTCCAAAGCCCATTAGTTAATATTCTTGCCCTCTATGAAGCAAGAGAGAGAACAGAGCATTGGTAATAGAATTAAATATAACTGGAATATTACAAATTATTTTTTGCTTTGTGCGTAATGGATTTTTTAATGGCCTTAAATAGAAATGAAATGTTTTAAAGGTTTGTTTGTCTAAATGACCACAAACATGTCAGTGACACTTATAGATGAGAGATCATAGAAAAACATTTTGTAAAACTACTTTTAGCATGGACAATTAATTAATAAATGAAATGGGAGCCATCCACTGGCAACACACAAGCCCTACATAAAATTGTCCTGCAGGCTTATCTCAAACTGTCCTCTTTCTAAGCTATCTGACAAACCTTCCAGTTGCAACCCTCTTCTCTTAGTGATAAATGTCTCCTAAAAGTCACAGGATTGCTTCTCTTTGTCATCACCCACTTTCTTCATGGTTCATAAATCCTTCATTTCACTGTCAACCTTCTCTGAGGCCTCTGTCCTCAGACTCACCTATGCTCTCAGTGCAGTTGATTGGCTTAGTTGCTGCTGATACGGTCAAGATGAATGAAGAAAGCATTTATTTTGTCTTACACTTCCAAAGGCATGCAGTCCTCCTGTTGCAGGAAGGCATGGTGGCAGGAAGAGTGTCAGTCTGGAAAACAGAGAGGAAACAGGGCTAGGTCCTGGCTATAACACCTCAAGACCAACCTCCAGTGACACACTGACTTCCACACGCTTCTATCTCTTAATTAGTCCTTAACCTCCCCCAAATGAAACATGAAAGGTATTTTCTGATGTGTCTCCTGTCACATGATTGACTCTTGGACAAGAGTGATGACACATCTTACTTTTAATAACTCACATCCATGCTTTTTTAGACACACAAAGTGAAGGCAATCCAAGACAGGGGCACACCACTAAGCAATTCATTCCTCATGCTCCATGAGTGTCAAAGAGAAGAAATCAGATATTTCCCAATAAACATTAGAGACTCATATAAAAATCTCATCTAACAGAGCCCCACATATATGTAGATCAGTGGCCCTTGTTTTACATAAGGATGTTTTAAGTATTCAAAGACATGGTCTTTTTTTTAAGGATAACACTATTAGTGGCCATCTCATGACTTTCGTGTGTCGATACAGATCATTTGGGCTTGATAAAGCATGTTTGACCCATCCATTACTATCTTTCTGCTTTGTTGCCTTTCAGTTTCGACTTTTTATTTAAAGTAATTTGTTACCTCTTTCTGCTAAGTTCTTTTTGCATATGAATAACCAAAGTAGATATTTCCAGATGTTTATAACAATTTTCATTCATCTGTTTATTTCACTTTTGCATTAAATTGTACATATTTGTGCTTTTTTGGGGGGGGGGATGGGAAAGAACCTCAGAAAGGGATGATTCTTGTAACAACTGACCTGAGGATTCACACAGTCTCCTCGCAAAAAATTTCAAGAGAACTATTCTGATATTTTTCAGAAATCAATCTTTTCTACAGAACCGGCTCCTCATAACTATAGCCATGCCCTTTTGGAGTGTTCACTTCATGGTGGCATAAACGACACGCTTTGATTTGCTGCAGTTGAAGGCACTGCTTCAAACTGTGTTTTGTTTCCTAAAATCGTATTTGTATGAGTGGAACACTTTGGTCTTACAGACCGTGGAATGGGGCAGCTAGCATCCATGCCGTCATGCACTGTATGAAAGCACTGTTAGCCCTCACCTTGAGGTCTCAGGTTTATATATAGGATATTAGCAACATATGAGGAAAGCGTTCTTTCTCACTGCTCTAACTTGCCTCAAATAGATTTTCTAAAGACAGTTAGGACTGAGTACCTCATCAAAGTCCATATGTCTTTAGTGGCAAATATAGATACTGAACATGACGCATCTGTGGAGGAAAGCTACAGTGGCCAGCCACAAAGCACATACGGTATCATGCGTTTCTACCCGGCGTTTTCCTGTGGATTTTTAAATGAATTGTTCACTTGTTATTATTTTAATTGAAGTAATTCTTTCTCAGAGCTGAGGTTGTTGCAGATGAATCAGAGCAGTTTAACTTGTCAAAACATTTAGGGCTCTGGAAAAATAATTTAAAACTGTATGGGAGACTAGAACGTGAGCCAATGCCGAACCATGTCACACAGTGATAGCACGACCAAGGAGCAGGCAAAACAAAGACCTAGCTTATCAGGGGAATTCTGGAACTGACGTCACAATTCCCGAAGATGGACAACGTGGACATGAAAATATAATACAGGAGGGGATTGTATGTGTATATGCCTATGCACGTCAAAGCATGCATACGGAGACCAGAGAACTGGCATTCCTCAGTAACGCCACTCACTGCATCTGGAGACAGTCACTCTCTAAGCTGGACCTTCTAAACCAGTCTAGGCTAGCTGCCTAGTGAGCCCCAGGCACCCTCCATTTCCTGCCTCCAACACACTGGGGCTACAAGTGTGTGCCACCATGCATGACTTTTTTAGCTGGATTTTTGGGAGGAATGACAAGCACTTTGCCCATTGAGCCATCTCTCCAGGCACAATTATGAGAATTTTTAAAGAATCAAAAAATGTGTCTCAGAAAGTTAGACCTAAACATTATTTAAATAAAGATATGTCCGGTCTGACCAGGGAGGGTTGGTTTTTTTTTGTTTGTTTGTTTTTTGTTTTTGTTTTTTTCCTAAAAGAGTAAAGATTCCATAAGCAAACATATGCCTAGCCGTTTCTCCAAAGAATGTGATTTGTTTTGTTCTTTGTCTTCAAAAATTTTGACTAATATTCAAAATAAAGCATCGGGAAACATGGGTTGCCTCCACTCTCAGCACTCTTTTCATTTTTGAGGTTTATTTTTATTTTATTGTGCAAGTGCTTTATCTGTATAAGTTTGTGTGCCGCATGCATTTCAGGTGCCTGGGAAAGCAAGAAGAGGGCATCAGATCCCCGACAACTGGAATGACAGATGATTGTGAGCCCCCATGTGGGCGCTGGGAACTGATCCCAGGTCCTCTGGAAGAGCAGCCAGTGCTCCGAACCACTGAGCTATCTCTCCAGCCCCCCCCCCCACTGTCCTTAAAGTATCAAATGCCAGATCTCTGAGATACTCAGAACATCAAAGGCAGAATTATTTCTTCCTGGTTGTGGCTCTGGTTGGCTGGTCTCAGACTTAACTCTTCCGGCCAGCTGTCAATCACACAAACAATACCCAATGTCCCTGACGATCTCATTAACACCCAAACTCACGCTTTTTGTCCACCACATTGACTATCCTCCCGAGGCACAGGCCCTGCTGCTTCATCTTAGGTTTATGAACCAGGAACAAATATCCAAAGCAAATCTCAGAAAGAAAAATCAAAAAGTTGCTTCAACTTTGAGATTGCTTTTTGTTGATGTTCTATGGTAGCTGTCTTAGTGGCGGACTTGAACACAGATGCTAAAATCTTGGCCTTTTAACTTTTCTTTACTGCTTTCACCTTACTGTGATGGCAAATCCTGGTTGTCACCTTAATATGTCTGAGAAGAGGAAACCTCATTTATGCAATCACTTCCATCAAGCTGGCTGATCTGTGGGGCATCATATTGGTTGGTAGTTGATGCAGGAGACCCTGTATCCTAGTGAAGGCACCTTCTTTATAAGAAATGTAGCCTGAACATGGGCTTGGAATGCAGCCAGAAAGCAGTGTTCCTCCATGGCCACTGCATCAGGTCCTGATTCTAGGTTCCTACCTTGAGATTCTGGCCTGACTTCCCTGGATATGGGACTATATATAAGCCAAACAAACAGTTTCCTTTATCACAGTGCTTTAAGTCACAGAGCTTATTGCATCAACACAATGCAAACATGGATACTGACCTACCTATAAGCGATCAATACAAGCTAATTTTCCATATTCACAGTGTGGGCAATTTTTATTTCAATTCTTTTTTGAGGCAGAAACAGACAAGGAGGTTTCTTTACAGTTAAATTAGAAAGTTCCTTGTTAATGTTATTTTTATATA